>NC_056457.1:12432288-12748538 GCF_018296145.1 Oncorhynchus tshawytscha | reverse complement strand
TGGAAAGAGCAGATGTTCCTAATGTTTTGTACAGTCATTCTTTGGACACACAATATCCTAAATACATTATTGAACTACATGGAGGCCCTAACCAATTCAAGTGTTACCTATTGTGAGTAAAATCTTTGTCCAACTCTCTCAATGTACATGATTAACCACTGCACCAAAATTATCTAACGGTGATATAATGTTATTATAATGACCTTGAAAGCCGTCTTCTGTAACAGCTGAAGGTATGAGAGGAAAGAAAATATTCCCTAGAAAATATACAATTATATGTATATCAGTACATGAAATCCCTTTCCAAGACAAAAGTGCACCTTTCAAACTAGTTCTTTCCTCCACTCCATACGTTATTTTGGTGACTCGCTGTCAAACTTCTACATCCATTAAACAACGTGAGACTGCTGCGTTTGACATAGCATTCAAAGAAGATAAATAGAAGGATGATTGAGAACAAACACATTCTGATAGCGGGATCAACCTAGCAGACCTTGAGTGAAGGAGACTGATGTGATGTGCCAGGCAGGCAGCCTTTAATGTGGGAGACGTTCTGAGCTGGGAATACGCCGGGCTGTGATCATGAAACATTTACCACACATGCTGCGTTGATACCTGTTCTACTATGAGGAAGTGCATGGTACAACCCAGCTCCTAAAACCCCCATGAATATTTCAAGATGCAAATTTCATAGTCCCCCAGGGTAATTTGGTGCTGAGAAAAAACTAAAAGGAAAAAGAATGAATGCTTTTAAGTGAGAAGGTGGCAGAAAATAGATGGAGATATTATGAAAGAGTGTGAGCGAAACAGGCACACTACCAATTAAGATCTGTGGGAATATGGCTATGTTTCAAAGGTCCCTGTCACCACCGTGTCTGCACCCATGATACAGTATAGTGCTTCCACTAGGACTGATTGTATTTTGTTGCTTAATGCTCCTCCCTTTGCTCACATTGCTTATGCAGATGATTGGCTTGTATTATATCATACATGACATAATCGTACTGTGTGGAGAAGAAAACACTGTTCCCAGATGTAAATCCAATTTCGTCGTATGACATCTGATGTTCTCCCAGGGGTGTAAAATGAAACCTTTCTGTGTGATTGATATTGCAACAACCGGTTGTGATGTGATTTGGCTCTGTGCACTGCAAGATTAGAACTCACAGTGTTTCTGTTGCTTCTACCCCTCCCCACTTTCAGAGACAGAGGTTTAATTTGACACTGTCAGGAGTCGTCTCTTTGCCGCACACACTTCAAACGGTCTGGTAAGGAAATCTGTGTTCTCCAAGGCTCACATTATTCAAATGGGCCCGGCATCCATCTCGCAAATTTGGATTCTTTGCATCCTCCTCTGCTTTGACAGTATTAATGTTGCCACCGCAAAGTGGGGGAGAACCTTCCAAAGCAACTCACTGCATTGTCCGCTGGGAAAGTGACAGGCTTCTGTTGAAATGGGACTGAAGCAGAAATGAGCAGTGATGCACAACTGACTGAGTCCAACGTCCATCATAACAGATTTTGGCATGAGAAAACATGAACTACTTCCTCCCTGCACAAAGCTTGCATCACTGGGCTGGGCTGGCCCTCTCCCCTAGGCCACTGTGACGTATGAAGGCATTACATAAATTAATTAATTCACCCTAATTAAAATCATGCTGTGTATTAATTCTCTGAAGAGTAAGTTCATTAACAGTTCACAGCAAAATGCCTCATTGATTTCCCATTGCTGTGTAATAGACATATGAGGATTCCCTCTAAATCCCAAATGAAAATCCAAACCAATATCATTTCAGATGTGATTTTCCTCTAGAATGTGTATTCAAACTTACTGTGTGTTGCCTATCATTTATACTCGCTTGAATTGTCTTCTTGTTTCGGTATGTGTGGCTTAACAGTTTTGCTGCCTGCAGTCTCTCTGCCAACTAAACCTTGATTATTGGTGTTTGTTTGTTGCACCTTAGGCAATGTCATACTTGAATAAGCTGTCAAACAAAGCAAACCTAACCTCCTGTGTGGCTCAGTTGGTAGAGCATGGTGCTCACAAAGCCAGGGTTGTGGGTTTGATTCCCACAGAGGAAAGGTATTCAAGTCTATGCACTCTAAGAGTCTGCTAAATTTCCAAAATGTCATCAAGTAGGTTAGCTGTGCCTTCAGTTGATGTAAGATGGAAAGTCATAACATTGTATTCTCCTGGTCAAATTCTATATGGAAAGTCATCAACTACATTTTCAGTCTTTCTTCATTGCCAGGATCGTCTTAACAGACAGACCACATTTCTTGCCTTGCAGGCAAAGCATGGCACCTGGATCCTCCAGGTATACAGTAGCCTGAGGGCTAAACCAAGCAGGCAACATAGATATGGCTTCTAAGAGTGGTAGTGTTGGATGCCCCCACTGCTGTACCCTGCTTCAACCCTCAAGCACCAGGCAATTTGTACCTTCGTTGACTCTAGCTAGACCTGAGCCTCTCTACCTCGACAAGGAACTGTTATTAGAAGGCTTACCCCAAAGCGTCCGTAGTCAGCAGCGAACAGGCATGTCACAAGAATCTGGAGACAGACGTAAAAATAGGGATGTAACGATTCACCAATATGCATCAGATCAAATGTAAGTTAAGAGTGCATTGTTCAGGTTCACCATCAGCCATGGTTTTGGGAGTTTTGCTTTTCGCAATCAGAGTATATGGTAATTATAGATGTACATGGCAAAGTTGATCATTTCATAACGAGGACAGCAATCACTTTTGCGAGCAGCACTGCGTGGCCGAAGCGAGAAAAGAAGAATAGCTCTATCTGGTTGCGTTCCCCAGCTCAGACCTTGCATGCATCAACCAATGGTTGCGTGCGACGTCATCGACAGTGTTATTGACTGACAGATTGCTAAAACATATCATGTGGTTAGCTGATATGTAAAATACCTATCCCGGCGTTGTAAGATCTGGCATGCGTCAGCAACGCCGGGGCAGAGGAATGTAAAAAACGTCCAAACAATCACAATCATTTGATTTTAACAAGGTGGAAGTCCAAAGTGCTATATATCATAGCAATTCTCTAAAGAGAATTATTGATACGTTACTAGCTCAAACACTTATAATCTACAAAAATGTGTGGGTGATGGAGTTTTCAGATCAAAAGTGGGGGGACAAAAAGCAAACATGCATTGAAATATCACATTTACATAAGTATTCAGACCCTTTACTACTTGGGCAGCGATTACAGCCTCGAGTCAAATCCAATCAAATGTTATTGGTCACATGCGCCGAATACAACAGGTGTAGGTAGACCTTATCGTGAAATGCTCACGTACGAGCCCCTAACCAACAGTGCAGTTTAAAAAAAATAGGGATAAGAATAAGAGATAAAAATAACAAGTAATTAAAGAGCAGCAGTAAAAAAATAAAAATATATACCGGGGTGTGTCGGTACAGAGTCGATGTGCCGGTTAAGTGAGATAGTATGTACATGTAGGTAGAGCTTCTGTAGTACCTTCTGTAGTGCCTTTCGGTCAGAGGCAGAGCAGTTGCCATACCAGACAGTGATGCAACCAGTCAGGATGCTATTGATGGTGCAGCTGAAGAACAATTTGAGGATCTGAGGACCCATGCCAAATCTTTTCAGTCTCCTCAGTGAGAATAGGTTTTATCGTGCCCGCTTCACGACTGTCATGGTGTGCATGGACCATGTTAGTTTGTTGGTGATGTGGACACCAAGGAACTTGAAGCTCTCAACCTGGTCCACTGCAGCCCTGTCGATGACAATGCGGGCGTGCTCGGTCCTCTTTTTCCTGTAGTCCACAATCATCTCCTTTGTCTTGATCACGTTGAGGGAGAGGTTGTTGTTTTGGCACCACACGGCCAGGTCTCTGACCTCCTCCCTATAGGCTGTCTCGTTGTTGTCGGTGATCAAGCCTACCACTGTTGTGTCATGGGCAAATTTAATGATGGTGTTGGAGTCGTGCCTGGCCATGCAGTCATGAGTGAACAGGGAGTACAGGAGGGGACTGAGCACGTACCCCTGAGGGGCCCCTGCGTTGATGATCAGTGTGGCAGATGTGTTGTTACCTACCCTTACCACCTGGGGGGCGGCCCGTCATGATGTCCAGGATCCAGTTGCAGAGGGAGGTGTTTAGTCTCAGGATCCTTAGCTTATTGATAAGCTTTGAGGGCACTATGGTGTTGGAATGCCAAGCTGTAGTCAATGAATAGCATTCTCACATAGGTGATCCTTTTATCTACAGACGTGAGTGCTACGGGTCGGTAGTCATTTAGGCAGGTTACCATAGTGTTCTTGGGCACAGGCACTATGGTGGTCTGCTTAAAACATGTTGGTATTACAGACTCTGACAGGGACAGATTGCAAATGTCAGTGACGACACTTGCTAGTTGGTCAGCGCATGCTCGCAGTACACGTCCTGGTAATCCGTCTGGCCCTGCGGCCTTGTGAATGTTGACCTGTCTGAAGGTCTTACTCACATCGGCGTCGGGGAGCGTGATCACACAGTCTTATGGTACAGCTGGTGCTCTCGTGCATGTTTCAGTGTTATTTGTCTTGAAGCGTGCATAGAAGTAGTTTAGCTCGTCCGGTAGGCTCGTGTCACTGGGCAGCTCTCGGTTGTGCTTTCCCTTTGTAGTCAGTAATGGTATGCAGTCCCTGCCACATCCGACGAGCGTCAGAGCCGGTGTAATACGACTCAATCTTAGTCCCGTATTGACGCTTTGCCTGTTTGATGGTTCGTCGGAGGGCATAGAGGGATTTTTTATAAGCTTCCAGGTTAGAGTCACGCTCCTTGAAAGCAGCAGCTCTAGCCTTTAGCTCAGTGTGGATGCTGCCTGTAATCCAAGGTTTCTGGTTGGGGTATGTACATACGTAAATAAATAGACTGCCACCCCTTGTCTTGCCAGTCGCCGCTGTTCTATCCTGCCGGTACATCGTATAACCAGCTGTAGCCAGCTGTATGTTGATATTGTCGTCGTTCAGCCACGACTCTGTGAAGCATAAGATGTTAACATTTTTAATGTCCCGTTGGTATTTTAATCTTCCCAGTAACTCGCCCATTTTATTGTCCTAAGATTGCATGTTTGCTAGCAGAATTGAGGGAAGTGGGGGTTTATTCGATCGCCTCTGACTTCTCAGAAGGCAGCCCGCTCTCCAGCCTCTCTTTCTCCGCCTCCTCTTCACGCAGATCACTGGGATCGGGGCCTGTTCCAGAGGGAGCGGTATATCCTCCAGCTCGGGCTCTGAGGAATCGGGAGAGAAGTCTTCTTGGGTATGCCGCTACAAGCTTGGCACACCTGTATTTGGGGAGTTTCTCCTATTCTTCTCTGCAGATGCTCTCAATCTCTGTCAGGCTGGATAGGGAGCAGTGTTGCACAGCTTACGCTGTTCATTATCTATGCCTAGTCACTTTAACCCTACCCTGTATATAGCCTCGTTATTGTTATTTTATTGTGTTACTTTTTTAAACTTTAGTTTATTTAGTAAATATTTTCTTTACTGTCATTTTCTTAAAACTGCATTGCCACTTAAGGGCTTGTAATTGAGCATTTCACGGTAAGGTCTACTCCTGTTGTATTTGGCACATGTCACAAATAAAATTTGATTGGATTTTGAAACACACAGAGAGAAAGATAAGTCATCCCAGACAGAGCCAGCTCACGGAGACACAGCTCATCATCTCCATCAGCAGCAGATTTTAATTTCGAATGGACAATGAATGTGTTTATGCAACAAATGTTTGTGCATCAAATCGTATCGCATCGAATGGAATGGAATCGAATCGATTCGTTCCTCTCATCAAACTGAATCGCACTGAATCATTTCAAACTAAAATGCATCATTCCTGTATCATATCGTTGCCCATGTACTCTAGTTAAGATGCATTTCCCTAGTACAACATTATTGGTTCTTAACATATACAGTACGTATTGAATGACAAAGAAGCATTATGAATGAGCATCCAAGTGAAAACAAGGTTAAGATATGCTGTGCGGGAAGGAAAAGTGTTGAATGAAATGTTCTCACTATTTTCAAAGCTTTGTAACCACCTAAAATATCAAAATGGAGATAAAACAGAATATCAATTGGAGATGTCAGTGTAAAGCACACAATTATCCTGTAAATGCTCTGTAATTAATATTTATGATCTTGAAATTATGTATTTTTCTTAGGCACTCTGCTGCATGTGGCCCAAGATATGTACTTTTCATATTTAATGTGTCATTAATAATGTAAACTATTTTTGAATGGCTTTGTCACATCAAAAAACAAAAGTCATACCTAATCTTACCCCCTCGCAACCAAAAAGACAAAAACAAACCAGGTCATGAAAATACATTTTCTAAAATAATAATTTCACTGACTGTAGCAATGGCGAATGAACACAGCCCCATCGCACTTTGATTGCTGAAATATAAAAAAAATTAAAATCCAGATTAAATGACTTGTACTAGACCAATGGGGGGAGAGAGAGAGCATTAAGGGCGGTGTATTCCCCGTTAAAATGGGTACACAGCCGACTGAAAATGCTGAGATTGAACACGCACTTTGATGAAAAAAAGGAATTATGAACACAGGCTTGTCCT
Source organism: Oncorhynchus tshawytscha (assembly GCF_018296145.1). Lineage (NCBI taxonomy): Eukaryota > Metazoa > Chordata > Actinopteri > Salmoniformes > Salmonidae > Oncorhynchus > Oncorhynchus tshawytscha. The sequence goes on along the minus strand of NC_056457.1, from coordinate 12,741,956 downwards.
CGCTGAAGGATGCAGCACTAGAAACGGTTTGCCTTTCCTGAGCCTTGAAGTCTATCCTTTGACATTTCCTGATGTGATTTTTTTAAAATTAATTCTGAACTTTCTCACACAAAAAAAGGACAAGTTTTCCTCTGAAGAGACTTCCTTTTGATCCACGGGTTTGGCATGACATTGAAGGGCATCTCCTAATTCAATCGCAAGGTACTACTGTATCGAATGACATCCCACTGTGGTAGTGTATACTTGGAGAAGATTCTTATCGTTGTGCTTCAAAGTTTAAAGCAGGAGACAGAATTAGTACTAAAGTGGTGTGGTTGTGAACCAGCGAAGATGGAATTCCACATCCAAACACAAAAAGAGAAGTAGCGATATTCCTTGTTCTAGACAGCTGACCTTTGGATGGACAATAACAGGGGACAACCTTTTTTTCACCATATAGCATGCTACTGAGGCAGAGCACTCCCAAATTAATTTGAAATGTGACATGAACATTTATAACAAACACTGACCACGAGAGGCCTCATGTCCTTCAGACAACCAGATATGTAATTATCCCTCTTGTCCAGAGCTAAATTGGCCGTGCATGAGAGATAGCATATAGCAGAAGGAGTACATGAGTGTTATTGTTTGTTATGTTTAAATCCCCATGTCGTCTGCAGCACTGTGCCGTCTATTTTAACTCTATCTTTCGTTTCATCAACAATCCTACGGTACCTTCTGAAAATGTTCTTGCTCCTTGACATACTGCACATTTTGTTATGTTTCAGCCTGAATTCTAGATGGATTTAATAGATTTTTTTCTCCTTTTTCATTCCTCTCCAGCAACTGAGTTAGGAAGGACGTCTGTATCTTTGTAGTGACTAGGTGTATTAATACACCATCCAAGTGTAATTAATAACTTCACCATGCTCAAAGGGATTTATTCAATGTCTGCTTTTTGAATTTTTACACATCTACCAATAGGTGTGCTTCTTTACGAAGCATTGGAAAACATCCCTGATCTTTAGGTTGAATCTGTGTTTGAAATGTACTGCTCGTCTGAGGGATCTTACAGATAATTGTATGTGTGGGGTACAGAGATGAGGTAGTCATTAAAACATGTAAATATAATTGCGCACAGAGTGAGTCCATGCAACTTATTATGTGGCTTGTAAAGGACATTTTTACTCCTGAACTTATTTAGGCTTGTCATTACAAAGGGGTTGAATACTTATTGACTCAAGACATTTCAGCTTTCAATTTGTATTAACTTGTAAACATTTCTAAACACATCATTCCACTTTGACATTACGGGGTATTGTGTGTAGGCCAGTGACACACAATCTCAATTTAATCCATTTTAAATTACACACAACAAAATGTGGAAAAAGTCAAGGGGTCTGAATACTTTTTGAAGGAACTCTATGTGCTCATTAGAGCATAATAGTCGCCGTATACAAAACACTAATCAGTCTCCTCAATATTCCAATTGAAAGTAACAGAACTCTTTAGTCTACTTCAGCATCAGAAAGCACAGCGATCCAAGGAAAATATTCCCCAGTAATTAAAATAGTATTCCCACCAGCCCACCCTCAATTCAAACTGTCAATGTTGTTGTTTGGGGACTGACAGCCACGGCTCTTCTTTTTATGTAAATGGACTGGTGGAAGAGAGGAATATAGATAGGAGCAGCAGGGTGGCATTGTGGTGATGACGCTAGCCAGCCACTTACCCCTCAGCCCACTCAACCACTGAGAGGCAGAAATCACCAGCCTCCATGTCACATTGGAATTGATTAGCTTGGGGCTCCTGATTGTTGATTGTCAGCCTCTGTCCTGTTGAGCTCAGTGGGGTTATATGACTCAATGTCAACCTACTCCTGTGGTTGTGGCTCTGGCTCTGCTCTGATGAGTGGCATAGAGCAGACAGGTAAAAGTTCCCAATCATAAAGGACAGCTCAATAGATCTGCAGTCGATCATGACCAGGGTTGGGTAGGTTACTTTCTAAGTGTAATCAGTTACAGTTAGTAGTTACCTGTCCAAAGTTGTAATCATTAATGCAACTTTTGGATTACCCAAACTCAGTAACGTAATCAGATTCATTTTTGTTACTTTTGGATTACATCCCCCTTAAGAGGCATTAAAAAAATACAAAAACGATCCATCAAACGCATTTGGCGTGTCATCATAGTGGTCTCTGACTTGTGGACAGACTTACATAGATGAAACCAACTTATATGTGCACCTTTTTTTCAGTGCTGAATTGAATATCATTAAGAAAACAGAAAGGTGTCATAACATTTTTTTTACACACATCACACCAATAAGTAATCATCTCGTTTTTCAAAAGTATCTGTAATCCGATTACAATATTTTTGCTGGTAACGTAAATGATTACAGTGACATTTAAAAAAACATCAGATTAAATGTAATCAGTTACTCCCCAACCCTGATCATGACTCATGATGAGCTGAGAGTGAGCTCAAATGAAGATGCATAAAAACGTTAAGGAATTGTGTCAACCATTTACTTCAATTTGCCTTCCATGAAGGTCAAAAGGTTTTCACAGTACAAGCTTCAGGTGAGCTTGACTGTAGTGTTCACAGTCCAATAAAATGAGGCATAGAGCAAAATACAATGAGAGGGAGTCTTACTTATATGCCAGTCAGAGCATTGAAAGATTTGAAAGAGTATTCACAGTACTTAAGGCCAGTTGTATTTAAGGTCCACTATTCACACTTTTCAGTCAACATTCATGTTTTTGTTTTGGACATACAGTACATGCTGTGCATCCTTGTTCGTATTAAGCAGTTGCTTTCATGAATGTCTGGGCCACCCCTGCTTGTGTCCTTCCGCTCTCCCTCCTACTGATCTGTCTAATCAACACTATTAGAGCAGCTTAGGCCTTGCCCTTAGGGATATCCCACTAAAGGCCTTCTTTAACGTTTCTCTGGGCGATTACTCTCAGATCCATCGGCTATACTCCAACCCACATTATGAAAATCTGAATCAATTACAGAATGCAGACATTTATCTGGAGGTTGCTGAGGCACTTCATCCTGGAAATATTTTAATTCCTGTCAAACATCAGTTATTTTTTCCCGGTACTACTTTCAGTGACAGATCACTACAGTAGTGAGAATCTGCATGGTACTGTAGAGATGTTGCAGAGGCAGTGGAGGCACATTTGTCTTAATCAGGCAATCAAGGAGACTAGGGGGTTGAGCCATCTATCAAGGTCTTAGGGCAAAAAAAATACTTTAAATCAATCTCAACATCTAGATGACTGCAATTTACCTCAGAAATACTAGTTTAGGTATCTGTAGGTTTACCACTTCAAATGAAGTTAATATGGAACAGAATGATCTATTATGGGTTTGTAACAGCTCTTCTGGGTTCAAATACTATTTAATATCATTTAATATATGTCAGCTGGGCTTGATTGAGCATGCCTGTAGGCAAATTAACCAATGGAATACTCGCAAAACTGCAAAACCCTCCCATCTGACACTCCAGGCAGACTAAAGTAACTGTTTTATCTTTCAAATAGTATTTGAACCCAGGTCTGGGTCTTGTAGACTAACACAGCTTTTGGAGCTATATTACATTTAACATATTTTGCTGTATATCATTTTATTGACACCCATTCATAGGGATAGTTTGGTGATCAATCTAAACATACTGAGAGGATGTCTGATCACGTGTCTAGACTCTAGAGAAATGGTTTATTGATATTTAATGCAGATCCATACACTGGCAGTATTCCCCCAAAAAGTCTCAATAACGATGCTAATAAATTGTTTATTGAACATAAATGCATATAAGGTATGAACTTATTAACCAACTAGTGAAGTAGCTTCTCAGACAGCAATATGAATGGGAAGGTAGTTTAGGAATACCAAGTTTCATTTTTCTCTGCTCGCAATCTTGGCTGTATGTGAAGTTCTTTCACCCATTGCTTTAAAACATCTCCTGCTCCAACCAATCAGTCAAGAGCTGGAAGAACTCTGTGATGTCACTTACCCTTAATTTGACTCTGATTTACAGACTTCTACTGGCAGGTAGATGAAAACCACTGCTTGATAGAATTTGCCGGGGCATATACTGCACGGGGGAGGGGAGAGTTTTAATGCTGTAAGCATCAGTCAGACAGGTGCACCTATACAGGCTCCATATTAGGACAGCCTCAGTCCAGCTGAAATTGAAAGAGGCTCTCCTAATATGGACACCATACACGTGTACCGGTTCAAGATCATTTATGGAAGCAATTTACATTGTCAAGTAAAGAAATACAGTGCATTTGGACCCCTTGACTTTTTCCACATTTTGTTACATTTCAACCTTATACCAAAATGGATTCCATTATTTAAACATCAATCTACACACAAGATCCTTTAAAAACAAAGCAAAAACAGTTTTTTTATAAATATTTTCAAATGTACAAAAAAATGTCAAATGAAATATCACATTTACATAAATATTCAGACCCTTTACTCAGTACTTTCTTGAAGCACCTTTGGCAGTGATTACAGCCTCGAGTCTTCTTGGGTATGACGCTACAGTACAAGCTTGGCACACCTGTATTTGTGGAGTTTCTCCCGTTGTTCTCTGCAGATCATCTCAAGCTCTGTCAGGTTGGAATGGGAGCGTTGCTGCCCAGCTATTGTCAGGTCTCTCCAGAAATGTTCGATCAGGTTCAAGTCACGGCTCTGGCTGTGCTACTCAAGGATATTCAGAGACTTGTCCCGAAGCCAATCCTGCGTTGTTTTGACTGTGTGCTCAACCAACTGAATTTACCACAGGTAGACTCCAATCAAGTTGTAGAAACATCTCAAGGATGATCAATGGATACAGAATGCACCAGAGCTCAATTTCGAGTCTCATAGCAAAGGATCTGAATACTTATGTAAATAAGGTATTTTAGTTTTTTATTCTCAATGAATTAGCAATAATGTGTCATTTGGGGTATTAGGTGTAGATTGATGAGGGAAGAAATTAATTTAATTCATTTTAGAATAAGCCTGTAACGTAACAACATTTGGAAAAATGAAAGGGGTCTGAATACTTTCTGAATGCACTGTATGGAATGATGTGCCCCAGAAGGCTAGTCTATCTGGTCTGTTGAAGATTTTCATCAGTGTTCCACGATTTCCCCAATGACACGAGAGGCACACCAACCAATGCATTTCCTATCATCATCTGTACAGACAGGAAATGCAGCTCCACTGGCGCTCCACTGTCCAGGTAAACTGGGTGTAGGGAGTGGAGAGGTAGTAGACTATGTGGGAGAGCTCAAGCCAAAAAACGGGAGATCAACTGTGTGTTTGATACATTAAAGTGGCTCAGGTTCAGCTACACCGCAGCAGCAGCCAGTCAGTCAGCCAGGCAGCTCTTTCCTTGGGTCCCCTCCTCATCCCTCGTCACAATCAATCCACCACAGACCCACGACCGTAATCGTATTTGTTCAAATAAATAATGAAATAGCAGCAGCCCCACACAGAGGCACACAGAGGGTGGTAATTGCTGCGTTTCGCCTCGGATCAGATGGGCTCTGTGGGAGACTGGCTCAGCTCCACTGTGACCTTGTGTGTTTGTAATTTTCCACAAGCTTAGTGGATATGCACCAGGCAGGGGCTCTCGGTGGGTGCAAGCGACCAGGGACCGCGCCAAGGCCAAGCCCAGTGAACTGCCCTGGTGTGATGGAGTTCTCAACACAGACTCGAAAGTACTAATGAAAAGCTTGGGAGGAGAGAAGGGAATCATTGACATGACAGCTATTAGGGGGCCGCCAGGATTAACAGGGGGATGCTGTGTACTCGGCGGTGCACTGCCTGTTCAATTTGTTTTCCTCGAAATATTGAGATGCATCGATGCATCACAAGAGCCTCTTAGACTAAAGCACCATCAAACCAAGTTTCTAACGCTGTAGCCTTCATTTGAACTCTCAACTACTGCAGTACATGTTTCCTCAGATGAACCTAGTACAGCACTAGATCTGCTTTACAATTATTGTTCATCCACCTCCTGTGGCTGTTATCACGTTTGTGCTTTTAATCATATTATACTCCTGATTCAATCTCTCTGTTGTTTACAATCTTTTTTTAGGGCGGGCTGTCCACAGGGGATTGGCTCATCCTCGGTTGCCGCAACAACAATCAGTACAGGTATACACTGATGGTGGGGTATTATTTTGAAAAGTGACATATTGATAGTGCTGAGGGTTTCCCTATTGGGTGTGAATGGCAGGCCATTCCTTGAAGTTATTTCCCGAGGGTGACAGTAAGGTGTGATTGCAGTGACTCTTATGGGCCATATCTCTGCATAGTTAGGGCATTATGCCGAGTCATCTAAGGGTCAAGCTAGGGAAATGTCGTTAGGGGTACGAGTACGATTGGGACGATCTCATAGAGCCCTTCATTGAACAGTTCAATCTCACTGTTCCCTTTAGAATGGGCTGGGTTCTTCGTCTTCTTCCCTGGAGCCATATGTGGCCCCTGTGAAATCGGTAATCTGATTCCCCTTTACATATGATGTGGCACAACAGATGGCTTCTCACGAAAATGAAATGCATAGTGATGTAAACTGTCTATTACAGTGTCTTAAGAAGGTATTCACACACCTTGACTTTTTCCACATTTTGTCGTATTACAAAGTGGGATTCAAATGGATTTAATTGTACATTTTTTGTCAACGATCTTCACAAAATACTCTATAATGTCAAAGTGGAAGAAAATCCTAACATTTGTAAAAAATATAATGTTTTTTAGGTTATTGTCCTGCTGAAGGGTGAATTCAACTCCCAGTGTCTGGTAGTAAGCAGACTGAATCAGGTTTTCCTGTAAGATCTTGCCTGTGCTTAGCTCCATTCTGTTTATTTGTCCTAAAAAACTCCCCAGTCCTTAACGATTACAAGCATACCCATAACATGATGCAGCCGACACTATGCTTGAAAATATGGAAAGTGGTACTCAGAAATATATTTTTTGGGAATTGCCCCAAACATAACACTTAATAAAAAAGTTAATTGCCTTGCCACATTTTTGGGGTTTACTTTTTTGGGGATTACTTTAGTGCCTTGTTGCTAATAGGATGCATGTTTTGGAATATTTTTTATTCTCTACAGGCTTCCTTATTTTCACTCAATTAGGTTAGTGTTTTGGAGTAACTACAATGTTGAGCCATCCTCAGTTTTCTCCTATCACAGCCATTAAACTATTTAACTGTTTTAAAGTCACCCTTGGCCTCCTGGTGAAATCCCCGAGCGGTTTCCTTCCTCTCCGACAACGGAGTTAGGACACCAGTATCTTTGTAGTGACTGGGTTTGTGTTGTTACACCATCCAAAGTTGAATTAATAACTTCACCATGCTCAAACGGATAGTCAATGTCTTGTTTGCAAGGCATTGGAAAACCTCTCTGGTGTTTGTGGTTGAATATGTGTTTGAAATTCACTGCTTGATTGACAGACCTTACAGATACTGCAATTGTATGTGTGAGATCTAGTCATTAAAAAATCATGTTAACCACTTTTATTGCACACAGAGGGAGTCCATGCAACTTATTATGTGACTTGTTAAGCACATTTTTACTTCTGAATTTATTTAGGCTTGCCATAACAAAGGAGTGAATACTTATTGACTCAATACATTTCAGCCTTTAATTCTGTATTAATTTGTAATACATTTGAAAAACATAATTCATTATGGGGTATTGTGCGTAGGCCAGTAACCAAAAAAATCTCAATTTAAATTCAGGCTGTTACCCAACAAAATGTGGAAAAAGTCAAGGGGTGTGAATACTTTCTGAAGGCACTGTATGTTGTGTCTGCGCGATTCGTCTCAATCTCTAAATTAGGTAACACTTTATTTGGATATTCCATCTGTTGATGCTCTACAGGCTGTCTACAGACTATCACTAACATGTCAACTAACTATCTCCTAACCCTAGCTCTAATCCTAACCTTAACTCTTATCCCAACCCTAACCTTAGCAAGCAGTTGCTTATCAACATATAGTTTTTTGATAGTATGACCATCTGTAGAGAATCTACAGAGGTAAAATATGGACTATCCAAATAAAGTGTGACCCTAAGTTATTATCCCGACAGGGGGAACAATCAATCACCCCCCCATTCATTTTTTAAAACTGAGCTTTTGTCACTACATCTTTACAATAGGAGATGTGTCTAGACACTATTGAGTAGAACAACAATCCATTTCATTAGGCTCAGAATGGTGCTTTGTTGTGATGTGAGTGACAAATACTCACACAAACACACTAACCCTTCAGAGCTGATTAATAATAATTTGAGTGCCTATCTACCTTGGCCGGTTTACATTCCTAGTTTACAGCAGGCTGCAGGTGGCAGGTATTATTCGGGATTAGCAGCAGGAATTTAGGATTTGTGTCCTCATGTTCCATCCCAATGTTGCTCATTAATCATATTAATTAGGACACTGACAGCGTGCGGCCTTGTGTCATCATAACAGCAGCCTCCCAGCCACAGATCTATAAATAAGGTATTGTCAGTCAGTTTCAATGTAGACCGTAAGTGTTGCCAGCTGGTTCCTTGACCACTCAGAAGGATTGAGTTGTCTGTGGGTGGTCAAAGATGGCAGGTTTTCAATCATGATTAACACTGCAACATGTAGAGAATTTTCACTTCAAAAGAGCAGTTTTAAATTAAATTGTTTTTGAATGCTTCGATGTTGTGTTGTTTTAGGAAAGAAAACATAGGTGGTAACAAATATGTTCCTCAGATTTGATTTGTTTTTCAATTCTATCACTCCTGTGCCTCCAGCATAATCTTGGGTTAACAGAAAGACATGGATGTGATTGCTGCCCAACATCGGAGCAATTCAACTAGTTTCCACAAGGCCACTCATAGAGCTGCTGAGTTGAAAATCAATACGCAATAGCAGTTTTTTTTTGTCATGGTACAGGACATAGACCTGGCTCAACCATGTCAAGATCACAACCCCTTTCAATCTCTCACATGTTGAAACTTGTAATCTTTGATTCATCACTACCGTTCACCTTTCTTTCGTAGACAAAGCCTGCCGCTCCCAAACCATTAATCATTCATTGCTCTACCAGTGTCTCCAGGGCAGGCTACACCAGGACCCTTAATATCTGAGTCAGGGAAGCAAGCTACATACTGAGGTAAGGGTGGTTGTAAATTGATTTAACCATTGAAGACCATATGTGACCTGTCACTTCAAAGAGTTGTGTTTATTTCACCGTATGTCCACCCTCTATCTCAATTAGGTCTTGAGTGAAAGTAACTGGTTCCTTGGGTATGAGGAACAAGAACAGTCATGATGTGTCATTCAGGGCATGTGGGTTGTAGGAAGGAGATATCTGTCCAAAAACATCATTGTACATTAATAACAGCAACCATGAACATGTGAGAGGGTCGAAGTGATATTGTGCCATTTACTTAGGTAGATGAGGAAGGCAAGAATTGGAATATCCAAATGAGAGTTTGCCTCCTACATGATTGTCCCCAGCCAATAGCCTTCCTATCAGCTCTCAAACAGAGCTAGGTGATGGATGTTGGCCAAGTTTCTCATTCCCAACCAGTGACAGGGGCGTCATGTACATTACAAATCTGAGGGGGCACAAAGTATGTGAGGATAGCTGGGGGGTGGTCTGTAGGGGTGTTCGGCCCCCCATCAGGAAGTTGGAGAATTTTGCAGTTTTCAAACACCTGAATCAGCTTTTTCCTTCAATCTACAGTCATGGCCAAAAGTTTTGAGAATGACACAAATATTAATTTCCACAAAGTTTGCTGCTTCAGTGTCTTTACATATTTTTGTCAGATGTTACTATGGAATACTGAAGTTTAATTACAAGCATTTCAAAAGAGCCATAAGCTTTTATTGACAATTACATGAAGTTGATGCAAAGAGTCAATATTTGCAGTGTTGACCCTTCTTTTTCAAGACCACTGCAATCCGCCTTGGCATGCTGTCAATTAACTTCTGGGCCACATCCTGACTGATGGCAGCCCATTCTTGCATAATCAATGCTTGGAGTTTGTCAGAATTTGTGGGTTTTTGTTTGTCCACCCACCTCTTGAGGATTGACCACTAGTTCTCAATGGGATTAGGGTCTGGGGAGTTTCCTGGCCATGGACCCAAAATATTGATGTTTTGTTCCCCGAGCCACTTAGTTATCACTTTTGCAAAATGCTCCATCATGCTGGAAAAGGCATTGTTCGTCACCAAACGGTTCCTGGATGGTTGGGAGAAGTTGCTCTCGGAGGACTTGTTGGTACCATTCTTTATTCATGGCTGTGTTCTTAGGAAAAATTGTGAGTGAGCCCACTCCCTTGGCTGAGAAGCAACCCCACACATGAATGGTCTCAGGATGCTTTACTGTTGTCATGACACAGGACTGATGGTAGCGCTCACCTTGTCTTCTCTGGCCAAGCTTTTTTCCGGATGCCCAAACAATCGGAAAGGGGATGCATCAGAGAAAATTACTTTACCCCAGTCCTCAGCAGTCCAATCTCTGTACCTTTTGCAGAATATCAGTCAGTCCCTGATATTTTTCCTGGAGAGAAGTGGCTTCTTTGCTACCCTTCTTGACACCAGGCCATCCTCCAAAAGTATTTGCCTCACTGTGCGTGCAGATGCACTCACACCTGCCTCCTGCCATTCCTGAGCAAGCTCTGTACTGGTGGTGTCCCGATCCCACAGCTGAATCAACTTTAGGAGACGGTCCTGGCGCTTGCTGGACTTTCTTGGGTGCCCTGAAGCCTTCTTCACAATAATTGAACCGCTCTCCTTGAAGTTCTTGATGATCCAATAAATGGTTGATTTAGGTGCAATCTTACTGGCAGCAATATCCTTGCCTGTGAAGCCCTTTTTGTGCAAAGCAATGATGATGGCACGTGTTTCCTTGCAGGTAACCATGGTTGACAGAGGAAGAACAATGATTCCAAGCACCACCTTCCTTTTGAAGCTTCCAGTATGTTATTCAAACTCAACCAGCATGACAGAGTGATCTCCAGCCTTGTCCTCGTCAACACTCACACATGTGTTAACAAGAGAATCACTGACATGATGTCAGCTAGTCCTTTTGTGGCAGGGCTGAAATGCAGTCCAAACGTTTTTTCGGGATTCAGTTCATTTGCATGGCAAAGAGGGACTTTGCAAATAATTGCAATTCATCTGATCCCTCTTCATAACATTCTGGAGTGTATGCAAATTGCCATCATACAAACTGAGGCAGCAGACTTTGTGAAAATTAATATTTGTGTCATTCTCAAAACTTTTGGCCACGACTGTAGATGCATAATCATTATGCTTAATTTTATGTAAAACAGATGTTTATTTTTCAGCATATCTAAGCATACCTTTTGAGCTGTCTGTATCCTCCTGAATGGTGCTTTTTTAAAGAAATGAAATATGCTTCTCTGCATCTCTGCTAAAATCTGGGTAAAAAAAAATGCAAGTGTTATTCATGACATTTAGTAATAGCTTGTTTATCTAAAGTAGTATTACAGAGAAACAACAACAACAAAAAGTCTGTTTTATGTGAGGGGGCACGTGCCCCCTATGGGCATAACGCCTCTGACCAGTGACTAAAAGAAAACTGTCAAGATTTGTGTACTGTACTGTCCCTACACAAGCCCCACCTCACAGCTGCATGGGGTAGAAATGTACTGTATATGTGGAGTTGATTTAGTCATCCGTTCGAGGGAGGGGAAGGGAGGTTCACGGTTGAATAGGCCACGTTGACCTGAGGGATGGAGGCCTGGCTGCTGAGTCGGCAGATCGGTGTGCAGCACTCTGCAAGGCAACTGATAAGCATCCATCCAGGCCGGGTCCCTGTTGACTCAGAGTGGGCAACATGCAGAACGCCTCCAGTTTGGTCACTATAGGATTTAACGGTCAGTGTTCATCGTGCATCTGTTGACTAGCATCAGTAGTCTTCTGGAATATTTTTTTCTCTGGTTGACAATGTGTCAAAACACACATGAGCACACAGGGTCTTTATTATATAATTCCCCTGAATTGTAATTCTGCCATTTTAGCAGATAGCTGTTATTCTTTAATTCTTTATAGAATTTTTTTTTTGTTACCTAGATTTTAGTTTCTGCTTAGTGAGTCACTTTGGTGAGCCGTGTAGGAAAATACACACAATGAAAACACACGCTAGCTACTGTTGTGAAACCCTACCCTGCTTCTAACTGTCGTTAATCCAGCCGAGCTGGAGAGAGAGAGCCTTCTGGGAGCTTCCTAATTGTAATATTTATTGAAACTTTATCAAATCCACTCAGAGCAACGCATGGCAATCAATGCTGTTTAAACTCGTCGCAGAAAGCGCTGTGCTCTGTGCTCTTCCCATTCACTCTTATCTGTTCGTAAGGGACGACGGGAGAGTCACAACTCTGTAATTCCAGCCCCAAGGAGTGGTTTGGTTTAAATTGCAGGCTGGCTGAGCACAATACCTTTTAATTGGCAGAGCGTATCACTTCACATGAGAGACAGGGAAGGCACAGGAGCATGTGAAGAGAGCAGGAAACCGTATGTTGCACAGACGGCACGCGCTATGAGGCACACGCTATGTTCTTTTCCAACTGCCTGCTCCCATTTCCTCCTAAACTGTTTGAGAGCAACATCCAATAGTTCACCTTTTTCCGACAATCTTTCAGAAAAGTTCTTCTTTACCACATTTTTGTTCCCGAAACTGAAAATGGAGATTCAGCAACAAGCCATACTACACCATTACAGTGACGCTGGTATTACAGTGAGTCACGCTATGGATCATAAATGTTGAATGACATACAATAACTCAATTTGGTCACAGTGTTCATAGGAACAAGAGTAAGTACTCTTTCCACCACAGTCTTGCATTGTCAGCAGTGAGCATGAAAGGGAAGTTTTCATTGCGTTTGGCCAAGGACAAAATGTTCTAAGTGACCAACATGTCCTGCTATTTCTGAGCTGTAAGGAAGAGAAGTGAGGGAGAATAGATTTTCCTTTTCAAGGCATAAGTGGTCATAGCAGGGATGGATTAAAGAATCATGAGATGAACAACTCACAGGCTGTACGGATCCAGAACCACCATGTTCCATCAGACCACCAACTCTCCTCCTACAGTTAAATGGATTTATAGGGTTTCCATTGCATTGGATAAACATACAATTTGTTTTATGGCGTGCAGAAACATATATTTTGAGAGTTTGTGCAAATGGCCATGTAGTGATTCGCTGAACGTGTACATTGTCTATCCATAAAGTTTCCGGCTTTCTTTCATAAATAAGTGAACAAACTTCTCTTTAAAAAGTTTGACTTGGAGGATCATTCGACCCTGTGCCTGCAGTGTGCTCAGGGAAATCTATGCCCTTTATCAGCACTATAGATCAACATGCAGGTGTGGTCTTCTCTCGCGATGAAAAATAAGTTGTCCACTTCTTTATCGCAAAGTTAGAAGATTGAGCAGGGTATCCATCTGGTTGTTCACTCCCCCAACCTACCATGCTGTTCGAGCTTGGGTAGCGCCTATAATCATCAAAAACTACTACAGCAAGAGGGATTACATGGGTTACTGTGCTGTTTGCAGTATGTTCATTAGTATGAGAGCACTCTCTTCCTGTTTTAGGGGTGACCTGGGTTGTTCAGGTTTTTATCTTTAGTAGTGCATACTTTTAACTCTGTAAAAGAACTGATAACATCCTCACGGTTTCCCTCATAACTGTCAGACTGGCAGACTCTTTAAATTGTTTTCATCCAATCCAGAGGGATACCAGGCACATATGTTGTTGTTTGATTAATTCTTTCTATCTTCCTGTTTTTGGAGCTTTTCCCTGTCCTTGTTAGAATTTCTTGGAACCATTTTCTCCCCTTCTGTGATTGCATTGTCAGCGTAAGGGTTTTGTTTATCATTATGGTAACTAATTGAAACCAAAGTCATTAATGCAAAGACTTTTGCCAATGTACTCTGCAGAAATTGAATTGTGAAATACACTGAGTATACAAAACATTAGGAATGACTTCCTAATATTGAGTTGCACCCCCCCTTTTGCCCTCAGAACAGCCTCAATTCGTCAGGGCATGGATTCTACAAGGTGTCGAAAGTGTTACACAGGGATGCTGGCCCATGTTGACTCCAATACTTCCCAGAGTTGTGTCAATTTGGCTGAATGTCCTTTGGGTGGTGGACCATTCTTGATATACACGGGACACTGTTGAGTGTGAAAAACCCAGCAGCATTGCAGTTCGTCACACAAAACAGTGCACCTGGCACCTACTACCATACCCCGTTCAAAGGCACTTCAATCTTTTGTCTTGCCATTTACCCTCTGAATAGCACAATTCATATCTCAATTGTCTCACAGATCCTTCTTTAAATTGTCTCCTCCCCTTCATCTACACCGATTGAAGTGCATTTAACAAGTGACATCAATAAGGGATCATAGCTTTTCCCTGGATTCCCCTAGTCAGTCTATGTCATGGAAATAGCAGGTGTCCTTAATGTTTTGTATACTCAGTGAGGGAGAATAGATTTTCCTTTTCAGGGCAGGCTATTCTACTGTATATATAAATAGATTCACCAGAAACGCTGTACCATAATGAAACAATCTGTCATAGGCAACAATATACAGTGATATTGCAGAGGTCATACCAACAGTATATCAATGCCTTCTACAGTACAGATATGCAGTTCTTTAGCCAGACAGCTGACGTATTTACTAGCCAAGATCCCACAGGACTGGGAAGCAGATGGCCTAACTACACCATCAGCACTTTTCCCCTAGCAACCTGAGATACTGGTTGTGGTCAAATGAAACCGTAGACATAGCAGACACCTTCAAACCCTATTTATATGTCCTGTTGAGGAGAATGTGAAACACTGCATTATCTCATGGTGTACCATGATTACCAAAAGTTGTAAATTGTGCACAAAACCAGAAACATTAAACATAATGGATATTAGGCTGTAGTGTCACTGTGGATAACTCATTCAGAAACATACAACATTTAATCACCTTTAAAAGAGGAAATGTGTATCACTGTAGTCAGAGGCTATAAATTATACAACCATGATATCTATGAGAGGAAAGGTTTATCAATACAGACCAAGTCACAAAATATGTTTGGCCAAGTAGTCATTGAGAGAGAGGGATTGTTATCTCTACACCATACTGATCTGTTCTCCCATGAATCCTGTCCTGTCCCCTGTATCCTGGAGAGACCTAGCCACACGACCACCACCATCCTGATCCATCACACGCTTCAAATGTATCACTGAAAAATAAAACAACTGTTTACTGTTGTTCAGCTTAATTCCGATCTTGTTGAAGTGCATTGATCTATAAAGCAATCCGGAGTCTCTGGTCCCCAATGTTCGGCCGAGCTGAGAAATGATTGGGTCTGATCTCTGGGCAAGCAATGCCAAGCATCAAGTGTAATTATTGAGATGGGATTTGGCCTGTCAGCATGATAAATGGTCGTTTGACTTTATTTGTCTCAGCTCCAGATCAGTTTGCAGCAATACCTGTCACCAAGGTATTCTATTTCCTTTACTCAGCATCACCAACACAGACACATATTGAATACCTACTCCATCACATGAACAGAAAATCTTTCAATAATAACATAGGCCTCCATAGCTTTTCTGAAAGAAAAAAATGCAAGCAAACAGCAAAATAGTTTGATTTTGACAAGAGGAAAAGTAAAGCCCTTTTGTCTTCTGTGGATGGTCTGTTTTGTTGCAGCTGTCAAAAAACATAGTTACCGGCACTTAACTGGGCTTTTCTCCTCATCCACAAAGCCTCCCGAAATTGACTTTTATTTTGGGGCAAATCATTATGTTGGGTAGCAGTGAGAACAAAACCTCACAGGGGACATGCTTGCAGGTGCAGGTCCCCTGAGCTGTTGTTGTTCATCGGTGAAATACGGCTTCTAGCCAGTGTGACCAAATCGATTGTGTATGCAAACTCTGCAACTGTTGTCTGCCTTGCAGGTATCAATAATAAAAAGGAAAACAGTAAATGCAATAACCTTATTATGCTCTACTGACAATGCGTATTGCTTATAAATGTTTGTGTTCCCCAAAATACCTATGATTGAAATGGGCGGATAAGTAAGCTAGACTTTCCATGTCATTCAAATGAATGGAATAAGGATTGGAGTAATTTTATACATTGGAAGTCAAACAAGCAAAATAACTAAGGTCCTTACTGATAAATGTAACAACCTTCAAACTACAGGTTTGTCTCACACCAACCCTTCATTTTGTCTTAACTCCTCCATTCTCTCTGTTATGGGTGATAGAGGTCAATACAGAACAGTCACAGTGGCATCTGATGCCATCGGATAACGGCAACACGCTCCTTTTTCTCTCTGTGGAGCATTCCGTTGCTGCATAGCGGCATAGCACGCTCCTCTCTTTCCAGATCAATTATTCCCACCAAAATAAGTACGAGAGGAGGCCATGAAATATTTACGGTGAGGCTGAGCGGAGGTCTTGTAGCTCTTTTATTTTTCATGATGATGGAGGGACTGCGGCGGCGAAGCGAGGAGGCGCGGGAGTCGCTTGGGGCCATTTCCATGTAACTCATTCGGTCAGCGGTCCAAACCAACCCCGAGAACGGTCTGTCCAAGCCTCACTTAGGAGGTCCCTTGTGGCCCTTCTCCCTCCCTCCATTCCCATCATCCTCAATGCTTACTCATATTTTGGTTGTCATTTAATGGGTCTGCAATGTCAACTGATGCCTCTTACTGGGGATTGAGACACACAAAGTGAGGAGATTGTCCTCCCTACTGTTGGTTTTCTTTTTATGCCTTTCAGCATTATTGGTGTTTTGCAGTGTACATTTTACCCGATTGAAATGTTTGTTTTGGGAACTATGTTCCCCATTTGACCCCATACTTTTGCTTACACAAGAGGTTTTATGTTATGTTTTTTATAGAGTTTGTTTAGAATGGACAGGAGAATGTGAATGTAGTTGTAGAATTTCTACATAGGTCTACATCTAGCCCTGAACTATTCACCATCATGCAACAGCCTTGGGATACAGTGCAGGATGCAATGTTGCTCTCTTGTTGCAAATGTGTGTGTATTGTCAATGTATGTGTGGGAGTACATTCACAGTATGTCCACGATATTGCATTAAGAATTTCAGGATTTCATCAAACTATTCAGTACAACTACTGGTGACTGTGATGTGCTTGCAGCATGACACCATTGTTTTCCCTTGTCATCATGTTTTCCATGTTTACAGTCGTCCGTTTCAATTCTCTCCAATTTGCATCAAAATGAAGATGATAAGAGCACTGTCAAAATGGCAGTGTGTGTGTGTGTGTGTGTGTGTGTGTGTGTGTGTGTGTGTGTGTGTGTGTGTGTGTGTGTGTGTGTGTGTGTGTGTGTGTGTGTGTGTGTGTGTGTGTGTGTGTGTGTGTGTGTGTGTGTGTGTGCGTGTGCGTGTGTGTCTGCGTGTGTGTGTGTCTGCGTGTATGTGTTTGTGTGTGTCACAAAAACTGAGACAGTTAATGACCAGACACACCTCTTTCGTGGAGGCGCATTGGTATTATTGTACTTTGGCTGAACATGGCTGTGTCCTCAGATCAAACATTCCATCTGTCATTCTGAATCGCTTGTAGAGGATGGGAATCTGCCTCATCAATCCCACAGAACACCTGGTTATTGTCAATACCATGGTTCATTGCTCCACTGGAACATGCTGCAAGAATGAAACACAAGAATGATGCAAAATCACAAGGCTGTTCGCTATGGACAAAGCAGCAAGATTAGTTCCGTTGCAGTGAATCGCAAGGAATACAAGTCATAGATTGCCAGTGAAACTGGTTGGCCTTGAATGACTCACAATTGTAGCCTTGAATAGATGTGGCAATATTCTGTGGACATACACAGTGTACATACACATAATAACATCATTTATGATTTATTGTATGAATTCAGGACCTAATCGTCCAGGGGGATTTTTGTCTGTTTACTCCTAAACCCACTGAATAAGAATTGCCGAAATTATGACATTGGTATGGGAAGCTGAGTGATGAGATATCATCTAAGATTATAAGGACTTTCAACATGTTGTTTCTTACTTTTATTCTAATTTTTACAAAAATATAAATGCAACATGTAAAGTGATGGTCCCATGTTTCATGAGCTGAAATAAAAGATGACAGAAATGTTCCATACGCACAAAAAGTTTATTTCTCTCAAATTCTGTGCACAAATTTGTTTACATCCCAGATAGTGAGCATTTCTCTTTTGCCAAGATAATCCATCCACCTGACAGGTGTGGCATATCAAGAAGCTGATTAAATATCATGATCATGACACAGTTCACCTTGTGCTGGGGAAAATAAAAGGCCACTCTAAAATGTGCAGTTTTGTCACACAACACGATGCCACAAGTTTTTTGATGGAGTGTGCAATTTGCATGCTAACTACAGGAATGTCGACCAGAGCTGTTGCTAGACAATTTAATTTAAATTTCTCTACCATAAGCCGCCTCCAATGTCATTTTAGAGAATTTGACAGTACGTCCAACTGGCCTCACAACCGTAGACCCCGTGTATGGCGTCGTGTGGGTAAGCGGTTTGCTGATGTCAACGTTGTGAACAGAGTGCACCACGGTAGCGGTGGGGTTACAATATGGGCAGGGTTAATAAGCTACGAACAATTAAGAAAATTGCATTTTATCAATGGCAATTTGAATGCACAGCGATACCGTGACGAGATCCTGAGGCCCATGGTAATGCCATTCATCCGCGATATCACCTCATGTTTCAGCATGACCCCATGTCGCAAGGACCTGTACACAATTCCTGGAAGCTGAAAATGTCCCAATTCTTCCATGGCCTGCAAACTCACCAGACATGTCACTCATTAAGCAAGTTTGGGATGCTCTGGATCGATGTGTACGACAGAGTGTTGCAGTTTCCACCAATATCCAGCAACTTCGCACAGCCATTGAAGAGGAGTGAGACAACATTCCACAGGCCACAATCAACAGCAACAGCAACTTTATACGAAGGAGATGTGTTGCGCTGCATGAGGCAAATGGTGGTCACACCAGATACTGACTGGTTTTCTGATCCACGCCCCTATATATTTTCTTATGTATCTGTGAGCAACATATGCATACCTGTATTCCCAGGTATGTGAAATCCATAGATTAGAGGCTAATGAATTAATTTCAATTCACTGATTTACTGATATGAACTGTCTTGGCTGATTATGAAAGCAACAATGTTTCATGTGTTGCTGTTCAATTGACAAAATCAATCAAGTGTGTCTTCACACAGCATAGACGTGCTGGCATGCACACACCGGATGGTGCCAGAATAACAACCTATCCCTCAACGTAACCTAGACTAAGGAGATGATTGTGAACTACAGGAAAAGGAGGACCGAGCACGCCCCCATTCTCATCGACGGGGCTGTAGTGGGGCAGGTTGAGAGGTTCAAGTTCCTTGGTGTCCACATCACCAAAAAACTAGAATGGTCCAAACACACCAAGACAGTCGTGAAGAGGGCACGACAAAGCCTATTCCCCTCAGGAAACTAAAAATATTTGGCATGGGTCCTGAGATCCTCAAAAGGTTCTACAACAGCAACATCAAGAGCATCCAGACTGGTTGCATCACTGCCTGGTTCCGGCAATTGCTCGGCCTCCGACCACAAGGCACTACAGAGGGTAGTGCGTACGGTCCAGTACTTCACTAGGGCTAAGCTGCCTGCCATCCAGGACCTCTACACCAGGCAGTGTCAGAGGAAGGCCCTAAAAATTTTGTCACAGACTGTTCTCTCTACTGCCGTATGGCAAGCGGTACCGGAGTGCCAAGTCTAGGACAAAAAGGCTTCTCAAAAGTTTTTACCCCCAAGCCATAAGACTTCTGAACAGGTAATCAAATGGCTACCCGGACTATCTGCATTGTGTGCCCCCCCAACACCTCTTTTACGCTGCTGCTACTCTCTGTTTATCATATATGCATAGTCTCTTAAACTATACATTCACGTACATACTATCTCAATTGGCCTGACCAACCAGCGCTCCCGCACATTGGCTAACCGGGCTATCTGCACTGTGTCCCGCAACCCGCCACCCTCCAACCACTCTTTTACACTACTGCTACTCTCTGTTCATCATATATGCATAGTCACTTTAACCATATCGACATGTACATACCACCTCATTCAGCCCGACTAATCGGTGTCTGTATGTAGCCTCGCTACTTTTATAGCCTCGCTACTGTATATAGCCTCCCTGCTGTTATTTTTCACTGTATTTTTACTGTGGTTTTTTATTTCTTTACTTACCTATTGTTCACCTAATACCTTTTTGCACTATTGGTTAGAGGCTGTAAGTAAGAATTTCACTGTACACCTGTTGTATTTGGCGCACGTGACAAATAAACTTTGACTTGATTTGATTTGACATACACACAAATACAGGCACGTGGGCACTACACACACATAAAAACACAATCAGTGCTGCCTTTAATCAATTTTTTACTTGTTGTTTTTGCTTCTCATGATTTACAAATCCCCCTGCCACTCAAATCCCTTTGGTACAACATATGCCCTATATGTTCTGAAGAGAATGACACTCTGTTCACATACACACGGCAGCTAGCCTAGCAGTTAGAGAGGTTGAGCCAGCAACCGGTGATGTTGCCGGTTCAAATCCTGGGTCTGACGGGACAAAATCTGTTGGGAAGAGAGCTGGCAGACAGAGGGTTGCTGGTAGCAAGTCATAAATGCTGTTGTGCTCTTAATCTCCCAGTGTGGCAGCCCCCTGGATCTTTCCAAAATGTGTTTGTCTTTTGGAGGGGTTGGGTTAAAAGCGGGAGTAACATTTCAGTTGGATCTTGTGTGCAATTGACCAATAAATGGATTTTATTTTAAAACCCACCCTCACAAGTAAGGTATCTTAGTACCTTCTCTCCAATTCCTTTCCTTTATTCTAATCTCAGGGGCTCCACAGCAAATTAGAGCCTAGCGTTGATTAATTATGGCATCCATCCACCACCGTGCCCTTCAGAGCCCCAGATCAATTTAAGTGACTTTCCCCTCTCAGCAAGAGTGGACTTTTTGTCCAATGACTTCATGAGAAAAAATGATGGCATTCATTTTGTTCCCCAGACCAGCTGTTATGAAGATTCATGGGCATACTTAATGTTAATACACCTCTTCGCCCTGTCACATCTGATGTTAAAACTACCTCGAGGTCAACAAATGGGGGATCTGGCATCCTTGTTATTTCCTGGGCTGTGTATGCGGCTTAAATTAGTAACATAGAAAAATCATTTCTGGAAAGCAAGTTGTGGCAATTTGTAGATTATGTTTGGGGAGCTTGGATGGTTCAAATTAAACTGACTTTTTTATACATCTCTCTTTCTTAATGGATTCTGATATAACAAAATATTTACATTCAAATAAATCTATAGCATCGATAGGTACAGTTACATGTAGTTTTCTTCAGCTATCCCTTGCGATTGATAATGGTTATCTCAGTGTACTGTAACAGAAATACGCACGGTGGTCAAGTTGGTTACTCAGCTTATGCAAATCAATGCAAAATTTCAACATGTGATCACATGTGAAAACATAATCTCATGAAATAAATGTGACAACAAAGGGATGCAACATTTCAACATGTGATACCATGACACTACATGTGACAACATGTGATCACATGTGAAAACCCATAATTTACATTAATTACATTCATACAGTCATGGTCCTCTGCAGGTTTTGTCCAGTTCCAGGGACGTTCTTAGAATGTTTTTTTATGGTTCCCTGGAGATTTTTGTCTAGTTGAGGTGAAAATACAGTAAATCTACAACTAGTTACTGTATTTTTACATCTAAACTTAAGTATTAATGTTAATGGACAGTATGCTGCTATATGATGATTACTTAGACTCATTTGGGATTTGAACTGACAACCTCTTCGTTGCTAGCTACCTGAATTTACTGATGCACCACCAGGTCTGTGAACATAACGGAGATTGGCAAGAACACATTTCTGCACTTTGCTTAAAGTTGCAGTAAAAATATATACCAACTTCAAGATGTTATTTCTATAGTGACAGTATGCTGTTGATTTCAACACATAACCTTTCTTATCACAAGGCCTTACAAAGATTGCTGAATTGAACATATAAAAAAAAGAAAGAGGTGCTCAACCTTCATTAGCATAAAGATAAAACCACTTAAACTGGTACAACATTTCCACTGACAGTTGGCACAAATACAACATATTTTAGACCATGCCCCCAAATATGCAAATGAGTCCCGGCCAGCACATATCCCCCACCTACATTTCAAAGTGCACTAATGATTGTAAAAAAAAAACAAGCCATGAGGTCGAAGTAATTGTCCGTAGAGCTCCGAGACAGGATTGTGTTGAGGCACAGATTTGGGGAAGGGTACCAAAAAAATTCTGCAGCAATGAAGGTCCCCCAAAACACAGTGGCTTACATCATTCTTAAATGGAAGATGTTTTGAGCCTCCAAGACACTTCCTAGAGCTGGCCACCTGGCCAAACTGAGCAATTGGGGGAGAAGGGTCAGGGAGGTGAACAAGAACCCAATGGTCACTCTGACAGAGCTCCAGAGTTCCTCTGTGGAGATGGGAGAACATTCCAGAAGGACAACCATCTGTGTAGCACTCCACCAATCAGGCCTTTATGATAGAGTGGCCAAACGGAAGCCACTACTGAGTAAAAGGCACATGACAGCCCATTTGGAGTTTTCCAAAAGGCACCTAAAGGATTCTCAAACCATTAGAAACAAGATTCCCTGGTCTGGTGAAAACAAGATTGAACAATTTGGCCTGAACACCACGCGTCACGTCTGGAGGAAACCTGGCACCATCCCTAAGGTGAAGCATGGTGGTGGAAGTATCATGCTGTAGGGATGTCAGAGACTGTCAGAGACTAGTCAGGATGGAGGGAAAGATGAATGGAGCAAAGTATAGAGAGATCCTCCTCCTAAGCACACAGCCAAGACAACACAGGTGTGGCTTTGGGACAAGTCTCTGAATGTCCTTGAGTGACCCAGCTGGAGCCCGGACTTGAACCTGACCGAAAATCTCTGGAGAGACCTGAAAATAGCTGGGCAGTGGCGCTCCCCATCCAACCTGACAGAGATGGAGAGGATCTGCAGAGAAGAATGGGAAAAACTCCCCAAATACAGGTGTGCCAGGCTTGTAGCGTCATACCCAATAAGACTCAAGGCTGTAATCGCTGCCAAAGGTGCTTCAACAAAGGACTAAGTAAAGGGTTTGAATACTTATGTAAATGTGATATTTCCATTTGTTATTTTTAATACATTTTCACAAATTTCTTAAAACCTGTTTTTACTTCGTCATTATGGGGTATTGTGTGTAGATTGATGAGGGGAAAAGTCAAGGGGTCTGAATTAGAGGTCGACCGATTAATCGGAATGGCCGATTAATTAGGGCCAATTTCAAGTTTTCATAACAATCGGAATCGGATCCTGTCTCTCTTTCTATATACTGTAGCTCAGTGCTTTCTTCTTGGCTAAACTAGGCTCATAATTTAACATTTGTATTCATATTTACGGATCCCATACAAGTTTGTAATTAAGGCACATGAAAGTTCACATGTTCAAGAACGCATTTCTGCAAAACGCCCTACTGTGAAGTAGGAACTAGCGTCATCCGTCCCCGTTGGGCTGGCGTTTCACATATACTTGAGAGTGCACTGTAGGCAGCCAGGCCCTCTTCATTATAAAACTTCTTAAGATCATCAGAGCACTCTGCCAGGAGCAACAAGATGGATACCATCTAATTGAACTCTGCATGGTTCTTTCTCAAGGACTGTCCTCGGCTCTCTCATTACCGTAGCCTTGTCCTAATGAAGAACAGATGAGTTTGCTTTCACTTTGTACCCCTCTTCACCAAACAAGTCATTGGACTTTACCAGTTTCTCTTTGTCCTTTCATCTTTCACTTTTCATTTCTCTAAACAAGCCAGTCAGCTTTCTTCACCCTCAGGGCACGGTTGCGTTACCAGAATCCGACTCCTGAAGTGCCACAGATGACGATGTAGTCAGTGGCAGCTTCACAAGTTTAGTTATATTTTGAAGACAGTTTTGCCATACAATGTAAAGGGGTTGTCATGAATTTCACAGTATCTGGGTTACAGGGTTACAGGGTTCTGTATTTCATATTACAGTAGACCTGCAAAACAGACCGAAAGGACATAGCAAAATGCTCAAAAGTTGTTTTTTTCACTTGGCTTAACCACCAGAAAGCATGAAAAGAGCTGAGTGGGCGGGGAGCTGATATTCATGAGTTCGCCTTGACTGACAGCTCTTTGAGAACGCCTATGTCAAGCAACTTGGATGCAGTGAGCAGTGTTGCCGTAAAACCATCTCCAGTAAATTTGGTGATACACAAAGAAACTCAAGCAACATTGAAATTGCATCAATGTTGCCCCAGTCTGAAGTCATGAGTGCTCTGGAATGGGTTTTCATCAAGGATCTTTCTGTTCTTTGCTACATTCATCTTTCCTTCGCTCCTGAGTAGTCTCCCAGTCCCTGCCGCTGAAAAATATTCCTACCGCATAATGCTGCCACCACCATGCTTCACCGTAGGGATGCATTTCCAGACATGACACTTGGCATTCAGGCCAAAGAGTTTCATTTTGGTTTCGTCATACAAGAGAATCTTGTTTGTCATTGTCTGAGTCCTTTAGGTGCCCTTTGGCAAATCTCCAAGCGTGCTCCTGTCTGACCACTCTACTGTAAAGGCCTGATTGGTGGAGTGCTGTAGAGATGGTTGTCCTTCTGGAAGGTTATCCCATCTCCACAGAGGAATTCTAGCGCTCTGTCAGAGTGACCATCAGGTTCTTGGTCACCTCAAAAACCAAGGCCCTTAACCCCCAATTGCTCAGTTTTCAAGGGTGGCCAGCACTCTAAAGGACTCTCAGATCATGAAAAACAAGATTCTCTGTTCTGAAGAAACCAAGATTGAACTCGTTGGCCTGACTGCCAAGCATCATGTCTGGAGGAAACCTAGCATCATCTCTACACTGAAGCATGGTGGTGGCAGCATCATGCTGTGGGGATGTTTGTTAGTGGCAGGGACTGGGAGACTAGTCAGGATCGAGGGAAAACTGATCGGAGCAAAGTACAGAGATATCCTTGATAAAAACCTGCTCCAAAAACTCAAAGCCTCAGACTGGGGCGAAGGTCCACCTTCCAGCAGGACAACGACCCTAAGCACACAGCCAAGACAACACAGGAGTGGCTTCGGGACAAGTCTCTGAATGTCCTTGAGTGGCCCAACCAGAGTCTAGACTTGAACCTGATCTACTATGATCTAAACCTGATCTAAAATCTGAAAATAGCTGTGCAGCGAAGCTCCCGATCCATCCTGACAGAGGTTGAGGGGCTCTGCAGAGAACAATGAGAGGAACTGCCCAAATACAGGTGTGCCAAGCTTTTAGCATCATACCCAAGAAGACTCAAGGCGTAATAGCTGCCAAAGGCGCTTCAACAAAGTACTGAGTAAAGGGTCTGAATATTATGTAAATGTGATTTTTTTTAATACATTTGCAAACATTTCTAAAAACACATTTTTTTGCTTTGTCATTTTGGGACCTTGTGTGTAGACTGATGAAGAAAAAAACAATTTAATCAATTTAAGAATAAAAATGTAACGTAACAAAATGTGGAAAAGGTCAAGGGGTCTGAATACTTTCTGAATGCACTGTACAACTCCCATTTGGCATGTCTTTTGTGATGCAGTTCACAGCACCACTGATGGATGTGTTGACTTAACAACTGCATCAGTTTTGAATGGCCCTTCCCCCACTTTTGTTCCATTTTGGCTGAAGACCTAGCTAGCTAGTAAGTAGCTAACATGTACAAAACATTAAGAACACCTTCCTAATATTGAGTTGCACCCACCGCCCTCAGGACAGCCTCGACCAACCAGTGCCCCCACACATTGGCTAACCGGGCTAACCATATCTACATGTACATACTACCTCAATCAGTCTGACTAACCGGTGCCTGTATGTAGCCTCGCAACTGTTATTTTTCAGTCTTTTTACTGTTGATTTCTTTCCTTACCTCTTGTTCACCTAATACCTTTTTTGCACTGTTGTTTAGAGCCTGTAAGTAAGCATTTCACTGTAAGTTCTACCTACACCTGTTGTATTCGGCGCACGTGACAAATAAACTTTGATTTGATGTATTACTGTACCAGTAAGACCACAGCATTTACAGTTACTTACCGGTTCTCATTTGTAAATATCCGGATGATACCTGCAACAGTGTAGCGGCTCAGATTTGTTTGAACTCATTACCCAGCCTCCCTCATGCTCATCCCACAGTTAACAACATGGCCAACCACAGTTGCTCTGATTTCATCAGTTATTGTGTTCCAGACTCCCCTTCCTCTTCCTCTTCCACGTCCTCTCCTTCTCCACGTCCTACTTCCTCTTCCTTCTCCTCCTTCTCCTCTTACCTCTTCACCTCCTCATCCTCCTCTTCCTCCTCATCCTCCTCTAGTTCTCACCCCTCTTACTCTCTGTCCAATATTGACCTCCACTGTTGTTCAAACCAAATGTTTACCTGTGGCCTATTTATAGTGCTCAAGTTCTGATTTGTAAGTGAACTCACATTCATGTGTCAATGTGGAAAGGCAATTGGTGAAATAGTGTAGCAATGTAGAGATCAATGTTTACAGTTTTGGGTTATTAAATTGCTAACTGAGTGTAAAGCAGTGAGTTGTGTTTACAGTTTTGCAAAAAGTGTGTTATAAAATTACAAACTGAGTGTAAAGCAGAGAACGTGCATTCAGTTTGGCAGACTGGGTAAATGCATTGGCTACAAGTGTTAATGGTTTCAGAGATAGTGCTTCAAGAATCACTGTTAAGCATTCAGAAAAAACTGTAATACATTTTGAAGTTCATAACTGTGCACTCTCCTCAAACAATAGCATGATATTCTTCAGTTAGATTAACAGGAATTGAAACTTTCTGCCAATATCAGATAGGTCTATGTCCTGGGAAATTGTCTTGTTACTTTCAGCCTCATGCTAATCACATTAGCCTACATTAGCTCAACTGTCCCGTGGGGGGGACACCAATCCCATAGAGGTTGAAATGAGAGTTAAGGAGATGTCACCTTGTCCCCTTAATAATGAATTAACGTGTTTGGCTGTGGGAGGGAACCAGTAACTTTACGATCAAACTTTATCAATGTAAAAGGAACAGTAAAGGTTAATACTTTGGTCATCATGCCTTTATCTGATGACTGCCTTGCCTGGTTCACCAACTACTTTGCAGACAGAGTTCAGTGTGTCAAATCGGAGGGCATGCTGTCCGGTCCTCTGGCAGTCTCTATGGGGGTGCCACAGGGTTCAATTCTCGGGCCGACTCTTTTCTCTGTATATATCAATGATGTTGCTCTTGCTGCGGGCGATTCCCTGATCCACCTCTACGCAGACGACACCATTCTATATACGTCCGGCCCGTCCTTGGACACTGTGCTATCTAACCTCCAAACGAGCTTCAATGCCATACAACACTCCTTCCGTGGCCTCCAACTGCTCTTAAACGCTAGTAAAACCAAATGCATGCTTTTCAACCGTTCGCTGCCTGCACCCGCACGCCTGACTAGCATCACCACCCTGGATGGTTCCGACCTTGAATATGTGGACATCTATAAGTACCTAGGTGTCTGGCTAGACTGTAAACTCTCCTTCCAGACTCATATCAAACATCTCCAATCGAAAATCAAATCTAGAGTCGGCTTTCTATTCCGCAACAAAGCCTCCTTCACTCACACCGCCAAACTTACCCTAGTAAAACTGACTATCCTACCGATCCTCGACTTCGGCGATGTCATCTACAAAATTGCTTCCAACACTACTCAGCAAACTGGATGCAGTTTATCACAGTGCCATCCGTTTTGTCACTAAAGCACCTTATACCACCCACCACTGCGACCTGTATGCTCTAGTCGGCTGGCCCTCGCTACATATTCGTCGCCAGACCCACTGGCTCCAGGTCATCTACAAGTCCATGCTAGGTAAAGCTCCGCCTTATCTCAGTTCACTGGTCACGATGGCAACACCCACCCGTAGCACGCGCTCCAGCAGGTGTATGTTACGGATCATCCCTAACGCCAACACCTCATTTGGCCACCTTTCGTTCCAGTTCTCTGCTGCCTGTGACTGGAACGAATTGCAAAAATCGCTGAAGTTGGAGACTTTTATCTCCCTCACCAACTTCAAACATCTGCTATCTGAGCAGCTAACCGATCGCTGCAGCTGTACATAGTCTATCGGTAAATAGCCCACCCATTTTACCTACCTCATCCCCATACTGTTTTTATTTATTTACTTTTCTGCTCTTTTGCACACCAATATCTCTACCTGTACATGACCACCTGATCATTTATCACTCCAGTGTTAATCTGCAAAATTGTAATTATTCGCCTACCTCCTCATGCCTTTTGCACACAATGTATATAGACTCTCTTTTTTTTTTATTTTTTTTTCCTACTGTGTTATTGACTTGTTAATTGTTTACTCCATGTGTAACTCTGTGTTGTCTGTTCACACTGCTATGCTTTATCTTGGCCAGGTCGCAGTTGCAAATGAGAACTTGTTCTCAACTAGCCTACCTGGTTAAATAAAGGTGAAATAAAAAAAATAAAAAAATAAAAAAATCTGGTTTCCTTCAATTATCCAATTTCATGAAAAACATGATTTTGACTGTTCTTGATCTTTAAGACTTGCTGCGACTCTAATCTGTCCCTTGTACATTTTAACATTGCACTATGCAGAAATCGCTCCTCCATTTCCTGGTTGCTAAAACACTAATAATTAGCCTAATTTCAGTTTATGTGACAAAATAAGATAGTATAGTGTAGAGCATAATTGTACCGTCTAAACAGCGGTGAAATATATTTAATTAATTTAATAATTTACAGTATGCTGCATTGAAACATTTCAGAATGTTTTACTGTTGATAATAGCCTACCTATAATTACTTTAAATTACAGTTTTCCATTACAGTGTGCTAATGAGGGGATTTATCATAGGAGTAAAATCAACAAACTGTTTGTAGAATCAGATAAGCAGTAACATTTCTAATCTATTATGCACCTTCTCAAGCTGTTATATGCCATCATGGCAAACCCATACAGAATATGTCTGCATTACTACGTATGGGTTTTGACAAGGAGTGGGGTGCTAATTGGCAAAGGTTTGGTCGTTTGGTTTTTGTATTGAGGGCAACAGCTTTGCATGTTGCTATTGTTGCTGCCATCACCTCCGGGGAGCTTATAATGTTGATCCTTAGTGTACGTACACCCACGTAGCCAGTCACTCTGTATTATCTGTAAATAAATAACAAAACACCACATCAACTTTGACTTTCCATCACAATAACAGCACCTTGGCGCTACTGCTGCACTGAAAAAGGCCCCTGAAAAGTTTTTTGTTTGTTTGCCTGTGTCTTCCTGTTAGTCTTTTGTGTCGTTTGAGCTCTGTGTCAAGGGCCTTCTTACAGCTGCTTTTCTTCCATACTCCTTTGAACTGGCTCAGTTCACGGGCTCTGCCATCCCGAGCCCCCACCGTGCCCCTCTATGGTGAAGACTTCAATACTACAGGCCTTCGCTGGTCCTTAACCAAAGGCTTTGAAGTGAGTTTCAAAGGTACATCAAAGAAAGCCGGCTAGAGATACATGATTGTCACATCTCATTTGGGTATGCAGTGATTTCACAAATCATACCATCTGATCCATGAAATAGACCTCAAGACTTAGCCTACAATATGCAGGTGTATATTGTGTGTAGACCTAGCAACAAACACGATGTGATGTAGACATGGCCCTCATAATAATTCTGGTAAACAATTCTGAGGATGAGGTTTCAAAATGCATTCTATGTTCCTGAGAATTATGAGAAGAGTTACCAATCCTAATTGACGCATAGGCCAATATATACAGTATGTAGTAACAACATTTGTGTATTGTCATCATGTATTGTCATCATGGCCATCATCATACTCTGGCAATAATTAATCCTGAGAATGAGGTTTCAAGATACATTTCTGAGAAGAGGTGGAAGGGGCTAGGCTGTTGAAAGTGAATGACCAGAGTCTGTAGAGCTAATCAGCTATTCTGAGCACGCAACCATTACACTGTCATTTAATTGTAACATATTTTCATACGAAAACTCATTCTCATTACCTGCCCTCTCACTCATCAAAAACACCCCTTCACAGCATCTGTGCTCTCTCACAACGCTGTCACTCTCCTCTCGCGTACATGTGTCAAACCCATTCGCCACCCAATATGATGAAACAAGTTAATTAAGTTGTCAGCCACGGAATGGGCTGACAGGCAATTACATTGAGTTTAAATATACATGTACGCAGGTTCAAATGTAAACCCTGTGTCTTAGATAACCCATCTATATATAAGTGAGAGGGGAAATCAGTTCTGATGTTTGTTTGCTCGTACAAGAAAAGCAATTGATCAATTATGAATATGAAATCATTAAATATGTTATGAATATCAGACATGTGGTTCTCCCATTCTCAAGTAAGCCAGATACTGCTACTTGCAACAGGCTTGAACCAATGAGGTCACAGTAATTAATTTCATGATGGCCCCATGCTATTTTGCTTGTTTTTTCGCATTGTTCGTAACTTATTTTGCACATAATGTTGCTGCTACCGTCTCAAATGACTGAAAAGAGCTTCTGGACATCAGAACTGCGATTACTCACCTCAGATTAGACAAAAAGTTTTTCTTCAATGAGTCGGACAGGAGGGATATACTACAGACAACCGGCCAGGACCAGATCCCTGTCGTTCGGCAGGTAGCCTAGTGGTTAGGGGGTGAGACTAGAAACCAAAAGGTTGCTAGATTGAATCCCTGAACTGACAAGGTAAAAATCAGTTGTTCTGCCCATGAACAAGGCAGTTAACCCACTGTTCCTAGGCTTTCATTGTAAATAAGAATTTGTTCTTAACTGAAATGCCTAGTTAAAAAAAGGTAAAAATATATATACAGTATATATATATATATATATATATACTGAATATACATATAAATATAGAGTTGAAGTCAAAAGTTTACATACACTTAGGTTGGAGTCATTAAAAACTCATTTTTCAGCCTCTCCACAATCCTCTTTCACATTCTTAAAGTAAAGTGGTAATCGTAACTGAGCTAAAACAGGGCATTTTTACTGGGATTAAATGTCAGGAATTGTGAAAACTGAGTTTAAATGTATTTCTCTAAGGTGTATATAAACTTCCGACTTCAACTTTATAATTCGCTGGAGATGGAAACAGAGATTTTGTGGATCAGGGTGCCTTGTGAGGATTAGGCGACGAGTGGCTAATCTGCCTTGGCCTTCCTTCCTGCTAGCTAACATTCAATCACTGGAAAATAAATGGGACAAACTGAAAACACGTATATCCTACCAACGGGACATTAAAATCTGTAATATCTTATGTTTCACCGATTCGTGGCTGAAGGATGACATTTAAGAACATACAGCTGGCGGGTTATACAGTGACCATTTCTGCATAAATTGGTCATCAAATTTGATCTCATCTTCATCTAAGTCACAACAGTAGACAAACATAGTGTGTCTAAACTAATTACACACAAATGATTGTATTTTTCTTGTCTATATTGAATACATCATTTAAACATTCACAGTATAGTTTGGGAAAGTATGTGAACCCCTAGGCTAGTGACTTCTCCAAAAGCTAATTCGAGCCAGGAGTCGGCTAACCTCGAGTCCAATCTATAAAACGAGATTGGAGATGTTGGTTAGAGTTGCCTTGCCCTATAAAAAACACTCACAAAATTTGAGTTTGCTATTCACAAGAACCATTGCCTGATGTGAACCATGCCTCAAACAAAAGAGATCTCAGAAGATCTCCCTAAGATTAAGAATTGTTGACTTGCATAAAGCTGGAAAAGGTTACAAAAGTATCTCTTAAAGCCTTGATGTTCATCAGTCCACAGTAAGACGAATTGTCTATAAATGGAGAAAGTTCTGCACGGTTGCTTCTTTCCCTGGGAGTAGCCATCCTGCAAAGATGACTGCAAGAGCACAACGCAAAATGCTCAATGAGGTTAAGAAGAATCCTAGAGTGTCAGCTAAAGACTTACAGAAATCTCTGGAACATCTATAACATCTCTGTTGACCAGTCTATGATACGTAAAACACTAAACAAGAATGGTGTTCATGGGAGGACACAACAGAAGTAGCCACTGCTGTCCAAAACAAACATTGCTGCACGTCTGAAGTTTGCAAAAGTGCACCTGGATGTTTCACAGCGCTACTGGCAAAATATTCTGTGGAGAGATGAAACTGCAGTTGGGTTGTTTGGAAGGAACACACAACACTATGTGTGGTGAAAAAAAGGCACAGCACACCAACATCAAAACCTCATCCCAACTGTAAAATATGGTGGAGGGAGCATCATGGTTTGAGGGCTGCTTTGCTGCCTTAGGGCCTGGAGACCTTGCTATCATTGACGGAAAAATGAATTCCCAAGTTTATCAAGACATATTGCAGGAGAATGTTAGGCTATCTGTCCGCCAATTGAAGCTCAACAGAATTTGGGTGATGCAACAGGAGAACCACCCAAAACACAGAAGTAAATCAACAACAGAATGGCTTCAACAGAATAAAATACTTCTGGAGTGGCCCTGACCTCAACCTGATTGAGATGCTGTGGCATGATCTCAAGAGAGCAGTTCACACCAGATATCCCAAGAATATTGCTGAACTGAAACAGTTTTGTAAAGAGAAATGGTCCAAAAATCGTTCTGACCGTTGTGGAGGTCTGATCCACAACTACAGAAAACGTTTGGTTGAGGTTATTGCTGCCAAAGGAGGGTCAACCAGTTAATAAATCCAAGGGTTCACATACTTTTCCCACCCTGCACTGTGAATGTTTACACAGTATGTTCAATAAAGACAAGAAAACGTATAATAGTTTGTGTGTTATTAGTTTAAGCAGACTGTGTTTGTCTATTGTTATGACCTAGATGAAGATCAGATCAAATTTTATGACCAATTTATGAGGAAATCCAAGTATTTCCAAAGGGTTCAAAAACGTTTTCTTTCCCTGTAAACTCTATCGGCAGGATAGAACAGCAGCCTCTGGTAAGACACGGGGCGGGGGCCTATGCATAAATGTAAACAACAACTGGTGCACAATATCTAAGGAAGTCTCAAGGTTTTGCTTGCCTGAGGTAGAGTATCTCATGATAAGCAGTAGACCACACTATCTACCTAGAGAGTTTTCATCTGTATTTTTTGTAGCTGTCTACATACCAACATAGATCAATGCTGGCACTAAAACCGCACTCAATGAGCTGTACACCGCCATAAGCAAACAGGAAAACGCTCATCCAGAGGTGGCGTTTCTAGTGGCCGGGGACTTTAATGCAGGGAAACTTAAATCAGTGTTAGCAAATTTCTATCAGCATGTTAAATGTGCAACCAGATGGAAAATAAATCTAGACCACCTTTACTCCACACACAGAGATGCGTATAAAGCTCTCCCTCGCCCTCCATTTGGCAAATCTGATCCTAATTCTATCCTCCTGATTCCTGCTTACAAGCAAAAATTAAAGCAGGAAACACCAGTGATAAAAAAGTGGTCGGTCAATAAAAAAGTGGTCAGATGAAGCAGAAGCTAAACTACAGGACTGTTTTTCTAGCACAGACTGGAATATGTTCAGAATATGCATTGGGGAGTACACCACATCAATCACTGGCTTTATCAATAAGTGCATCGAGGACGTAGTCCCCACAGTGACCATACGTACATACCCCAACCAGAAGCCATGGATTACAGGCAACATTCGCACTGAGCTAAAGGGTAGAGCTGCCGCTTTCAAAGAGTGGGACTCTAACCCGGAAGCTTATAAGAAATCCCGCTATGCCCTCCGACAAAAATTTATACAGGAAAAGTGTCAATACTGGACTAAGATCGAATCGTACCACACCGGCTCTGACACTCGTCGGATGTGGCAAGTCATGCAAACCATTACAGACTTCAAAGGGAAGCACAGTCGAGAGCTGCGCAGTGACACGAGCCTATCAGACAAGCTAAAAAACATATATGCTCGCTTCGAGGCAAGTAACACTGAAACATGCATGAGAGCATCAGCTGTTCCAGACGACTGTGTGATCATGCTCTCCACAGCCAATGTGAGTAAGACCTTTAAACAGGTCAACATTCACAAGGACGCAGGGCCAGTCGGATTACCAGGATGTGTACAACGAGCATGCGCTGACCAACTGGCAAGTGTCTTCACTCACATTTTCAACCTGTCCCTGTCTGAGTCTGTAATACCAACATGTTTCAAGCATACCACCATAGTCCCTGTGTCCAAGAACACTAAGGTAACCTGCCTAAATGACTACCGACCCGTAGCACTCACATCTGTAGCCATGAAATGCTTTGAAAGGCTGGTCATGTCTCACATCAACACCATTATTACAGAAATCCTAGACTCACTCCAATTTTCCATACTGCACCAACAGATCCACAGATGATGCAACCTATATTGCACTCACACTGCCCTTTCACACATGGACAAAAGGAACACCGATGTGAGAATGCTATTCATTGACTACAGCTCAGCATTCAACACCATAGTGACCTCAAATCTCATCACTAAGGTAAGGACCCTGGGACTAAACACCTCCCTCTGCAACTGGATCCTAGACTTCCTGACGGGCCACCCCCAGGTGGTAAGGGTAGGTAATAACACATCCAGCACACTGATCCTCAACGCGGGGGCCCCTTAGGGGTGCATGCTCAGTCCCCTACTCATGACTGCATGGCCAGGCACGACTCCAACTCCATCATTAAGTTTCCTGATGACACAACAGTGGTAGGCCTGATCACCAACAACGATGAGACAGCCTATAGGGAGGAGGCCAGAGACCTGACAGTGTGCTGCAAGGACAACAACCTCTCCCTCAATGTGATCAAGACAAAGGAGATGATTGTGGAATACAGGAAAAGGACGACCGACCACGCCCCCATTCTGATCGACGGGGATGTAGTGGAGCAGAATGAGAGCTTCAAGTTCCTTGGTGTCCACATCACCAACAAACTAACATGGTCCAAGCACACCAAGACAGTTGTGAAGAGGGCATGACAAAACCTTTTCTCCCTCAGGAGACTGAAAAGATTTGGCATGGGTCCTCAGATCCTCAAAAGCTTTTACAGCTGCAATATCGAGAGCATCCTGATGGATTGTATCACTGCCTAGTATGGCAAATGTTCAGCCTCGGACCGCAAGGCACTACAGATGGTAGTGCGAACGGCCCAGTACATCACCGAGGCCAAGCTTCCTGCCATCCAGGACCTCTATACCAGGTGGTGTCAGAGGATGGCCCTAAACGTTGTCAAATGCTCCAGCCACCCTAGTCATAGACTGTTCTCTCTACTACCGCGTGACAAGCGGTACCGGAGCGCCAAGTCTAGGTCCAAGAGGCTTCTAAACAGCTTCTACCCCCAAGCCATAAGACTCCTGAACAGCTAATCAAATGGCTACCCCGACCCTCTTCTACGGTGCTGCTACTCTCTGTTATTATCTATGTATAGTCACTTTAATAACTCTACCTATATGTACATATTACCTCAATTACTTCAACACCAGTGCCCCCAAACATTGACTCTGTACCGGTAAACCCTGAATATAGCCCCACTATTGTTATTTACTTCTGCTCTTTAATTATTTGTTATTCTTATCTCTTAATTTTTTTACATAGGTATTTTCTTAAAACTGTATTGTTGGTTAAGGGCTTGTAAGCATTTCACTGTATGGTCTACACCTGTGTATTCGGCGCATGTGACAAATGGAATTTGATTTGATTTGAATAGTAGATTGAGGCCTAAACAAGCATAATATGGTAGTTCATTTAGAATTGAGCTAGTTACAGTATGTTATAGTTTTGGTTGTAATGTTTACAGAAACAGCTGCATCAGTAGCCTCCAGGGACTGATCCAACAGTGAGCTGCACATCTGTACCTCCCACAGGGGTTAAACACAATAAACACTCTAATAGCTGAGAAATTCATCAGACGCAAAGTAACCATTTGACGAAATAAGTGGAAGCATGTGGGCTTACTGGCTCCTGAAACTCTTTTTTTTTAATGGCTCTCCTACTTAGGAATTGACGTGAGAGATGCTGCTTGTCTCACAAGAAACAAACAAACAAATAGAAGCTCTCCACTGGGCACAGACGTCAATTCAACGTCTATTCCACATTGGTTCAATGTACTGTAATTTCATTGAAATGACCTGGAAACAATGTTGAATCAACCAGTGTGTGCTCAGAGTGTTATAGGCACAATCCAACAGCTGTGAATCTGTACTCAAACAAAGATATGAACATAGAACTACGTACTGTAACAAGCTGTGCAGTGTTCATTTGGAAAGGTTGACTTAGATGGAATTGAGAGATGAAACATTTATGTCTTCACCCCATTTCTCTGCCAACAGAAACACCTAGTATTGTATGTAGGGCTACCTCAATGGGTGCTAGTGGTTGTAGAAGTTTTGAAAGCTAACCTTTGCTTAGTACACAAATCCATGACGGCATGGCAGGAAACACATTGGCCCACCAGATTAGAAATCTACAGTTTATAGGATAAGCTTTCTATGTATTTTATATTCAGAGGACTTTATTGGCGAAGCATCTGTATCCGGTTTCATAACCTCATCTACACAGACAACAGAAAAGGATTTTGACGGAGATCTCCTCGATGTTGCGTGTGCGTAATACAACTCACAGTAAATACGATTATATCCGCGTTATAAACCTGTCACATTCATCTCGGACCATTTTCAATTGGTGTTGCGATTAAGTCCAAACTATTCTGTGACATCATTCAAGGGATAGAAAAATTAATCTACATGAGACAGATGAAATATGATACACAAGATTGCTCACAAGGGGCATCTTATCTTGGTATATGATGCTTCATCATCCATTCTTTCATATTGCAGCAGCCTCTGCATCATTTTTTTTCAAACCCAGCAGAAGAGGTGGATGAATGAGTGTGTGTATTTCACACGTAAATATGTGCATAATCTCACATTTATCACTTCTTCAAACAGCCTTTTTTAAAGGGCCTGCCCTCTCAGGGATGTAATGATGGGCTTAAGGGGAGATTAAGATAATTACACACTGGTCACAGGGGCTTTGTGGGTACAAAGCTTTGTGGGCGCATTTCAATTTAAAACTCCAAATGGCCTAAATGAGGGATACTAAAGCGATGCATGCCAAAAATATTAGAGAGAGTTGTGTCCTCGTAGGGTTTGTTTTAAACGAAGGCTATACTCAAACAAAATGGCCTCTAATTACTTTATCTTTAATCTGAAGATAGAAGACCCATGGGGCTCCTACAGTGGTCTGGAATGGAGGTGCTTAAACTAACTTCCCTCCCCTATGCCCTAGCACCTAACCAGCCCTCATCCAAAATTAATACTGTCAGCAAATGTATAAATAAAAATAGGATCAGGAGGCCTGTATTTAGATTGGACAACAATGTTAAGTAAAAACTAACCTCAATTGGAAGATATACACAAAATGCTAATGGTGACTTACATACTAAACTCATCACAGACATGAAAGAAACAGCAGGGCTGTGAATGCTAAGGTGTATTTAACACACACACACAAATCAACACGGTCCTGATTGACTGACACTTGTCAATTGTCTGACACTAGTCGAACCCAGTATGAAAAACGTCCATCTCTCTGTTGGATCTCTGTAGTCATTGTCAGAACTGTGTGTCATAAACACATACATATCTCCACTCCCTGTGGGCTAAACTCTTTCCCGTAAACCACTACCTCACAAAGACAACCTTGACATTTCAAACTAATGATACTGACGGAGAGAGAAAGTGAATGTGTTATGTCCCTCTAGCTGGGCCATCGCTGTAATCAGAATTATACAAGAGAGATGGGCAGAATAGGTATTAAACTCAGCTTCTGTTCAAGTGCTTTGTTTCAAAGCCTCACTTTCCATTGCAAACTAGTCAAACCCCTGAGGGAATTTTCTCAATCCCCATCTTCAATACATCGCAATTGCATACTCGGCCAATCAAACGCCAGTACCTGCAGTTATTGTTGTCATACCAAATGAAAACTGATGAAACCCATTAATCAGTTGATGCTCCCCCATTTTATCAATATGAAAGCCTGGAATTATCAGTAAATGACATGTAGAAATGGAATTAGCCTTCGGTTTGAAATGATATGTCTGAATGTCTAGTATTAGCCCGGGGGAGTTATCACAGGGAATTGTTTCAGTTCTGAGGTTTGTGGACCAATCGAAACATTGTTCTATGCTTAGACGGAGCGTCGTAAATGCATTCCCTCATTTAACCTCCCTCCTCAGATTATGTTTCCATAAAGTGTGTGTACTTTACATTGTGAGCCCTGTAACATGTCATTCTGAACAACGGGAGATAACCGCAGTGCTTTCTTGGCTTTCAAAGTCTCAAATCTACCTTTGATTTCTTCTCCTCTCCCCTTTGGATTGATAGCATCTGGCAGAAATGGAGAGAACAAGAAAGAGATTAAAAAAGAGAGAGGTGGGTAAAGAAAGGTAGCGGTGGAGAGCTGCTTAGCGTGCAGTCATATTAATCATGCTAATCTGTGGAGAGGGGTGTGCATTAAAAGTACATTAACCTGTTCGTAGCAACGCAGATAGCCAGTCTTTCCAAGGGTGCAAACCCAGCAGATAAATAGCTGTAGATGGGGAGGCTGACACTAGAAAACTATGTTGTTCACAGTGGGAAAAACATCACAGATATCCACCTGTCGCAAAGGGGGATGGGGAGTGCAGAGTCTGCAGACAAATGTTAGTCATCAGGCCCCGTGTTTCGCAATGGGCAGTGTTGAAGGGAAACAAGCTCCCTGAGGCTTCCAGGAAATGTTTCCCTAGTTGGTCTATTTTGGCCATAATGGTGCATGTGATGTGATGGATTACAGGGACAAAGCACTGTAGTAGCATTAAGGAAGAGCCCTCTTCTCCCTAAGATAATGTTTGGCACCCTATTCCTCCATAGGGTTCTGGTCAAAAATAGTGCACTATATAGGCAATAGGGTGCCATCTGAGACATGTCTTTTCTGTCTGACATACACCCATAAGAACTAGAACACTACCTATTATTTTGAAATCAGTATGCACAGAACATACTACTACTGCACCGGCTTCCTAAAAACACACACACACAACTTGCACTAAATACATTATTTTAAACTAATATGATGGCAGTAGAAAATATTGTATCGCCAACTTATGTTCAATTGGTTTGGGTGTCCACAAATAAAATGATCAATACATTCATAACTACAGTAAGCTGTTCAAATGCAATCCTCCCAACACAAACATTTTGAATCTAACAGCTTGTGAACCTAACATTGGCTATTTATCAGCTTCAACGTGCGTGTAGAAAATGATGGCTCAAAAAGCAGAAATTATGAATTAATTAATTAATTAAAGGTCAGTAAAAGAGGGATCACATTCTGAGTCAATAGCACTGTGTGGTGTAATGACTTCTTGGATAAGGGACACTGAGCCATTTCCAAATACCAAGGATGTAACGACTTCACAAGGAAGGCTTTATAAAGAACCTTGAATATGCTGTACAAAGTTCAATGCGTTAGTCAACCTTCAAAGTACCTTGTACATCTCAAATCTATCTCTCTATTGTTAAAGGAAAATACTCAGACAATTCCCTGATGATGCAGAGTTGGGAATTGTCATTCTCAGTGTAGAGGAATGGGGATAGGGAAGGCTTTTCAGAGAACAACCTTCAACTTTTCTATGCCCCCACCAAACCTTGCTCACCATCCTATCAGAAAGACATAATAAAAAAAGTTCTCCCTCACCTTGGATCATTTCTTTGGAACATGCTTTGGAAAGATACAAAGCTATAGTGTGTAATGCTACTGGCTTTTTATTTTGGACCAGTGCTCTACAGAATACACTGGCGAAAAAGCTGTCACAAGCCCAACATGGTCAATATATCACTCAACCGCACACAGTCTCTGGTACAGCCCAGATAGGACGTGGGCCAGGAAAACTGGGCTTGGGAGCCGAGAAGGCTGAGCATTGGATCTGTTATTTATCACTCTGCCATAAACCATGTGAAACAGGACACAAGAAGAGAGGGATGGAAAAGTGTCAGACTGGAGGACCAGGGTTGGGGAAGAGCCCATATCTCCAGTGATTTAAGGCATTTTCAGATCAGTCCTGTCATGGAGAAATTACCAATGACTAACAGGATATATTTGAAGGACAGACTGAAGTGCCATGATGTCAATGAAATTATGCATAGATTGCATACTGTAGGAAAACATGGCAGGGAAAATGGTGGTATGATCAAATGGTCTTGACCTTGGAGACCTTGGTCCTTTACAGTCTTTATTGTGACTATTTAAATTATACCTGTTGGGTGCATGGATAAGTCATTACTGAGCTTCATTAATGTCTCATTAGTTCAGTAGTGTTGTCTCTATGACCAATAGGTCTGTTAATTAGAACTAATGATTTATGAAATTCACTATCAACTGTCGTAGAGTGAATGGGAGTCGAGGAGGGGGATAAATAATTTGCCCTTGATGTGTCATCAAAGGTAAAGGAAATGCATTAAAGAAAATGGCGCCGGAGGAGACGGCCGTCGTTTTACGGTCCCCTAACCAATTGTGCTACTATGTGGGTTTTTTTCGCGATATTTGTAAATTATTTTGTACATAATGTTTCTGCAACCATATCTTATGGAAGGAAAGAGCTTCTGGATATCAGGACAGCGATCACTCACCTCGGATTAGACAAAGATTTTTTCAACAACAACAACAAGCAGGACTCAAACGATATTCTCCAAACACCCCACAGGACAGACATCCCAATTATTCGCAAAAGGAAGCGACGCAGAGGACGAAGAGCTGGATGCCTCGTCCGGACCCGCAGAAGACAACTAGGAAAGCTGCCGTTACTGTCAATATTACTCACCAACGTGCAGTCATTGGAAAATAAACTAGACGAGGTAAGATCACGAATATCCTACCAACGGGACATCAAAAACTGTAATATCCTATGCTTCACGGAATCGTGGCTGAATGACGACATGGATATTCAGCTAGCAGGATACACGCTGCACCGGCAGGATAGAACAGCACACGAGGGGGGCGGTCTGTGCATATTTGTAAACAACAGCTGGTGCACGAAATCTAAGGAAGTCTCTAGATTTTGCTCGCCTGAAGTAGAGTATATTGTGATAAACTGCAGGCCACACTACTTGCCTAGAGAATTCTCAGCTATACTTTTTGTGGCTGTTTATTTACCATCACAGACAGATGCTGGCACTAAGACCGCACTCCGACAGCTGTATAAGGAAATAAGCAAACAGGAAACCACTCACCCAGAGGCAGCGCTCCTAGTGGCCGGATACTTTAATGAAGGAAAACTTCAATCAGTTCTACCAAATCTCTATTAACATGTTAAATGTGCAACCAGAGGGAAAAACATTCTAGATCACCTGTACTCCACTCACAGAGACGCGTACAAAGCTCTCCCTCGCCCTCCATTTGGTAAATCCGTCTGCGACTCTATCCTCCTGATTCCTGCTTACAAGCAAAAATTAAAGCAGGAAGCACCAGTGACTCGGTCTATAAATAAATGGTCAGATGAAGCAGATGCTAAACTACAGGACTGCTTTGCTATCACAGACTGGAACATGTTCCAAGATTCTTCCGATGACATTGAGGAATACACCACATCAGTCACTGGCTTTATCAATAAGTGCATAGTCCCCACAGTGACTGTACGTACATACCCCAACCAGAAGCAATGGATTACAGGCAACATTCGCACTGAGCTAAAGGGTAGAGCTGCCACTTTCAAGGTGCGGGGACTCTAACCCGGAAGCTTACAAGAAATCACGCTATGCCCTGCGACGAACCATCAATCAGGCAAAGCGTCAATACAAGGCTAAGATTGAATCATACTACACCGGCTCCGACGCTCGTCGGATGTGGCAAGTCTTGCAAACTATTACAGACTTCAAAGGGAATCACAGCCGCGAGCTGCCCAGTGACACGAGCCTACCACAAGAGCTAAATCACTTCTATGCCCACTTCGAGGCAAGCAACACTGAGGCATGCATGAGAGAATCAGCTGTTCCGGATGACTGTGTGATCAAGTTCTCCGTAGCCGACGTGAGGAAGACCTTTAAACAGGTCAACATACACAAGGCTGCGGGACCAGACGGATTACCAGGATGTGTGCTCCGGGCATGTGCTGACCAATTGGCAGGTGTCTTCACTGACATTTTAAACATGTCCCTGATTGAGTCTGTAATACCAACATGCTTCAAGCAGACCACCATAGTCCCTGTGCCCAAGAACACAAAGGCAACCTGCCTAAATCACTACCGACCCGTAGCACTCATGTCCATAGCCATGAAGTGCTTTGAAAGGCTGGTCATGGCTCACATCAACACCATTATCCCAGAAACCCTAGACCCACTCCAATTTGCATACCGCCCAAAAAGATCCACAGATGATGCAATCTCTATTGCACTTCACACTGCCCTTTCACACCTGGACAAAAGGAACACCTATGTGAGAATGCTATTCATTGACTACAGCTCAGCATTCTAACACCATAGTCCCCTCAAAGCTCATCACCAAGCTAAGGATCTTGGGACTAAACACCTCCCTCTGCAACTGGATCCTGGACTTCCTGACGTGCCGCCTCAAGGTGGTGAGGGTAGGTAGCAACACATCTGCCACGCTGATCCTCAACACTGGAGCTCCCCAGGGGCGCGTGCTCAGTCCCCTCCTGTACTCACTGTTCACCCACGACTGCATGGCCAGGCACGACTCCAACACCATCATAAAGTTTGCTGACGACACAACAGTGGTAGGCCTGATCACCGACAACGACGAAACAGCCTATAGGGAGGAGGACAGAGACCTGGCCGGGTGGTGCCAGAATAACAACCTATCCCTCAACGTAACCGAGACTAAGGAGATGATTGTGGACTACAGGAAAAGGAGCACCGAGCACAAGGAGCACCGAGCACGTCCCCATTCTCATCTCATCGATGGGGCTGTAGTGGAGCAGGTTGAGAGCTTCAAATTCCTTGGTGTCCACATCAACAACAAACTAGATTGGTCCAAAAGCCTATTCCCCCTCAGGAAACTAAAAAGATTTGGCATGGGTCCTGAGATCCTCAAAAGGTTCTCCAGCTGCAACATCGAGAGCATCCTGACTGGTTGCATCACTGCCTGGTACGGCAATTGCTCGGCCTCCGACAGCAAGGCACTTCAGAGGGTAGTGCGTATGGCCCAGTACATCACTGGGGTAAAGCTGCCTGCCATCCAGGACCTCTAAACCAGGTAGTGTCAGAGGAAGGCACTACAAATTGTCAAAGACCCCAGCCACCCCAGTCATAGACTGTTCTCTTTACTTCCGCATGGCAAGTGGTACCGGAGTGCCAAGTGTAGGACAAAAAGGCTTCGCAACTGTTTTTACCCCCAAGCCATAAGACTCCTGAACAGGTAACCGA
The DNA here is from genome assembly GCF_018296145.1 of Oncorhynchus tshawytscha. Taxonomy (NCBI): domain Eukaryota; kingdom Metazoa; phylum Chordata; class Actinopteri; order Salmoniformes; family Salmonidae; genus Oncorhynchus; species Oncorhynchus tshawytscha. The sequence continues at coordinate 12,698,358 of NC_056457.1, read as the reverse complement.
ATGGTTACCCGGACTATTTGCATTGTGTGCCACCCCCCAAACCCTCTTTTATAGCTGCTGCTACTCTCTGTTTATCTTATATGCTTAGTCACTTTAACTATACATTCATGTACATACTACCTAAATTGGCCCGACCAACCAGTGCTCCCGCACATTGGCTAACCGGGCTATCTGCATTGTGTCCCACCACCCGCCAACCCCTCTTTTTACGCTTCTGCTACTCTCTGTTCATCATATATGCATAGTCACTTTAACGATACCTACATATACAAACTACCTCAAACAGGTGTCTGTATATATAGCCTTGCTACTCTTTTTACTGTCGTTTTATTTCTTTACTTACCAACACACACACACACACACACACCTTTTTTTCGCACCATTGGTTAGAGCCTGTAAGTAAGCATTTCACTGTAAGGTCTACTACACCTGTTGTATTCGGCGCACGTGACAAATAAACTTTGATTTGATTATATTTGCATTATGGGGGCTTTTATGTACAGTGGGGTCTGAAATTATTGACACCCTTGATAAAGATGAGCAAAAATTAAGAATTAAAATACTTAGCTATATTGTATGCTCAAAAACAATTGAAAATGTATTATGTTATACTTATACAATTGCTCAGTGAAAGAGATTTTGTTTAACAAGTAAAAACAAATAACTAAATTATTGACACCCCTGTTTACAATACCTTTCAAAACCTGAATTTCTTGCTTCACCACTCGGTCTGTGGCCATGGATTTATTGGCAAGAATACATTTCTGCAATTTGCTAAAAGTTGCCAGGAATCAAGTCAATAATCGCACAAATTATGGTTATTTGAGATGGTTATTTGTTACAAAGATCATACATGTATATCCACACACTCTCAAATATAAGAGTATGGTTACAGTACAGTGCTGTTCCCTGCTGTACAAAAAGTTCACAGGTACAGTACACATAAGGTACCTTCACAGGTACTCATAGGAACTCACATGGTACTGATCGGTACCTTTTAGGGTACATGTGTGGATAATCTAATATAATGGTACATTTTCCTACCCAATATATTGTGGGAGGTGGAAATTTACCAGTTGTGAAGTCTTAAATACCAGTTGAATGCACTCATGTGCTTTGAACGCATTAAAAATGCCAATTGGCTAATGGCCAACAGGCTGCATCAACCATAAACTAAAAGTACAGCTATCATGCTTGTAAACACATTATAGAGTTCAAAAATCATATTAATAGATTGCTTTTTAGAAATAATGTTTTGTTGTTACATTTAACTGCCGAAAATGTTGTTATCGAGGTCATTTCCTTAGCAGGTGATGTCAGAGGTCAGTATGTGGGAAAAGTCGGAGCTCAGGGATGATAGATGCATTTCCCACTAGTAATTACCAGTTGAAGGGCCTTTCAAGTGGATTTTATCCCAGTCATATATTGAAAATTCCCACTTCCCACTTATACTGAACAAAAATATAAACGCAACATGTAACAATTTCAACAATTTTACTGAGTTACAGTTCATATAAGGAAATCAGGAAATGTAAATAAATTATTTAGTCACTAATCTATGGATTTCACATGACTGGGCAGGGGAGCAGTCATGGGTGGGCCTGGGAGGGCATAGGCCCTTGGGCGTGTGGGGGGAGGGTTTTTGAAATGTAACATCCAATCAAAATCTTGTCGCTATAATCTTGCTGCAAAACAAAAATTCTCCAGACCTCCAAGGGAGCCATGACAAAGACTTGATTTTGGAGGTATGGCAACGCAAGACTAGAGTTAAGGTAAGGGTTAGGTTTAAAATCCGATTTTAAGAAGATAAATTGGAGAAATGGATGGTGTTTAGCCATAATTAGGACTTTGTGGCTGTGTTAACTACTGACAACTGTTCTTCTGACTTCTTATTTTTCTTCTTTTGAATGTGCAAACGTACAATGTCAGTCTCTAAATAATTAACAAAAAAGGTTCATTAAATGTTTCATGATTTTTTATTTTTGTAGAAGTGAGAGTTCACCAGGAAGTGATGTCATACTGACCTCTCACACGCTCCTCTACAGCCAAAATGGAAGCCACATGCAATTTCTGTCTCTTAATTTGCAGTGTTTATAAATGTTTATATTGTGCAAAAGTGCAATGTAAGTCTCGAAATAGTGAAATAACATTGTTAACTACATGTTCATTAGTTTTATGACAACTTTGTAACATTTATTGAACAAGTTGGAAAATTGTTGACATTGATTCATGATTCCTGGTCAGCCAATCGATGCTCTTCCCTCTACCAGCATCTAGCTGACTCGACGGTTAACCGGTTAACTTCTAGTGAGTCTTTGTTTTCATTTCATCAATTTACTACCTGTGATGTACTACATGCATTGCTTAAGATTGTAGATGTAAATAAAAATCCACCGGGGCTGATATGCTTGATCCATTTTTGCTGCAGCTCTCCCCCCATGATTTCTGAATCATTAACCCATATTTTTAACCTGACGATTATATCTAGTACTATTGTTTGGATTGAAGGTAGCCAATGTACTCCCCCTTCACAAAGGTGGTGAGCCTTAAAAACCTCTTAAGGATAGGACCCTTTATTTCCAAATTCCACCTAAAATCACATACCCAAATCTAACTGCCTGTAGCTCAGGACCTGAAGCAAGGATATGCATTTTATTGATACCATTTGAAAGGAAACACTTTGAAGTTTGTGGAAATGTGAAACCAATATAGGAGAATATAACATTAGATCTGGTAAAAGATAATACAAACAAAAAAACATGTGTTTTCATTTTTCTTTTTGTTCAATCATCTTTGAAATGCAAGAGAAAGGCCATACATTGAGATAAGATTCCAGGTGTAATTTAAATGTTGTCCACAAGATGGCAGCAATGTGTGCGCAAAGTTTCAGACTGATCCAGTAAAGAATCACATCACCACACAATATTTGGTATGAAGTCTGCCTGGAGTTTGCCAAAATGTGCCGAATTGGTCAATTTATACATTTTCAAGTACAAGTACTTCAAGAGAACATAAAAAATGCTATAGTAATAAACAATGTAAGTTCACACACTCCCAGGAATGTCATGATGGATCATTACCTTCCTTACAGAAAATACACAAACCTTCACACATCTAGATGGCCAGGCGGGGTGGGTGTGGAGCCAGAGGCAGCAGTGGGGTTCCTACATTTTAATATAAAAATAGATTGTATCAAACAAAACTATGCTACATTTTAGCCCTGGGACCCTCAGGATGACAAATCAGAGCAATATTACTGAATGCAAGTACATTATTTACCTTCAGAGTTGAATGTATCAAACCAGTTACCGTGATGTGTTTGTTGTTGTGGTCTATCCTCAAACAATAGCAGGGTACATTTTTGCTGTAATAGCTACTGTAAATTGGATACTGCAGTTAGATTAACAATAATTTAAGCTTTTTGCTCATATACTGTAAGACATTTCTTTGTCCCGGAATGTTGGGTGTTGTTTACAGTGTCGTTCTAGTCACATTATCACATACTGAGCAACAACTGTCCCGGTTTAGGGACACAGATCCCGTAGAGAGAATTTCCAAAATCCTGAAAAATATATACAGTGCATTCAGAATGTATTCAGACTGATTTTTCTCATCAATCCACGCACAATATAATATAATATAATATAATGGCAAAGCGAAAAGTCTTTTTTTTTTATTTTGCAAATGTAAAAAAGTAATCAATAAAATAAATAAATAATTTACATAAGTATTCAGACAATTTGCTATGAGACTCAAAATTGAGCTCAGGTGCATCCTGTTTGCATTAATTATCCTGGAGATGCTTCTACAACTTGATTGCAGTCCACTTGTGGTAAATTCAATTAATTAGACATGATTTGGAAAGGCACACACCTGTCTTTATATGGTCCCACAGTTGACACTGCATGTCAGAGCAAAAACCAAGCCATGAGGTCGAAGTAATTGTCCGTAGATCTAGGGAAGGGTACCAAAATATTTCTGCAGCAATGAAGGTCCCCAAGAACACAGTGACCTCCATCATTCATAAATGGAAGAAGTTTGAAACCACCAAGACTCTTCCTTGATCTGGCTGCCCGGCCAAACTGAGCAATCAGGAGAGAAGGGCCTTGGTCACTGGGGCTTTGACCAAGAACCCAATGGGTATTCTGACAGAGCTCCAGAGTTCCTCTGTGGAGATGGGAGAACATTCCAGAAGGACAATCATCTCTGCAAAAAAGAAAAAGATGAACGGAGAAAAGTACAGACAGATCCTTGAGGGAAAACCTGCTCCAGAGCGCTCAGGACCACAGACTGGTGCAAAGGTTCACCTTCCAACAGGACAACGACCCTAAGCACACAGCCAAGACAACGCAGGAATGGCTTTGGGAAAAGTCTCTGAATGTCCTTGAGTGGCCCAGCCAGAGCCCGGACTTGAACCTAATCGAACATCTCTGGAGAGACCTGAAAAGAGCTGTGCAGCAGCGCTCCCCATCCAACCTGACAGAGCTTGAGAGGATCTGCAGAGATGAAAGGGAGAAACAACCCAAATCTAAGTGTGCAAAGCTTATTGCGTCATACCCAAGAAGATTCGAGGCTGTAATCGCTGCCAAAGGTGCTTCAACAAAGTACTGAGTAAAGGGTCTGAATACTTATGTAAATGTGATATTTCAGTTTTAGATTTATAAATTTGCAATTATAGGGTTTTGTGTGTAAATTAATGAGGGGAGAAAAAGTATTTAATCCATTTTAGAATAATGCTGTAACGTAACAATGTGGAAAAAGTCAAGGGGTCTAAATACTTTCTGAATGCACTGTATACTGTATATACAAAAGAGTATATATATGATATCGTCTTTGTATCTCAAAATCATTGTAATGTGGTTAACTTTAAAAATCTAAATGAAAGTTATTCAAATCTAAAAGATCAAATTAAACCAGAAAGCTCCCTGATACCACGACAGCCCTTAAAGAACTTCATGCAAACTACATATATATATATATATATATATATTTTTTTTTAACTAGGCAAGTCAGTTATGAACAAATTCATATTTTCAATGACGGCCCAGGAACAGAGGGTTAACTGCCTTGTTCGAGGGCAGAACAACATCATTTTTTATTGTCAGCTCAGGGATTTGATCTTGCAACCTTTTGGTTACAAGTCCAACACTCTAACCACTAGGCTACCTGCATATACTGAGGCTGCATTTGTTGTAGCTGGGGATTTTAACAAAGCAAATTTGAGAAAAAGGATCCCGATTTCTATCAACATATCGACTGTAGTAAGCTCGCTGCCAAAACACTTAACCACTGTTACTCCAACTTTCGGGATGCCTATAAGGCTCTCCCCCTGACCTCCTTTCGGCAAATCTGACCATGACTCCATGTTGTTCCTCCCTTCCTATAGGCAGAAACTCAAACAGAAAGTACCTGTGCTAAGGACTATTCAACACTGGTCTGACCAATCAGAATCCACGCTTCAAGATTGTTTTGTTCACATGGACTGTGATATGTTTCAGCTTCCGAGAATATCATTGACTGAGTTCATCAGGGAGTGTAAATGAGATGTTGTACCCACTGTGACTATTAAAACCTACCCTAACCAGAAACCGTGGATAGATGGCAGCATTTATGCAAAACTGAAAGCGCGAACCCTCGCATTTAACTATGGCAAGGTGACTGGGAATATGGCAGAATACAAACAGTGTAGTTATTTCCTCCGCAAGGCAATCAAACAGGCAAACCGTCAGTATAGAGACAAAGTGGAGTCGTAATTCAACGGCTCAGACACGAGACGTATGTGGCAGGGTCTACAGACAATCACGGACTACAAAAGGAAAACCAGCCACTTCGCAGACGCCGACGTCTTGCTTCTAAACAAACTAAACTCTTTCTTTGCCCACTTTGAGGATAACACAGTGCCACCGATGCGGCCCACAACCAAGGACTGGGGGCTCTCCATCTCCATGGGCTCTCCATTTAGGCGTGTTAACCCTCGCAAGGCTGCCAGTCCAGACAGCATCCCTAGCCACTTCCACAGAGCATGCACGGACCAGCTGGCTGATGTGTTTACGGGCATATTCAATCTCTCCCTATCCCATTCTGCTGTCCATACATACTTCATGATGGCCACCATTGTTCCTGTACCCTAGAAAGCAAAGGTAACTGAAATGAATGACTATCGCCCCGTAGCACTCATTTCTGTCATCATGAAGTGCTTTGAGAGACTAGTCAAGGTTCATATAACCTCTGCCTTACTTGTCACCCTAGATCCACTTCAATTTGCTTACCACCCCAATAGATCCACAGACAATGCAATCGCCATCACACTGCATACTGCCCTATCCCATATAGACAAGAGGAATATGTATGTAGGAATGCTGTTTATTGACTATAGCTCAGCATTCAACACCATAGTACCCTCCAAGCTTATCATTAAGCTCGAGGCCCAGGATCTGAACCCCACTTCGTGCCACTGGTTCCTGGACTTCCTGATGGGCCGCCCCAGGTGGCGAAGGAAGGTAGGACACAACACTTCCACTACGCTCATCCTCATTACTGGGGCCCCACATGGGTGCATGCTCAGTCCCCTCCTGTACTCCCTGTTCACCCATGACTGCGTGGCCAAGCATGCCTCCAACTCAATCATCAAGTTTGCAGATGACACAACAGTGGTAGGCTTGATTACCAACAATGTCGAGACCGCCTACAAGGAGGAGGTGAGGGCTCTGGGAGTGTGGTGCCAGGAAAAGAACCTCTCGCTCATCGTCAACAAAACTAAGGAGATGATAGTGGACTTCAGGAAACAACAGAGGGAGCACTCCCTTATCTAAATTGACGGGAAGGTGGAAAGCTTCAAGTTCCTCTGCATCCTTATTTACAGATGCACAATCGAGAGCATCCTGTCAGGCTGCATCAGTACTTGGTACAGCAACTGCACCGCCCGCAACCCCAGGGCTCTCCAGAGGGTGGTGCGGTCTGCCCAACGCATCACAGGGGCAAACTACCTGCCCTCTAGGACACCTACAGCACCTAATGTCACAGGAAGGCCAAAAAGATCATCAAGGACAGTAACCAGCCGAGCGACTTCCTGTTCACCCCACTATCATCCAGAAGGTGAGGTCAGTACAGGTGAATCAAAGCTGGGACCGAGAGACTGAAAAACAGCTCAAGGCCATCAGACTGTTAAATAGTCATCACTAGCACATAGAGGCTGCTGCCTATATACATAGACTTGAAATCACTGGCCACTTTAATAAATGGAGCATTAGTCACTTTAATAATGTCTACATATCTTGCATTACCCATCTCACATGTATATACTGTATCCTATACTGTACTATTCTACTGTATCTTATTCTATGCCGCTCTGACATTGCCCGTCCATATATTTTTACATTCCTAATTCCATTCCTTTACTAGATGTGTGTATTGGGTATATGTTCTGTAATTGTTAAATATTACTTGTTAGATATTACTGCACTTTCAGAGCTAGAAGCACAAGCGTTTCGCTACCCCCGGAATAACATCTGCTAAACACGTGTATGTGACCAATACAATTGTATTTCCTTAGATTTGATTTATTTGATTTGATCATGGGAAAAGACTGCACTTGACCATTGCACTTGAATTATTCCAACTGTGAATAAATAGTCCCACTACTCTACGAAACCACACACTACTGCAGAAACTTTTATATTTCCGGCCGCAAATGATATGGTGAAAACGATGTGTGGGGAGGCAGAGGCACAGAAACTCACATCAATACCTTTGTCAGATAACACTGTTAAATGAAGAATGTATGCTATTTCTAGGAATCGAGAGAACTGACAGAACGACTCAAAAACTCCCCAGCTTATGCTCTCCAACTGGATGTTAGCTGTGATGGCCGAGATGCTCTGCATTGACTTTTGATCACTATACATGTCTGGGATGCTATTTACGAGGACATATTGTTCTGTCTCACGATTCCCGGGCATGAAATTGAACATAGGATGTTTAGTGTACTGTGTGGCTATATTGACGGAAACCAGATTCGAACGGTGGGCTTTTGCACAGATGAGGTTCCATCTATGGTGGGACGGCTGGCAGGCCCTTGCACTTTGGCTATGATTGAGTCTATGATTGAGTCTCCCTCTGCCATATGGATGTATTGTAAACTCAGCAAAAAAAATAAACATCCCTTTTTCAGGACACTGTCTTTCAAAGATAATTCGTAAAAATCCCCAAAACTTCACAGATCGTCATTGTAAAGGGTTTAAACACTGCTTCCCATACTTGTTCAATGAACCATAAACAATTAATGAACATATACCCGTGGAATGGTCGTTAAGACACTAACAGCTTACAGACGGTTGGCAATTAAGGTCACAGTTATGAAAATTTAGGACACTGAAGAGGCCTTTCTACTGACTCTGAGAAACACCAAAAGAAAGCTGTCCAGAATCACAGCTCATCTGCGTGAACGTGCCTCAGGCATGCTGCAAGGAGGCATGAGGACTGCAGATGTGGCCAGGACAATAAATCATACTGTGAGATGCCTAAGACAGCACTACAGGTGGACAGGACGGACAGCTGATCATCCTTACAGTGGCAGACTACATGTAACAACACCTGCACAGGATCGGTACATCCAAACATCACACCTGCGGGACAGGTACAGGATGGCAACAACAACTGCCCGTGTTACACCAGGAACGCACAATCCTTCCGTCAGTGCTCAGACTGTCCGCAAAATGCTGAGAGAGGCTGGACTGAGGGCTTGTAGGCCTGTTGTAAAGCAGGTCCTCACCAGACATCACCGGATACAACGTCGCCCATGGGCACAAACCCACTGTCGCTGGACCAGACAGGACTGGCAAAAAGTGCTCGTCTTCTCTGACGAGTCGCGGTTTTGTCTCACCAGGGGTGATGGTCGGATTCGCGTTTATCATCGAAGGAATGAGCGTTACACCGAGGCCTGTACTCTGGAACGGGATCGATTTGGAGGTGGAGGGTCTGTCATGGTCTGAGGTGGTGTGTCACAGCATCATTGGACTAAGCTTGTTGTCATTGCAGGCAATCTCAACGCTGTGCGTTACAGGGAAAACATCCTCCTCCCTCATGTGGTACCCTTCCTGCAGGCTCATCCTGACATGACCCTCCAGCTTGACAATGCCACCAGCCATACTGCTCGTTCTGTGCGTGATTTCCTGCAAGACAGGAATGTCAGTGTTCTGCCATGGCCAGCGAAAAGCCCAGATCTCAATCCTATTGAGCACGTCTGGAACCTGTTGGATCGGAGGGTGAGGGCTAGGGCCATTCCCCCCAGAAATGTCCGGGAACTTGCAGGTGCCTTGATGGAAGAGTTAGGTAACATCTCATAGCAAGAACTGGCAAAGCTGGTGCAGTCCATGAGGAGGAGATGCACTGCAGTAAAGCAGCTGGTGGCCACACCAGATACTGACAGTTACTTTTGATTTTGACCCCCTCCCCCTTTGTTCAGGGACACATTATTCCATTTCTGTTAGTCACATGTCTGTGGAACTTGTTCAGTTTATGTCTCAGTTGTTGAATCATGTTATGTTCATACAAACATTTACACATGTTACATTTGCTGAAAATAAACGCAGTTGATAGTGAGAGGACATTTATTTTTTTGCTGAGTTTATGATACACCGAGAGCAACTGGCATCAAAAGAGCTGAGTATGGAGATACACTGCAGCATGGAACTTCGATTGTAAACTACATCAAACCACATCTGCGTGCATGCCTGTTTGCAAAACTATGTGGAGACATGGGATCAGTGCATGACAATTTCACACCAAATCTTGGTGGTTATCGAGGGGGAATGTGTGCTTAGGGTTGTTGATTCATGATGTGTGTTTTTTCTGTAATTAATATACACTGCTCAAAAAAACCCTGCTTTCATAAAGTGAACACTAAAATAACACATCCTAGATCCGAATGAATGAAATATTCTTATTAAATACTTTTTCTAGGAAGAGTCTTTACATAGTTGAATGTGCTGACAACAAAATCACACAAAAAAATTATCAATGGAAATCAAATTTATCAACCCATGGAGGTCTGGATTTGGAGTCACACTCAAAATTAAAGTGGAAAACCACACTACAGGCTGATCCAACTTTGATGTAATCTCCTTAAAACAAGTCAAAATGAGGCTCAGTAGTGTGTGTGGCCTCCACGTGCCTGTATGACCTCCCTACAACGCCTGGGCATGCTCCTGATGAGGTGGCAGATGGTCTCCTGAGGGATCTCCTTCCAGACCTGGACAAAAGCATCCGCCAACTCCTGGACAGTCTGTGGTGCAATGTGGCGTTGGTGGATGGAGCGAGACATGATGTCCCAGATGTGCTCAATTGGATTCAGGTCTGGGGAACGGGCGGGCCAGTCCATAGCATCAATGCCTTCCTCTTGCAGGAACTGCTGACACACTCCAGCCACATGAGGTCTAGCATTGTCTTGCATTAGGAGGAACCCAGGGCCAACCGCACCAGCATATAGTCTCACAAGGGGTCTGAGGATCTCATCTCAGTACCTAATGGCTGTCAGGCTACCTCTGGCGAGCATATGGAGGGCTGTGCGCCCCCCAAAGAAATGCCACCCCACACCATGACTGACCCACCGCCAAACCGGTCATGCTGGAGGATGTTGCAGGCAGCAGAACATTCTCCACGGCGTCTCCAGACTCTGTCACGTCTGTCACGTGTGCTCAGTGTGAACCTGCTTTCATCTGTGAAGAGCACAGGGCGCCAGTGGCGAATTTGGAAATCTTGGTGTTCTCTGGCAAATGCCAAACGTCCTGTACGGTGTTGGGCTGTAAGCACAACCCCACCTGTGGACGTCGGGCCCTCATACCACCCTCATGGTGTCTGTTTCTGACCGTTTGAGCAGACACATGCACATTTGTGGCCTGCTGGAGGTCATTTGGCAGGGCTCTGGCAGTGCTCCTCCTGCTCCTCCTTGCACAAAGGCGGAGGTAGCGGTCCTGCTGCTGGGTTGTTGCCCTCCTACGGCCTCCTCCACGTCTCCTGATGTACTGGCCAGTCTCCTGGTAGCGCCTCCATGCTCTGGACACTACACTGACAGACACAGCAAACCTTCTTGCCACAGCTCGCATTGATGTGCCATCCTGGGATGAGCTGCACTACCTGAGCCACTTCTGTGGGTTGTAGACTCCGTCTCATGCTACCACTAGAGTGAAAGCACCGCCAGCATTCAAAAGTGACCAAAACATGAGCCAGGAAGCATAGGAACTGAGAAGTGGTCTGTGGTTACCACCTGCAGAACCACTCTTTTATTGGGAGTGTCTTGCTAATTGCCTATAATTTCCACCTGTTGTCTATTCCATTTGCACAACAGCATGTGAAATGTATTGTCAATCAGTGTTGCTTCCTAAGTGGACAGTTTGATTTCACAGAAGTGTGATTGACTTGTAGTTACACTGTGTTGTATAAGTGTTCCCTTAATTTTTTGGAGCAGTGTAATTCAGAGCTCATCTATAAAATAGACCTTGGTCTCAGTATGACTCCCTGATATAATAAAGGAAAAATAAAATTAAATATATTGTGCCAGTGCTTAGCTAGCTACATTAATCTCTCCTTCCAGACTCATATCAAACTTCTCCAATCGAAAATCAAATCAAGAGTCGGCTTTATTCCGCAACAAAGCCTCCTTCACTCACGCCGCCAAACTTACCCTAGTAAAACTGACTATCCTGCCGATCCTCGACTTCGGCGATGTCATCTACAAAATTGCTGAGCAGCTAACCGATCGCTGCAGCTGTACATAGTCTATCGGTAAATAGCCCACCCATTTTTACCTACCTCATCCCCATACTGTTTTTATTTATTTACCTTTCTGCTCTTTTGCACACCAATATCTCTACCTGTACATGACCATCTGATCATTTATCACTCCAGTGTTAATCTGCAAAATTGTAATCATTCGCCTACCTCCTCATGCCTTTTGCACACAATGTATATAGACTCTCTTTTTTTCTTTTCTACTGTGTTATTGACTTGTTAATTGTTTACTCCATGTGTAACTCTGTGTTGTCTGTTGACACTGCTATGCTTTATCTTGGCCAGGTCGCAGTTGCAAATGAGAACTTGTTCTCAACTAGCCTACCTGGTTAAATAAAGGTAAAATAAAAAAAATTAAAAAATTTAAAAAATTTAAAATTATAGAAAAATGGGGAAATGCTAGCTAGCTGGCTTTACCACCCCGTGTTAGTACATTTTGCTAATAATTATTGCTTTGAGTCTGAAATTAGGAATTTAATTTGAATGGCTTGAATATGAATCTTTGTCAAATCCTTTTAAAGAAAAGTAAAACTGAAAAATGGTCTCATGTCTCCTTATTTCTCCAGTTTAGCCTATTGTCTGCAAAGGTTGTTACATTGTAACTACAAAGTAATTCAACATTTCACTTCACTTTACATTGTTGCTTAATACTGGGTAAGTGCATTGTAAATACATGTTTATCCCTTGTAAAAACATTGTAATTACAGAGTTGGTTGTTAAAGATTGTTTCATTGTAAGTTCAATGTAACTAAAAGGCTTTACCTAATGTTCTCCGGTCTCATAAGTTATCCTGGTTAGTCTATTGTCTGCAAAGGTTGCTACGTTGTTACTACATAGTAATTATAAGGCTGTACCCTACTCACTACTGGGTTTCACTTTACGTTAAGTTGCTTGCTCCCGTGTTGGTACATGATAATTACAAGTATATCAATGTAATTACGTTGTTATTTTATTACACTTTATTCGGTGTAGCCTTTGAGCCAGGTCGTAACATAGAAATAAACAAATAGAAAATGACCGGTGTGCCTTGTTACAATTGTTGTTACCAGGTCCTAGCTTATTTTTTTCAACCCTGGTATTACATGTGGTTTCGATGGTAGTGGCACCTTGTAGTTTGATGAAACAAGGTCAGATTTTGTTTCAGGTTATTAACATGGTAATTCACACGTGACTTTCAAACGTGTAATTACCAAAACATTTGTTACATAGTGGCACAATAAAATGTGTAATAACATCAGTTATTACACATGTGGAATAACCTTCATCAAGTGAATGTGTAATTACACATTCTTTGTTCCAACTCTGTAGTAACTGATAGCACTACAACCATGTAATAACATCGTAACATTTATGTAACTACTATGTTGTTACTACAGTTATTACTGTTTCATTACATAATAATAGGGGAAACGTAATGTAAGTGTTACAGAAATTTAGATGGATAATTCCAAATTAAAAAGTGAACATGGAGCAAGAGGAAAAGACGGGCTGTATTTACATTAAATATTTATTTGTGTTTTTTATTTATTAAGTTTAACCAAATGGGAAACGTAAGTTGAGTGTTGAAAGCAATAGCTTTGGTAATTATCAAATAAAAAAGTTAGCATTGAATCATATGTTTGGTTTCAACAAATTTTGAATTTTTCATTTGAGAACTACTTGTAACCAATTTAAGTATATTTTTTTAGGTTGATCCAAAGAGTAATTTTTTACAGTGTAGGAATATGGGACCAAATCCAAAACTTATGAATAATTCCCATCTCTGAATGTAGACAATTAACTAGTTGCCGTTACATAATTCCCAATTCTATTTTCATGTAAACGTCATTCCAGTCAATGTTTCCATCAAACCTATCATGACTAGTAGCAGTGCGTAGGTACAGTCACTCTGGAAGGAAAGGCAGTAAAAAAAGACATATTACAACCTATGGTTGTGATAATACATCATCAAATCAACAACACCATACAGTATATGCTTTGTTGGATACACTGAAAAATAACTTAAAGACACCAAAAACTAAAGTGGCCATCAAAAACACAGAGAGGCTGCTGCCTACATACAGTAAAGACTCAAACCATTGACCACTTTAATAAATGGTTCACTAGTCACTTTAAATAATGCCACTTTAATAATGTTTACATATCTTACATTACTCAACTCATATGTATCTTATACCATCTATTGCACCTTGCCTATACCGCTCGGTCATCGCTCATCCATATATTTATATGTACAGTGCCTTGCGAAAGTATTCGGCCCCCTTGAACTTTGCGACCTTTTGACACATTTCAGGCTTCAAACATAAAGATATAAAACTGTATTTTTTTTGTGAAGAATCAACAACAAGTGGGACACAATCATGAAGTGGAACGACATTTATTGGATATTTCAAACTTTTTTAACAAATCAAAAACTGAAAAATTGGGCGTGCAAAATTATTCAGCCCCCTTAAGTTAATACTTTGTAGCGCCACCTTTTGCTGCGATTACAGCTGTAAGTCGCTTGGGGTATGTCTCTATCAGTTTTGCACATCGAGAGACTGACATTTTTCCCATTCCTCCTTGCAAAACAGCTCGAGCTCAGTGAGGTTGGATGGAGAGCATTTGTGAACAGCAGTTTTCAGTTCTTTCCACAGATTCTCGATTGGATTCAGGTCTGGACTTTGACTTGGCCATTCTAACACCTGGATATGTTTATTTTTGAACCATTCCATTGTAGATTTTGCTTTATGTTTTGGATCATTGTCTTGTTGGAAGACAAATCTCCGTCCCAGTCTCAGGTCTTTTGCAGACTCCATCAGGTTTTCTTCCAGAATGGTCCTGTATTTGGCTCCATCCATCTTCCCATCAATTTTAACCATCTTCCCTGTCCCTGCTGAAGAAAAGCAGGCCCAAACCATGATGCTGCCACCACCATGTTTGACAGTGGGGATGGTGTGTTCAGGGTGATGAGCTGTGTCGCTTTTACGCCAAACATAACGTTTTGCATTGTTGCCAAAAAGTTCAATTTTGGTTTCATCTGACCAGAGCACCTTCTTTCACATGTTTGGTGTGTCTCCCGGGTGGCTTGTGGCAAACTTTAAACAACACTTTTTATGGATATCTTTAAGAAATGGCTTTCTTCTTGCCACTCTTCCATAAAGGCCAGATTTGTGCAATATATGACTGATTGTTGTCCTATGGACAGAGTCTCCCACCTCAGCTGTAGATCTCTGCAGTTCATCCAGAGTGATCATGGGCCTCTTGGCTGCATCTCTGATCAGTCTTCTCCTTGTATGAGCTGAAAGTTTAGAGGGACGGCCAGGTCTTGGTAGATTTGCAGTGGTCTGATACTCCTTCGATTTCAATATTATTGCTTGCACAGTGCTCCTCGGGATGTTTAAAGCTTGGGAAATCTTTTTGCATCCAAATCCGGCTTTAAACTTCTTCACAACAGTATCTCGGACCTGCCTGGTGTGTTCCTTGTTCTTCATGATGCTCTCTGCGCTTTTAACGGTCCTCTGAGACTATCATATTGCAGGTGCATTTATACGGAGACTTGATTACACACAGGTGGATTGTATTTATCATCATTAGTCATTTAGGTCAACATTGGATCATTCAGAGATCCTCACTGAACTTCTGGAGAGAGTTTGCTGCACTGAAAGTAAAGGGGCTGAATAATTTTGCATGCCCAATTTTTCAGTTTTTGATTTGTTAAAAAGTTTGAAATATCCAATAAATGTCGTTCCAGTTCATGATTGTGTCCCACTTGTTGTTGATTCTTCACAAAAAATACAGTTTTATATATTTATGTTTGAAGTCTGAAATGTGGCAAAAGGTCGCAAAGTTCAAGGGGGCCGAATACTTTCGCAAGGCACATGTTCTTATTCCATCCCTTTAGATTTATGTATTAGGACATTTAGATTACTTGTTAGATTTTACTGCACTGTCCTAATCACAAGTTTCTAAATATTTAATATCTGCCAACCATGTGTGTGTGACCAATCAAATTTGATTTGAACTATTTAGTCCAATCAATGTTTCTAAATATTATGTGGCTTTCCAGGGTACTGATTTGTGTGTGTGTGTGTGTGTGTGTGTGTGTGTGTGTGTGTGTGTGTGTGTGTGTGTGTGTGTGTGTGTGTGTGTGTGTGTGTGTGTGTGTGTGTGCATGTCCGTGGCAATGGGGCAAACAAAACCTTTTTTTTTGGCATGCCAGCAAAGCCACTATACAACATTGTATTATTTTATTAGACCTCTGTGGTCTAAAAAGGAAGGAAAATAGAATTGCAAGGATCCACTTTTCTAGACAGTATACTGACACACAGACAGTGCATTGTGCAAACAAAACAACCTTCACAATATCAACTGGAATTACTTGGGTCTATTACTTGAATGGGAAGACACTGTCTCTGGCAAACATGGTTACAGACCCAACGACATATAGTATCCCCTCCTCATGAAGAAAAGCACAAGCTAATTATAATACACGACGTAAGCAAAACAATGATATCATTCCAACATTGCTTAAAATGATGAATAACTACCAATGAGATAGACCTATATAAGCAACATAACAATTGTGTCACGACTTCCTCCGAAGTTGGTGCCTCTCCTTGATCGGGCGGCGTTCGGCGGTCGACGTCACTGGCTTTCTAGCCTCCACCGATCTACGTTTCTTTTTCCATTTGTTTTGTCTTGATTGTACACACCTGGTTTCCATTACGTTATAATTTATTCCCTATTTAACCCTCTGGTTCCCATATGGTTTTGTGCGTGTTTGTTCTTTGTTAAATGGTCGCTCTTTTGTGTCGAGCTGGAATATTTTCCCCCGTATGGAAGTTGTTTGTGAATTTTTAGAGTAAAGTATGTTTTTACTGAGTTCTGTGTCCTGCGCCTGACTCCGTCCTAAGCGCTGCACACTGACACTTGAAAAATTGAGCTGGACAAACTATTGCATAAGGGATCCATGAGTGTCACGCCCTGACCTTAGTATTCTGTATTCTTTATTATTTTTGATTAGGTCAGGGTGTGACATGGGTGATATGTGTGTTTTTGTCTTTTTCTAGGGTGTTTGTACTGTCTAGGTGTTTCTGTAGATTTATGGGGTTGTTTTCATCTAGGTGTTTATGTTGGTCTATGGTTGCCTAGATTGGTTCTCAATTAGAGGCAGGTGTTTATCGTTGTCTCTGATTGGGAACCATATTGAGGTAGCCATCTTCAATGGGTATTACGTGGGTTATTGTCTATGTTATGTTGCACGTTAGCACATTGTTTATATAGCGGTCACGGTCGTCTTATTCGGCTTGTTGTTTTTGTTTAAGTGTTCTTCATTGAACAAAGAAGAATGTATTCTAACCATGCTGCGCTTTGGTCTACTCCATACGACGATCGTGACAGAATAACCACCAACAATGGACCAAGCAGCGTGGTAACAGACAGCAGCAGCAATCAAAGGACTTCTGGACTTGGGAGGAGATTCTGGACGGCAAAGGACCCTGGGCACAGCCAGGGGAATATCGCCATCCCAAAGCAGAGCTGGAGGCAGCGAAAGCAGAGAGGCGTCGGTATGAGGAGGCAGCACGGCGGCGTGGCTGGAAGCCCGAGTGGCAGCCCCAAAAATGTCTTGGGGGACGGCACACGGGGAGTGTGGCAAAGTCGGGTAGGAGACCTGCGCCAGCTCCCTGTGCTTACTGTGGAGAGAGAGGGTGTTGTACCGCGCAGGCACCGTGTTATGCGGTGGAGGGCACGGTGGCCCCGGTGCGGCCCGGTGCGGTACATTCCAGCTCCTTGTATCGGCCGGGCTAGAGTGGGCATCGAGCCAGGTGCCATGAAGCCAGCTCTACGCATCTGGTCTCCAGTGTGTCTCCTCGGGCCAGCATACATGGCACCAGCCTTACGCATGGTGTCCCCGGTTCACCTGCACAGCCCAGTGCGGGCTATTCCACCTTGCCGCACTGGCCTGGCTACGGGGAGCATTCAACCAGGTAAGGTTGGGCAGGCTCGGTGCTCCAGATCTCCAGTGCGCCTTCTCGGTCCGGTCTATCCAGTGACATCTCCACGCACCAGCCCTCCGGTGGCAGCCCCCCGCACCGGGCCCAGTTCTCCCTGTTCCTGCTCCCCGCACTCGCCCTGAGGTGCGTGTCCTCGGACCAGTACCACCAGTGCCAGCACCACGCACAAGGCCTACAGTGTGCCTCGTCTGTCCTGAGCTGCTAGAGTCTCCCGTCTGTCCTGAGCTGCTATAGAGTCTCCCGTCTGTCCTGAGCTGCTATAGAGTCTCCCGTCTGTCCTGAGCTGCTAGAGTCTCCCGTCTGTCCTGAGCTGCTAGTCTCCCGTCTGTCCTGACCTGCAAGAGTCTCCCGTCTGTCCTGAGCTGCTAGAGTCTCCCGTCTGTCCTGAGCTGCTAGAGTCTCCCGTCTGTCCTGAGCTGCTAGAGTCTCCCGTCTGTCCTGAGCTGCTAGAGTCTCCCGTCTGTCCTGAGCCGTCAGAGCCGCCAGTCTGTCTTGAGCTGTCAGAGCCGCCAGTCTGTCCTGAGCCGTCAGTCAGCCAGGACCTGCCAGAGCCGTCAGCCAGCAAGGAGCTGCCAGAGCCGTCAGTCAGCCAGGACCTGCCAGAGCCGTCAGCCAGCCAGGAGCTGCCAGAGCCGTCAGCCAGCCAGGAGCTGCCAGAGCCATCAGCCAGCCAGAAGCTGCCAGAGCCGTCAGCCAGCCAGGAGCTGCCAGAGCCGTCAGCCAGCCAGGAGCTACCCTTCAGTCCTGAGCTACCCCTCAGTCCTGAGCTACCCCTCAGTCCTGACCTACCCCTCAGTCCTGAGTTACCCTTCAGTCCTGAGCTACCCTTCAGTCCTGAGCTGACCCTCAGTCCGGAGCTGCCCCTCAGTCCGGAGCTGCCCCTCAGTCCAGTGCCTTTAGTAGGGTTGCCAGTCCTAGGTTGGCGGCGAGGGTCGCCGTTCCTAGGAGGCCACAAAAGCGGACTAAGACCATGGTGGAGTGGGGTCCACGTCCAGCACCCTTCATTAAATAAAGAAGAATGTATTCTAATCACGCTGCGCTTTGGTCTACTCCATACGACAATCTTGACAATGAGCAGATAACAGGCAAGCCGTAATTTAGTTTAAGATTTCAATGAGCAAGTAGTCGATATGTATATATTTGTTCAGCGCTTTTGAAATGGACAGGGACAAAATTCAGAACATGGGTCATTCTTACAGTATTCTCCCTGTACACCAAGTTAGAACTGTAGGATAAATAAAGGGGACATATAAGCAGACAATGAAAGCTCTTACAACATTCAATGATGACATTTCTCTAAAACAGGCTATAGGCTACATTTGCACCGCCAAGTCAGAACAGTAGGCTAAGGTCTGAGGGGGAGAGGGACCAAATTATTAGGGTGAGACACATGGGCTACTAACAGCTTACTACACAACATACACATAGTATTACTTTCTTAGCTACAGTATACATATCTCCCTGGCATATTACATCATTTATACAGCAGTATACAAGACATACAAGGATTTATGATGCTTTCAAGACAACTTGGAACTCAGAAAAAAACATGGTCGAATCATGACGTCAGTGATCTTCAGGTCGGAGCTCTAGAAAGAGGTTTGAGTTCCCGACTTGGAATTCCGAATTGGGTGACCATTAAATGTATTTTTCCATTCTGAGTTCCCAGTTGTCTTGAACACACTGAAGTCTGAGATTGTTTTGAACGCAGCAGAACTAATGCTGGATTGACAGCATGGCCAATGTATTCAACCTTTTCTGGCCCATGGTGTTGCGTGTGAATATTTATCCTTTAAGCTTGGAAAAGAGACCCTTAAACCCAAATGGACCACACACCCTCTCCACCAAATAACGGGCAGGGGAAGCAAAATAGTGATTGCTTTGTGACGCTCGCAGTTAGCCACTGATTACTTCCAAACCACTCATTGTTGAATTTGTGATTTCCGACTTGTTGTGTAATGTTTATGTCCAATGGACGATGAGCACCGATACGCTTTATCTATAATTTCTCTTCGTATGACAAGGATTGAAAAGGATTTGCCAGTAGATTGTCGACAAGATTCATGATGATGACTGTTTGTCTAGCTTGGTAGCTAAGATTGTGACAGTATGAAGTTGACATGATCAGTCCAATCAAAGCTATGGTAGATATAACATGATTTGATGTCATTTTGTCTGTGGTAAATAACCTTGAGCCTTATTGGATGGTCATTTCTAATGTAAATCTATGGCAGCACCCAAGGGGGCTTGAACTGCTTAGCTCGCCCTGTAGATTCTGTGGTGACGTGGTGTCCTGATGAGTGACAGAACACTGAGCTAATCACAGCGCAACTAGAGAAGATTACCAATGCCTGCCCTCTGTATTGTCATTGGCTGCCCCTCCACTACAGAAAGCACTGAGCTAGGCTGAAACACCTGCATTTTGGAGCTGCCTTATTCGAGAAAGATACCATGTTTGTATGCGGCTTTAATAACTAAAGGATTTTTTTTTTTTTGCAAACTGATATGTGACACGAATTAATGCCAAATTAACAAGAAAAACAGGCAAAAATAAATGAATGACAAAAGTGTATGTACACTACCGTTCAAAAGTTTGGGGTCACTTAGAAATGTCCTTGTTCTTGAAAGAAAAGCACATTTTTTGTCCATTAAAATAACATCAAATTGATCAGAAATACAGTTTAGACATTGTTAATGTTGTGAATTATTATTGAAGCTGGAAATGGCAGATTTTTAATGGAATACCGACATAGGTGTACAGAGGCCCATTATCAGCAACCATCACTCCTGTGTTCCAATGGAACACAATGTTCCATTTGTGTTAGCTAATCCAAGTTTATCATTTTAATAGGCTAATTAGATCATTAGAAAACCCTTTAGCGATTATGTTAGCATAGCTGAAAACTGTTGTTCTGATTAAAGAAGAAATAAAACTGGCCTTCTTTAGACTAGTTGAGTATCTGGAGCATCAGCATTTGTGGGTTCGATTACAAGCTCAAAATGGCTAGAAACAAAGAACACCCGTCTCAATGTCGACAGTGAAGAGGCGACTCCGGGATGCTGGCCTTTTAGGCAGAGTTCCAATTTCTCGGGTGAGATTCAGCCACTTGCCAATTGACTGAAAATTATGAAAACACAGAGGGAGAAGAAAGATAAATTATTTTATCATTTTATTGTTCCAATATTTGGGGAAGCCTGGCTTCCCTTGGCACCCATGAATACACACCACTGATCATGACTTGTGCCAAGTAATACTGAGCTACTTCCAATGGAGAATTTCCCAGTGAGAATTAAGCTTCAGTCATGCGTTGAATGGAACAATTTAGTTTTGCTTAATAATGCTTTTAGAACAGTGGGAACATGGGAAGGGAGAGTCGTTGCTGCTTTACTGCAGAACCCAATGGATTCACTACTCAAATCACTCAGCATTAATATGCAACACCCCTTAAAACGTCCATTATTACCCTGTAGGCTAATCCAGCGTATAGGAATGTATCAGATAAAAGAAACCACCTTAAAAGCCTTGTGGGAGATGAATGAGGATCATTTAATAGTGAGCTTTAGGAAATGAAAAGAGCTCTATGAAATAATTGGAAATTATTACTTTTTCAGTCCCCTCATTGTGAGCTATACTCTTATGAAAGGCCAGGAATTTCTGTCACTTGTTATTTTGTATATCGGCTCCCTAGAGGACCTGGCCAGCGGTGGTCTAATCCTGGTTCTGATGGTCTGTAATGTCTGGTGGATTTCATTTCTCTTCCTGTTTATCTGCTTATCTGAGGCATTGTAATTCGATGGGAGTCACCCCACCTGATTGGGATTTTCTTTCTTTCTTTACCTTTTTTCCCCCTATGTATGGTCTGAAAAACAGCCACGTCTCGGCTTTTCAGGACCACGGCAATGACTATGAACCATTCTGGGGTGAGTCAGTCTTGCAAAGAGTCCATAGAGGACTGTAATGACATTCATAAGCTTTCTCTTCCTCTGTCTCTCCAACTAGCCACTGAAACCCTATTTCCCACAGGACTGACAGAATGCCAAAGTGCCTCGGCTGCAACGTTTGGGGATCTGTGGGTGGTTGGTGGTTACAACAATTGGTGCTGAGCTTTTGCCCTATAGTGCTGTATGGGAGCCATCACAATTCAGTGAAGCAAAAGCAGTTTGTCTAAAAAAGCTATTTGCCATGCAATATTTATGTATTTATTATATAATCATACAAGCGCAGTTATATGAGGTGCAACGGTTCCTTATCCAGTGTGCCAAAACTGGATGAAATAAATGAATTAATCATTAAACATTAATCCCCACATTTATCTTGACAGTTATTTACAATGACAAGAAAAATACAACAATATGCTACACAGTATGTCACACTCGCTTGTCTGTCACACGAGAATTTGAAAATCCCCCTCTCCTCCCCCCTGTCTCCAAAAAGAAGATGGACATGTCACCATAAAAACATCCTGTTTCTCCCAGATCAGTCTTGGAAGCACAAACAGCACCCCATTAAGCCCTAGCCAACATATAATCACTGTGCAATCGGCCCAATCACCACGCTAGCTACGCCAGCCCCATATCAGCCTGCATGCTGTACACAGAGCACTGAACAGGCCTGCAGCACAATCAGATTTCCATCCTCATCATGAGCAAACCAGCAACCCACTGCCACTTTTAATTTGATTGGGCAAATGGTGTGTTAATGGGCCACATTAGGAGTTAGTTGGGAATGAGTGAACAGCAGAAACCTAATGCAAAGTGTACTATGAAAGATTTTGGAGACAAGTCTTTTTTAAACCTCCCACTTTGGGTTGGATGTGTCAATATGTCATTTATGCATGCATAATCTATGAGCAGAATTACTGTCTTTCCTCAATTTGACAGTTTTCTGGAAGCTGTGCGGCGCCATTTTCCCAAAATGTTACCCCACGTGGCCCTTACAAAATTAACCATGGTAGAAAAATTAACAAAATACCATGGTTTTGTACTAGGAGCATGTAGTGAAAAGTTAAAGCATAGTAGTTACTTACAATGTATAATGATGGTCTGTGTCCCAATGTTTTTTCAGGTAATTTGACCAAAAACGTAGTAATTTATGGTACTCACATAATGCAACATTGACTACCTGCTCTGCAATGGAAAATAGTAGTCCTAGTACCCTCTTAAACCCCTTTAGCTCATAGTGAAAAACCACAACACACATTATCTTGTAAGTGTATTGTATATACCCTCTTAAACCTTGGTGCCTGGATAGGGTATGGTGAGAAGAATGAATGGGGTCTGAAACCTGAGGATTTACATTAGTTAATCTGGTGCATCTCTCTTCAAGTTTTCAGTTGTCTCTCTCTCATTCAACTGATTTGGCTACTCTTATACAAATCTAAATAGCCAACATACTAAAAAGCTATTTGTAAAAAGGTATCATTTATAATCTTATCTCATAAAAACATTTTCATTATGTAATTCTCAACATTTCCCTAAAAAGAGCAAGTTACAATGTTTCCCTTTAGCCAACGTTAGCTTCTATGCTAACAGACATTCATAAATTAATTAAACTATCATAAAAAACTAACAATTATATCATTACACTCCACTTAACTTGGTGTTTAATATTTAATGCTTTGTAACTACTTACCGTGATGATAACGTTTAAAATATTTTGTTTATCTGCTGCTTCTGGTGGCTCTCTCATTCAACTGACTCACTGACTAGGCAGGCTAGCACGAGAGCGCATGTCGCAACCACTCAAGTTAGCAGCTCCCTCTGTGGGCCAATACAAGCACAACACCTCTTAACTATAAATACTGTAACATTCTCCCACATTTCCGGTTGGCAACATGAACAAAAAATTGTACTATTATTAAAGAAAGTATTACTCCTTTTTCAAAGCAACTATTTCCCTTTTTCTTTGATGTTACAGACAAACTAGGACCAACAATAGTAGCCTGCCTCTGACTTCAGAAACTTGCCCGTACTGGTATATGGAGGGGGGGGGGTGCTTATTTATTTAATGCATTATACTGCCATTGTACTATTGTAATGCACAATTAATAAAGATGGTACCATATAATAATTTTTGGTACCATTCACATAATTGTGCGTTACCATGGTAGAATGTATAATGCCGTTTAAAAACATGGTATTTCCATGAGCCACATCTATACAATGGTATAAATTAGGCAATACCATGGTATTATTTAGGTGCACAGCAGTAACATCATACTTCAAAGCTAAAACCATGGTACATTTCCATGATTAAGACTATACCGTGGTATGTGAAAGTACCATGGTATGAATGAAAGTACCATCAAGCCAATACGTGTCAGTGCCTTGCCATTTGAGTGACACCTAGCAAGATGTACACACAGCAGAACAAGAGAGAGAGAAGAATGAGGTGGTGCACATATCTGCACATATGTGATGTAGTACCCAATTTTCGAGGACCACTTTTGGCTCGTGAATGCCACTTTCAAAGCTACTGGCTAAAAACTATACAAAAGTACTTGAGAATCTCTATAAAATTTCACTCCGCAGTCTACTTAGCCTCACAGATCCTCACATACACATCTCACATGACCAAATACTCAAGACATATATATAAAGGAGGAGAGGCTAACACACAATTCAAAGATGAGGAGGGGTTCTACTAAGACTTGAAATTTAAAGCCATTTGTGTGCCCCATGGCATTTTTTTTCTAGGGCTGAATTATCCGTTCTTTCAAAGCTGTTTTTAATATCAGTCCACAATGAGATATGCTATGTCTGAGTAGTTGCTGTTTGGTTAAATAATTGTTATGCTTTTTGTTCTCCATTTCTGTTCTTTGCTATTAATGTTAATATCATCAGAGGGGTTTGGTAGTAAGACAAAGCACTAATTCTTCTAACTCTATCACATGTAAATATAAATATATATTTTAAAGAATATAGCCTATAACACAGCATTATTACTCTATGCAGCTGTGACAATGTCATTCAACTCAAATCAAAGTGTACTTATCACATAAGCCGAATACAACAGGTGAAACAGCGAAATGCTTACTTACGAGCCCAAACCAACAGTGCAATTTTTAAGTGAAAAATAGGTATTAGGTAAACAATAGATAAGTAAAGGGGTGGACGGGACAAAATGCAAATAGTCCGGGTAGCCATTTGATTACCTGTTCAGGAGTCTTATGGCTTGGGGGTAAAAGATGTTGAGAAGCCTTTTAGTCATAGACTTGGCACTCCGGTACTGCTTGCCATGCAGTAGCAGAGACAACAGTCGTTGACTGGGGTGGCTGGGGTCTTTGACAATTTTTAGGGCCTTCCTCTGACACCGCCTGGTGTAGAGGTCCTGGGTGGCAGGCAGCTTAGCCCCAGTGATGTACTGGGCCATATGCACTACCCTCTGTAGTGCCTTGCGGTCAGAGGCCGAACAGTTGCACGACAAACTGTTTGGCCTCTGAAACCTATCACAACAAAATAGGTTTTGTCGTGCCCTCACGACTGTCTTGGTGTGTTTAGACCATTCTAGTTTGTTGGTGATGTGGACACCAAGGAACTTCAAGCTCTCAACCTGCTCCACTACAGCCCCGTCGATGAGAATGGGGGATGTGCTCGGTCCTCCTTTACCTGTAGTCCACTATCATCTCCTTTGTCTTGATTACGTTGAAGGATAGGTTGTTGTTCTGGCACCACCCGGCCAGGTCTCTGACCTCCTCCCTATAGGCTGTCTCGTCGTTGTCAGTGATCAGGACTACCACTGTTGTGTCGTCTGCAAACTTAATGATGGTGTTGGAGTCGTGCCTGGCCATGCAGTCATGGGGGAACAGGGAGTACAGGAGGGGACTGAGCACGCACCCCTGTGGGGCTCCAGTGTTGAGGATCAGCGTGGCAGATGTGTTGCTACCTACCCTCACCACCTGGGGGCGGCACGTCAGGAAGTCCAGGATCCAGTTGCAGAGGGAGGTGTTTGGACCCAGGATCCTTCGCTTAGTGATGAGCTTTGAAGGCACTAGTAGACTTAGTCCTGTATTGGCGCATTGCCTGTTTGATGGTTTGTCGGGGGCCTACCAATATTTCTTATAAGCTTCCGGGTTAGAGTCCCGCACCTTGAAGGCAGCAGCTCTACCCTTTAGCTCAGGCCGAATGTTGCCTGTAATCCATGGCTTCTGGTTGGGGAATGTGCGCACAGTCACTGTGGTGTCGACGTCCTCGATGCACTTGTTGATAAAGCCAGTGACTGATGTGGTGTACTCCTCAATGCCATCGGAAGAATCCCGGAACATATTCCAGTCTGTGCTAGCAAAGCAGTCCATTAACCATTACAGTATGTGTCATATCATGTAACCAATATATTCCTTCCTCTGAAACATATTCTCTGAATTATTAGTAGGCATCAAGATTCATCTTCAGCTGTTAACGAACAATATACTAAGGTCTTACACTTCTCTCCTCATTTAACACTCTGACTTGAGTCTGAGAAAGGGGGAGAGAGGGGGATAAGAGAGAGAAGGAGAGAAGAGAGACAGAGAAGTGGTGTGAACCCAAGGTGGCTAGTGAACACCTGCGTTGTTGTGACAGCAATCAGACGTACTACTCAACAGGCCTTAAATTCAACATGGTAGCGCATCTAATTAACTGTGAACACGTTGCAGCTAATTCTGCCCAATTAAACTCATCTTGATCCTTTTGCCCAGCTAACAAACTAAATGAATATGTGTGATAATAAGTATACACACTGTGACCATTATCAAGATATTTACGGTTCTTAAACAGATACTGCACAATTTAAAATTTAAAATGAATAAAAGAGTTGGGTATTGTTTGTAGTCTCTTCAAATCAACGTTTTTGGTCACGTGCACAGGATACAGGGTGTAAACAGTGCAATACACATTTGTCACAAAAAAATAGACAATAAGTATTACAGTTTTTTTCAATTGCTAAGAAACTTTTAATGAAACTGAGGTCTTCATCTCTATGATAATCTAACCAACATATTTTTTTGCAAAACTGTAAGTAATTTCTCATTGCTTTCACACACAATGCAAATGCTAACCACATTTTAGCAAAACAGTAAACACAACTCTCTACAAAAGACGCAAAACTCAGTTGAGTAAATCATGTCAAACTAAATTAAATCATTTTGTCACAATTGATACAAATTACACCCATGAATGTGAACCTATCCCACACATGTGCAAAACTTCTTTGCACAATTGTTCAATCAGCAATCAGTCCTTATTCATGCATAAAAGAGGTCACCTCTGAGTTGCTGTTTGCAAGAATGGACCAAGTAAGAGGCCAAGTGCAAGGACAAAGGAGAGATAGAGGGGCCCATAGAGGAATAGGGGTTCAGATGCATGGAGGTGGAACGTTTATGATTACCGTCCACATGACCAGATGTCCCTCCTAGACGCAATGAATGTCTGGCAATCACTTCAGAGGACTGCCAAGCGTGGATGTGCCATGCAATGAAATGTTTAACTTGCGGCATTGCGAGGGAAAACATCCAGTGTGATGTTGATGAATACTTGTGGCCTGATCGACAAGAACAAATGGAATGAATGTGGTGCATGTGGTGTATGTGTTGTTTGTGCTGCCTTTTTTGACATTGCTTTGTTTTTGCAGTGATTTGTTAGCTTGGTGAATTTTATGTTTATTCTCTGGGTATACTGTACAGCAATCACTGAATTTGTAAAGGACAAAATGGAAAAAGGTTAAATAAAGACTTGGATTGGTTTGATAAAATAAGTTTAGGAGAAAAACAGTACAGCCCATGCTGTGATAATATGTTTACTTGCCTTTCATGAGGGTTAACCGTGTTAGGCTATATTGATAGTTGTAGTTAGTATTTATTGATTTTTGAAATACCTTTCCATTACATAACAAGTTGTATGTTTTGATGGAGGTAATTGATTTGTGTCATGTATTTAATGTTTTTAGATTCTTAATACATTTTGCTAATAAATTGTCTGAAACATGTTTCAGTTTGGGGTTGCGTGTTAACTGTTTTGAAAAATGTAAATTCTGTTTGGACAAATGTGCTCAAGCAATCGTGAAAAACTGTAAGTAGTATTTTTTCATACATTGCTATCAAAACAATACTACTTACAGTTTTGTAAAAAAAACATGCTCTTTCCATGACATACAATGTCCAGGTGAATCTAGGTGAAAGCTATGATCCATTATTGATTAAATCTACTTCAATCAGGGTAGATGAAGAGGGGTGTCACATTTGTCATACGAATGGGACCAAGGCGCAGCGTGGTATACGTACATTCTTATTTATTAACTGCATGAACACTAAACTAACAAAAGAACAAAACGAACCGTGAAGCTATACAAACGAGTGCTGACAGGCAACTACACATAGACAAGATCCCACAAACACCAAAGGGAAATGGCTACCTAAATATGATCCCCAATAAGTGACAACGATTAACAGCTGCCTCTGATTGGGAACCATATCAGGCCACCATAGACATACAAATCACCTAGACCTACAAAACCCTAGACAACCCTAGACAAAAACTAGCGTACCCACCCTAGTCACGCCCTGACCTAACCAAAATATTAAAAAAACAGAGATATCTAAGGTCAGGGAGGTCAGCCCCCCCTGACTTCCGGCCGCAAACCTGAAACTATAGGGATGGTCCGGGTGGGCATCTACCCTCGGTGGCGGCACCGGTCCTGGACGCAGCCCCCCCTCTTTACGCTGATCCCTCCGCCTTTGTAGAACCAGACCGTGGATCATCGCCGGAGACCCCGGACTGGGGACCGTCACCAGTGACCCCGGACTGGGGACCGTCGGTGAAGGTCCCAGACTGTGGACCGTCGATGAAGGTTCCGGACTGAGGACCGTCGTTGGAGGTTCCAGACTATGGCCCGTCACCGGAAGCTCTGCACTGGGAACTGTCACCGGAGGTTCTGGACTGGGAACTGTCGCCGGAAGCTCTGGACTGCGAACTGTCACTGGAAGCTCTGGACTAGGAACTGTCGCCGGAAGCTCTGGACTGGGAACTGTCGCCGGAAGCTCTGGACTGTGGAGGCGCACTGGAGACCTGATGCGTGGTGAAGACACTGGTGGTACTGGGCTGAAGACATGCATCTCAGGGCAAATGTGGGGACCAGGCACAGGATGTACTGGACTGTGGAGGCACACTGGAGGCCTGGTGCGTGGGACCGGTACAGGTGGCACCGGGCTGAAGACACACACCTCAAGGCGAGTGCGGGGAGGAGGCACAGGACGTACTGGACTGTGGAGGCGCACTGGAGGTCTGGTGCGTGGTGCTGGCACTGGTGGTACCGGGCTGGTGACACGCACCTTAAGGCGAGTGCGGGGAGCAGACACAGGACGTACTGGACTATGGAGGCGCACTGGAGATCTGGAGCGTAAAGCTGGCACAATGCGTCCTGGCTGGATGCTCACTTGAGCCCGGCAAGTGCGTGGCGCTAGCACAGGACACACTGAGCTGTGCAGACGCAACGGAGACACAGTATGCAGAGCCGGCGCAGGATATCCTGGTCCAAGAAGGTGTATTGGAGACCAGGAGTGCTGAGCCGGCACCATCCTTCCTGGCTGGATGCCCATTCTAGCCCGGCAAATGCGAGGAGCTGGAATAGAACGCACAGGGCTATGAATGCGAACTGGAGACACTGTGCGCATCACTGCGTAACACGGTGTCTGACCAGTCACACGCTCCCCACGGTAAACACGGGGAGTTGGCTCCGGTCTAACCCCTGACTCTGCCAATCTCCCCAACGATAAACGCTGCCTCTGATTGGGAACCATATCAGACCACCATAGACATACAAATCACCTAGACCTACAAAAACCCTAGACATACAAAAAACCCTAGACAATCCCTAGACAACCCTAGACAAAAACTAGCATACCCACCCTAGTCATGCCCTGACCTGACCAAAATATAAAGAAAACAGAGATATCTAAGGTCAGGGCGTGACAAGGGGAGAAGGATTTTTAAGCCTTGAGACAATTAAAACATGGATTGTGTATGTGTGCCATTCAGATGGTGAATGGGCAAGATAAAAAATGTAAGTGCTTTTGAACAGGGCATGGTAGTAGGTGCCAGGCGCACTGTTTTGAGTGTGTCAAGAACTGCAACGCTGCTGGGTTCTTCACATTCAACAGTTTCCCGTGTGTATCAAGAATGGTCCACAGCTCGAAAGATATCCAGCCAACTTGACACAACCATGGGACGCATTAGAGTCAACATGGGCCAGCATACCCTAGAACACTTTCAACACCTTGTAGAGTCCATGTCCCGATGAATTGAGGATGTTCTGAGGGCAAAAGCGGGTGCAATTTAATATAAAGAATGTGTTCCTAATGTTTTGTACACTCAGTGTCCATGCCCATAATAAGAATATACATTATAGACTATGACATGTGCTAAAAGGAATAGTGACATTGTTAAGCAGCTAATATAAATAATAATAAATAGTAGCAGCAATGGTGCGTGCGTGCGTGTGTAAGGATGGTTAAGTGAGAGTCAGTGCAGATAATCTCTTATAGTAAAGGTGAGTACAGGTCTGTGCTGCAGCTATACAGCTGTTCAAAAGTCTTATGGCCTGGGGGTAGAAGCTATCTCGGAACCTGTTGGTCCGAGAGCAGTCCATAACTGGGGTGGCTGGAGACCTTGGCGATCTTCCGGGCCTTCCTCAGACACCGCCTGGTGTAGATATCCTGCATGGCTGGGAGCTTGCCCCCAGTGATGGACTGTTGCCGTACCAGGCGGTGATGCAGCCAGACAGAATGCTCTCAATGGTGCACCTGTAAAAGTTCCTGTTCTGAGGTGGCTATGCCAAACCTCTTCAAACGTTTAGTTTCAAGTTTAAGGTTGTATCAGCTGTATCTACGGGACACGCATGGTATACATCGTCCAATGTAATGCAGGTTCCTTCTCAACAGTCCAATAGTAAAACATCTGAATACAAACATAAAATGGCAGTAGAGTAGAATAAACATTTTAGCATATGTATAATACAGGAAGGCAAAATGTATACTACAATATTTACATGAGTATTGGGGAAGGGGGTGGAGGGGAAGTGTATACATTGAGCAGTATAATAAGAGTCTTGTGGCAGTAGTTCTAATGTGTGCTAAGGTGTGGAGAATCAGAGTGGATTATATATAGAAACGGTCTCTGAGTCTGTTGGTATCAAACCTCATGCTTTGATATCATCTGCCTGACGGTAAAGGAGAGAACAGCTTGTGGCTGGGGTGTGTGGGGTCCTTGATGATGTCTCCTCAGGCACCATTTCGAGTCCTGAATGGGTGGAAGCACGGTCGCAGGGATGTACTGGGCCGTCTTCACCCGCTGGAGTGCCTTGTGGTCGTAGACAGAGCAATTCCCGTGATGCAACCAGTTAAGACACTCTCGATGGTGATGCAATAGTTTTTGGAAAGTACCCGGGGCAGCATGCAACATTTCTTCAGCCCCCTTAGGAAGTAGAGATGCTGTTGCACCATCTTGACAAGAGTTGTGTCCATGACAAGTCCTCGGTGATGTCGATGCCGAAGAACTTGTGACTCTCTATTACAATCCCATTACTGTGGATTGGAGCATGTTCCCTCTGCTTCCTGAAGTCAACAATCAACTCCTTTGTTTTGCTGATGTTGGGGGAGAGGTTGTTGTCATGACACGACAATGCCAGTTCATTAACCTCCTCCCTGTAGGCTGACTCATCATTGTTGGTTATCAGGCCTACAACCGTGGTGTCATCAGTAAACGTTTATTTATTTCATTTATTGAACATTTATTTAACTAGGCAAGTCAGTTACTTAAGAACAATTCTAATTTACAATGACGGCCTATCAAAAGGCAAAAGGCCTCCTGCGGGGACGGGGGCAGGGATTAAAAATGTAAAATAAATAAAATATACATATAGGACAAAACACACATCACGACAAGAGAGACAACACTACATTAAGAGAGACCTAAGACAACAACATAGCAAGGCAGCAACACATGACAACACAGTGTAACGGATGTGAAACGCTAGCTTAGTTAGCGGTGGTTCGCGCTAAATAGCGTTTCAATCAGTGACGTCACTTGCTCTGAGACCTTGAAGTAGTAGTTCCCCTTGCTCTGCAAGGGCCACGGCTTTTGTGGAGCGATGGGTAACGATGCTTCGAGGGTGACTGTTGTTGATGTGTGCAGAGGGTCCCTGGTTCGAGCCCGGGTATGGGCGAGGGGACGGTCTAAAGTTATACTGTTACAACAGCATGGTAGCAGCACAAAACATGGTACAAACATTATTGGGCACAGACAACAGCACAAAGGGCAAGAAGGTAGAGAAAACTATACATCACACAAAGCAGCCACAACTGTCAGTAAGAGTGTCCATGATTGAGTCTTCGAGATTGAGATAAAACTGTCCAGTTTGAGTGTCTGTTGCAGCTCGTTCCAGTCTATAGCTGCAGCAAACTAAAAAGAGGAGCGACCCAGGGATGTGTGTGCTTTGGGGACCTTTAACAGAATGAGACAGGCAGAACGGGTATTGTATGTGGAGGATAAGGGTTGCAGTAGATATCTCAGATAGCGGGGAGTGAGGCCTAAGAGGGTTTTATAAATAAGCATCAACCAGTGGGTCTTTCGACAGGTATACAGAGATGACCAGTTTACAGAGGAGTATAGAGTGCAGTAATGTGTCCTATAAGGAGCATTGGTGGCAAATCTGATGGCCGAATGGTAAAGAACATCTAGCCACTCGAGAGCACCCTTACCTGAAGATCTATAAATTACGTCTCCGTAATCTAGCGTGGGTAGAATGGTCATCTGAATCAGGGTATGTTTGGCAGCTGGGGTGAAAGAGGAACGATTATGATAGAGGAAACCAAGTCTAGATTTAACTTTAGACTGCAGCTTTGATATGTGCTGAGAGAAGGACAGTGTATCCTCTAGCCATACTCCCAAGAACTTGTATGAGGTGACTACCTCAAGCTCTAAACCCTCAGAGGTAGTAATCACACCTGTGGGAATAGGGGCATTCTTCTTACCAAACCACATGACCTTTGTCAAGAGGTGTTCAGAACAAGGTTAAGGGTAGAGAAAGCTTGTTGGACACTAAGAAAGCTTTGTTGTAGAGCATTTAACACAAACCCCGTGGAGGGGCTAGCTGAGTATAAGACTGTATCATCTGCATATAAATGGATGAGAGAGCTTCCTACTCCCTAAGCTATGTTGTTGATGTAAATTGAGAAGAGCGTGGGGCCTAGGATCGAGCCTTGGGGTACTCCCTTGGTGACAGGCAGTGGCTGACACATCAGATTTTCTGACTTTGTACACTGCACTCTTTGAGAGAGGTAGTTAGCAAACCAGGCCAAAGACCCTCAGAGACACCAATACTTCTTAGCTGGCCCACAAGAATGGAATGGTCTACAGTATCAAAAGCTTTTGCCAAGTCAATAAAAATAGCAGCACAATATCGCTTAGATTCAAGGGCAATGGTGACATCATTGAGAACCTTTAAGGTTGCACTGACACATCCATAACCTGAGCGGAAACCAGATTGCATACCCGAGAGAATGCTATAGACATCAAGAAAGCCAGTCAGTTGATTAGTGACAAGTTTTTCCAACACTTTTGATAAACAGGGCAAAATAGGCCTATAACAGTGAGGATCAGCTTGATCTCCCCCTTTAAATAAAGGACGAACCGTGACTGCCTTCCAAGTAATGGGAACCTCCCAAGAAAGGAGGTTTAAAATGTTGTAGTAGGGCTTGGCGCTGATAGGGGCAGCAACCTTAAAGAAGAAAGGGTCTAAACCATCTGACCCAGATGTTTTTTGGGCGGTTAAGTTTCAGGGGCTCCTTTAGCACCTCGGACTCAGTGACTGCCTGCAGGGAGAAGATTTGTAGCGGGGCAGGTGAAAAAGAGGGAGAAACATTGGGGATAGTCGCATTAGAAGGGGTGGGAGATGAAGAAATATTGGACGGGAAAGTCAAATAGGAATCCTGACTTAATGAAGTGGTGATTAAAGAGCTCAGCCATGTGCTTCTTGTCAGTAACAACCACATCATCAATATTAAGGGACACAGGCAGCTGTGAGGAGGAGGGTTTATTCTCCAGGTCTTTAACTGTTTTCCAGAACTTCTTGGGATTAAACCCACGGAGAGAGAACTGCTCCTTAAGGTAACTAACTTTGGCCTTCCGGATAGCCAGAGTGCATTTATTTCTCAATTGCCTGAACGAAAGCCAGTCAGCCTGAGTATGCGTGTGCTGAGACTTTCGCCAAATGCAATTCTTGAGGTGGAGTAACTCTGCAAGATCACAGTCGAACCCAGGGCTGAACCTGTTTTTATCTAATCTAATATCTAATTTTCTTTATGGGGGCGTGTTTGTTAACAATACCACTGAAAATATCAAAATATAAGGTCAAATCGTCTTCGACAGAGGGGATCAAGCTGATTCTATACCATTTTACAGATGCCAGGTCATGAAGGAAGGCTTGCACATTTAAGTTTTTTAGCAAGCATCTATTACAAATCAGGACAGGTTGTTTCACTGAGCAGCCATTACGAACACAGGCTGTAAAACAGTGATCACTAAGGCCTTTACAGAAAACACCAGACTGATATCTATCAGGATTGTTTGTGAGGATAACATTGAGGAAAGTAGCCTTTTCTGGGTGTTTGGAGTCATATCTTGTGGGATTGGTAATAATCTGAGAAAGATTTAGGGAGTCCCATTGCTTTAGGACTTGGTCAGGTGGTTTAAGCATGTCCCAGTTTAGGTCATCTAGCAGGAGAAATTCAGACTTTGTGTAAGAGGCCAGGAGAGAGCTTAGGGCAGGTAGGGTAAAGGACGGTGCTGATGGAGGACGATAACACCCAGCAACAGTCAACAAAGAGCTATTTGAAAGTTGAATGCTTAAAACAAACAAATCAAATTGTTTGGGGACAGACTTGGTGGAGACAACCGAACACTGAAGGTGATCCTTGGTAAAGATTGCCACTCCCCCACCTTTGGAAGATCTGTCTTGCCGAAAAAGGTTATAACCAGAAAGTTTAACATCAGTATTCAAAACCCTCTTCCTTAACCACGTCTCAGTAATGACCAACACATCTGGATTGGAGCTGTGAACCCACACTTTCAATTAATCCATTTAGGTAATAAGCTGCTAGTGTTAACGTGCAGAAAAGAGGAGAAATCAGTGAAGCAGATATCAGAGCCCCAGTCAGAATTGGGGCTATCAACAACAGATGGGCCAGGGTGTACATGCACATTTCCAGATATCAACAATAGTAATACAATCAAGGCACGGCATAGTACAGGGAGGGCTCTGCAGTGCTGAATTATGACATCTGAATGTGCATCAGATGGCAACAAGATCATATTGTACAGCAATTTCATCAGGTAACATGAATACAAAGCTGGCGGGAGGTGGTTGGAATAGGATGGGAGGCCAAGTCAGTGTAACCAATAGGGAGTCAGAGTCCCGATTGTGAGTCTGTCCCATGGTTGGGTAAAGAAAGTTCGTAGTCAACCAAGAATGCAGGAGTCATGAGGCAAATAACAAAGCAAAATGCACAAGAAAAATATAAAATACAGTGGGGCAAAAAAGTATTTAGTCAGCCACCAATTGTGCAAGTTCTCCCACTTAAAAAGATGAGAGAGGCCTGTGATTTTCACTTCAACTATGACAGAAATGAAAAATGGAGAAAAAAAATCCAGAAAATCACATTGTAGGATTTTTAACGAATTTATTTGCAAATTATGGTGGAAAATAAGTATTTGGTCAATAACAAAAGTTTATCTCAATACTTTGTTATATACCCTTTGTTGGCAATGACAGAGGTCAAAAGTTTTCTGTAAGTCTTCACAAGGTTTTCACACACTGTTGCTGGTATTTTGGCCCATTCCTCCATGCAGATCTCCTCTAGAGCAGTGATGTTTTGTGGCTGTTGCTGGGCAACACAGACTTTCAACTCCCTCCAAAGATTTTCTATGGGGTTGAGATCTGGAGACTGGCTAGGCCACTCCAGGACCTTGAAATGCTTCTTACGAACCCACTCCTTCGTTGCCCGGGCGGTGTGTTTGGGATCATTGTCATGCTGAAAGACCCAGCCACGTTTCATCTTCAATGCCCTTGCTGATGGAAGGAGGTTTTCACTCAAAATCTCACGATACATGGCCCCATTCATTCTTTCCTTTACACGGATCAGTCGTCCTGGTCCCTTTGTAGAAAAACAGCCACAAAACATGATGTTTCCACCCCCATGCTTCACAGTAGGTATGGTGTTCTTTGGATGCAACCTCCAAACACGACGAGTTGAGTTTTTACCAAAAAGTTATATTTTGGTTTCATCTGACCATATGACATTCTCCCAATCTTCTTCTGGATCATCCAAATGCTCTCTAGCAAACTTCAGACGGGCCTGGACATGTACTGGCTTAAGCAGGGGGACACGTCTGGCACTGCAGGATTTGAGTCCCTGGCGGCGTAGTGTGTTACTGATGGTAGGCTTTGTTACTTTGGTCCCAGCTCTCTGCAGGTCATTCACTAGGTCCCCCCGTGTGGTTCTGGGATTTTTGCTCACCGTTCTTGTGATCATTTTGACCCCACGGGGTGAGATCTTGCGTGGAGCCCCAGATCGAGGGAGATTATCAGTGGTCATGTACAGTATGTCTTCCATTTCCAAATAATTGCTCCCACAGTTGATTTCTTCAAACCAAGCTGCTTACCTATTGCAGATTCAGTCTTCCCAACCTGGTGCAGGTCTACACTTTTGTCTCTGGTGTCCTTTGACAGCTCTTTGGTCTTGGCTACAATGGAATTTGGAGTGTGACTGTTTGAGGTTGTGGACAGGTGTCTTTATGCTGATAACAAGTTCAAACAGGTGCCATTAAAACAGGTAACGAGTGGAGGACAGAGGAGCCTCTTAAAGAAGAAGTTATAGGTCTGTGAGAGCCAGAAATCTTGCTTGTTTGTAGGCAACCAAATACGTATTTTCCACCATAATTTGCATTTAAATTCATTAAAAATCCTACAATGTGATTTTCTGGATTTTTTTTCTCATTTTGTCTGTCATAGTTGAAGTGTACCTATGATGAAAATTACAGGCCTTTCTCATCTTTTTAAGTGGGAGAACTTCCACAATTGGTGGCTGACTAAATACTTTTTTGCCCCACTGTGGTGGGGGTACCTGTACCAGACAGGGGGAGACAGGCCAGGGCAGACGGTGTACAGATTGCCAGGTAGAATCCAAGCAGCGTTGCAGCAGGCAACGGGAGTAGGTGTCACAGCCACTTTGGAGAAGCTTTTATTTCTGGAGGCAGATTTATTGTAGAAAATGCCAGTGAATGGTCTTTGAACAGCAGGAGGGGGCTTCAAAGGGCGCTTCAAAGACTCTCTCATTTTGGTCAAAATTAGATTGTAGATTTGGAGTTTTGATCTGGAGAGAAGGCCATGCTGTGGAGGGTAGCATCCTGCACATGTTCCTGCCGAAAAATCCAAGTTTATCTAACTCCAAATCTATCCTAAACATGTTGAAAACCGTGAGAGCTCACATGCAGCTATGTGTCTCTCTCTGAGCGGGGTGGGACCTATTCAAACTTGATGATGGAGTAGGTGTCATGCGAAGCCACACAGTTGTGGTTGAACAGGGAGTACAGCATAGGCTGGAGGACACACCCTTGGGGGGCCCCTAAGTTAATAGTCAGTGTGGAGGAGATATTGTTGCCAATCCTAACCGTCTGTGGTCTGCCAGTCAGGAAGTCGAGGATCCTGTTACTGAAGGTGGTCTGAGCCAGGGATCTAAGCTTGGTGTCAAGCTTGGACGGAACAATCGCGTTGAATAGTTGAAGTCAGAAGTTCACATTCACTCAATTCGTATTTGGTAGCATTGCCTTTAAACTGTTTAAGTAGGATCAAATGTTTCGGGTAGCCTTCCACAAGCTTCCCACAATAAGTTGGGTGAATTTTGGCCCATTCATCCTGACAGAGCTGGTGTAACTGAGTCAGGTTTATAGGCCTTCTTGCTCACACACGCTTTTTCAGTTCTGCCCACAAATTTTCTATAGGATTGAAGTCAAGGCTTTGTGATGGCCACTTCATTACCTTGACTTTGTTGTCCTTAAGCCATTTTGCCACAACTTTGGAAGTATGCTTGGAGTCATTGTCCATTTGGAAAACCCATTTGCGACCAAGCTTTAATAACTTCCTGCCTGATGTCTTGATATGTTACTTCAATATATCCACAAATTTTCCATCCTCATGAGGCCATCTATTTTGTGAAGTGCTCCACTCCCCCTTTTTCCTCCAAACATAACGATGGTCATTATGGCCAAACAGTTCTATTTTTGTTTCATCCGACCAGAGGACATTTCTCCAAAAAGTACGATCTTTGTCCCCATGTGCAGTTGCAAACCGTAGTCTTGCTTTGTAATGTCAGTTTTGGAGCAGTGGCTTCTTCCTTGCTGAGCGGCCTTTCAGGTTATGTCGATATAGGACTCGTTTTACTGTGGATATAGATACTTTTGTACCTGTTTCCTCCAGCATCTTCACATGGTCCGTTGCTGTTGTTCTGGGATTGATTTGCACTTTTCGCACCAACGTACAACGTACATTCATTCTAGGAGACAGAACGCGTCTCGTTCCTGAGTGGAATGATGGCTGTGTGGTCCCATGGTGTTTATACTTGTGTACTATTGTTTGTACAGATGAACATGGTACCTTCAGACGTTTGGAAATTGCTCCGAAGGATGAACCAGACTTGTGGTCTACAATTGTTTTTCTGAGGTCTTGGCTGATTTCTTTTGATTTTCCCATGATGTCAAGCAAAGATGCACTGAGTTTGAAGATCTTGAAATACAACCACAGGTACACCTCCAATTGACTCAAATGGTGTCAATTAGCCTACCAGAAGCTTATAAAGCCATGGTATTAATTTTCTGGAATTTTCCAAGCTGTTTAAAGGCGAAGTCATTTTAGCGTATGTAAACTTCTGACCCACTGGAATTGTGATACAGGGAATTATAAGTGAAATAATCTGTCTGTAAACAATTGTTGGAAAAATTACTTGTGTCATGCAGAAAGTAGATCTCCTAACCGACTTGCCAAAATTATAGTTTTTTAACAAGAAATGCGTGTGTGTAAACTTCCGACTTCAACTGTAGGTGTTCCTCTTGTCCATATGTGTTACGGCCATGTGAATAGCGATGGGAATTGAATCTTCCTTGGATCTGTCGGAGTAGTATACAAATCAGAATGGGTCCAGTGTGTTTGGCATGTTGGCCTTGATGTGGGCCATGACCAGCTTCTCGAAGCACTTCATTGTGTCAGAGGTGAGCGTGAAGGGGCAATTGTAATTTGGGTATGTCACATTGTTTTTTTATTGGGCACTGGGATGATGGTGGTCTCCTTAAAGCAGGTGGGGCTACAGCCTGGGACAGGGACAGGTTGAAGATGTCAAAGAAGGCACCCGCCAGCTGGTCAGCATACACTCAGAGGATGCGGCCAGGGATC
This sequence comes from Oncorhynchus tshawytscha, assembly GCF_018296145.1. Taxonomy (NCBI): domain Eukaryota; kingdom Metazoa; phylum Chordata; class Actinopteri; order Salmoniformes; family Salmonidae; genus Oncorhynchus; species Oncorhynchus tshawytscha. The sequence continues at coordinate 12,659,103 of NC_056457.1, read as the reverse complement.
CCATTTGGACTGGTGGCTTTGTGAGTATTCACTCTTTTGAGCGTTTTCCTCAAATCAGCCTTGGGGAGCAAAAGCTCCTGGTCGTCCAGAGCAGTGAGAGTCTTCCTGGATGGCTCAGTAATGTTTGCCTCGAAGTGAGCATTGAATGTGTTAAGCTCATCTGGGAAGGAAGCTTCGGTGGACACCACACAGCTGGATTTTTCTTTGTAGTCTGTGATAGTCTGTAGTCTTTGCCACATGTGACGCAAGTCCATTAAGGAGTTCACAAAGTTTTTTTTCCAGTGGTTGGACATTAGGCATCAGGATACTAGGAAGAGATGGACATGTAGCCCGTGTTTTCAGCCTAGCTTGGAGTTCCCATTTCCTTCCTCTTGTTTGTCGTCGGTGTTGCGTTAGGTCATCTCAGCTAGCAGAAAGAGGTAAGCCTGCTGTGCGGGGAACAAAGGAGTGAATGTAGTTTTTCCGATCTGGGAGGCTGAGAGATAAGTGTGTAGCTTCCGATTCATGTTCCAGAAGAGTTTGTCAGTAATATTCTGAGCAAACAAAATTATAATTAATGCAAAAATAGCCATAAAAAAGCAACGTTGAGCAGGAAATGGCAAGACACGGGCCCTCATCAGCTCCAAAGAGGTGCCGTTCCGGTATAGTTGGACAATGTAAGGTCCTAGATGGGGTTGTTTCTTGTAGTCTAGGATAACCTCCTTGGTTTTGCTGATGTTGAGGGAGAGGTTATTGTCCTGGCACCACTCTGCCAGGGATCTTACCTTCTCCCTGCAGACTGTCTTATCATTGTCGGTGACACCGTTGTGACAACACGGGATAGGCATCCCTCTAGCGGCACACCAGGCGACACCATCCGGTGAAATTGGAGGATGCGCAATTCAAATAAATAATTGTAATATTAAACATTCATGAACATACAAGTATCTTATATAATTTAAAATCTTAAATTATTGTTAATCTAACTGCGTTTTCCGATTTACAATAGGCTTTACAGCGAAAGGATACCATGCGATTGTCTGAGGAAGGCGCCCCACATCAACATATTTTTCAACCAGCACAGGCTTCACAAAATCACATATAGCAATTAAATAAATAACGTACTTTTGAAAATCGTCCTCTGTTTTCAATCCCAAGCGTCCCAGCTACAACATAAATGGTCGTTTTGTTAGATAAAATCCTTCTTTATATCCCAAAAAGTCAGTTTAGTTGGCGCCATCGATTTCAGTAATCCACTCATTCAACGTGCAGACAAAGGAGTCCAAAAAGCTACCGCTAAACTTTGTTCAAACAAGTCAAACTAGTGAAGTCAAATGTTTCTATTTAATCCTTGGGTATTCTAAAATGTAAATAAACTATAATATTTCATACGGAAAGAAGTATGTTCAATAGAAAACTAAAATTAGTAATCACGCGTCCTCTTCGTGGAGTGCGAACAGACTGATATTGTACCAGGACTCTTCCTACAAAAACTTCAAATTCTTGCTCGTTTTTGAAGAAACAAGCCTGAAACAATGAACAAAGACTGCTGACATCTAGTGGAAGCCATAGGAATTGCAATATGGGAGCTGAAATTACATAGGACCCATAGTTTTCCATTATAAGAGCCTGGGACCTCAATTTCACCTGCCATATCAATTGTGTTAAAACTTCTTAGGGATCAAATCCCGTTAACGGGATTAATTTGACAACACCCGGGGAAATGGCAACGCGCCACATTCAAATTAAATTATTAGAAATATTTAACTTTTATACAATCACAAGTGCAATACACCAAATTAAACCTTTACTTCTTGTTAATCCAGCTACCATGTCAGATTTCAAAAAGGCGAACGCAAACCATGCTATTATCTGAGGACAGCACCCCATCAAACAAACACATGACAATCATATTTCAACCCGCCAGACGCGACACAAAACTCAGAAATAACGATATAATTCATGCCTGACCTTTGAAGAGCATCTCTGTTGGCACTCTAATATGTCCCATAAACATCACAAATGGTCCTTTTGTTCGATAAATTCCATTGTTATATCTCCAAAATGTCCATTTATTTGGCGCGTTTGATTCAGAAAAACACTGGTTCCAACTTGTCAGACATGACTACACATTATCTAATAAGTTACCTGTAAACTTTGTCCAAACATTTCAAACAACTTTCCTAATCCAACTTTAGGTATTTTCTTATGTAAATATTCGATCAAATTTAAGACGGGACAAACTGCGTTCAATAGCAGATGAAAACAAAGTGGAGCAAGCTTTCAAGTCGCATGCCCCAACCACAACAGTACACTTGGCTATCCACCCAGATAGGAAATGGCTACTTCTTCATTACTCAAAGGAAAAACATCAACCAATTTCTAAAGAGTGTTGACATCTAGTGGAAGCAATAGGAACTGCAACCAAGTGCCTTAGAAATCTAGATCCACATAGACATCCTATTGAAAACACTGTCACCTCAAAAATAAACATTTCCTGGATGGTTTGTCCTCGAGGTTTCACCTGCCATACAAGTTATGTTATGCTCATAGCCATTATTCAAACAGTTTTAGAAACTTCAGAGTGTTTTCTTACCAAATCTACTAATAATATGCATATCCTAGCTTCTGAGCCTGAGTAGCAGGCAGTTTACTTTGGGCATGCTTTTCATCCGGATGTGAAAATACCACCCCCTAGCCTAGAGAGGTTTAATGTCTCAGACATTATTTTAACATTTCTACAAACCTCAAAGTGTTTTCTATACAATGCTACCAATTATATGCATATCCTGGCTTCTGGGACTGAGTAACATGCAGTTTACTTTGGGCACGTCAGTCAGGCAGAAATTCAGGAAAATAGACCCTATCCCTAAAGAAGTTTTAAAATAGGATGATTTTGCGAGACATTTGCGGGATGGTGTAACCCCCCCAGAGAGCAATGTAAATGATGTCATAATGTCTTTAAATTTTGTACCGACAGAGATTGAATTTCATTGTAGAATATGCATAAAATGCATCCTCCAATTGTCTACCTATTGTCTAAATAAATTACCTTATTTTAATACCTTCAAACACCAAATTAGGCCATGGCATCATCACTGTCAATCATGGATGTTAATTCTTCACGTTTTACCAGTGAAATGTCCAAACTGCATCTGCATGCCAATCATTTGATATCAATCAGTTTCGTGGGAATATGCATTTAGACATCCTTGAATTACTGTTTTGTGAGCAAATTAGAGCAGATGCTGTTAACAAACTACATAGCCTTCCTGTATTGTGTTTCAATCAAAGCACATTTTGCCTAGTGCATGTGCGTTGTTGAATTTTCCCGCATGATAAAATCTCATAATTTTTTGGGGGGTGTAACAGTAATGTTATAATATCATTGTGATCTTCCAAGACATTGATTTAGCTTTGATCTAACTTTATTAAACCATCACCATTGTGAGAAGTGGTGCTCATGTGTGGCTGTTTTATGAAAATCTACTCTGAATATTTGGCCAAGGAAACATTTCTGGTTGCTCTCAGGAAATGTAAAACAGTTAGGATGGGAGTCTTTTAAAACGGGATTGAGTGAAGTAGCAGCAAATATGCTGAATTAACAAATAATGAGCATGGAGAACCTCACAAGTTTGATGAAATTACCTTATATCTTTCAGTCTAATACGGCTATTTACTTATTTTTGTAGGTCGTCATCAGAAGAACGCTTTTTGTAAGTAGTTAAATCTTTAGGAGGCCTAAACCTCCTCTCTAAGTTCAGCTAGAATTTAGTCCAAAAAGATTTGAGAAATATGATTGGTTGAAGATAGGCCAATGACACTGGCCTACATCTCCTCTTGCACTGCACAGGATATCAGATCTCAGCAAGGATTGGATTGGAGTGTTTAACATCACCAGTAGAATAGGCTACAACATCCTTATAAAATATTTTCATACGCGCAATGTGACTGCAAGAGACAGGTTGAAATGTCTGACTGAAATACGGGACAGATCAAACTTTTTTTTGGTGGTGATGTCTGAATTTGTTGATAAAATGTGGGACATGATTGTTTGGTTGCGGAACATGTGACAAAGGACCAAAATGCTGGACTGTCCTGTACAATCCGGGACATGTGGTCCCCCTAGTCTGCGCATATCCTGAGGAGTTGCCCGAGGAGGCGCCGGGTGTTCCGTCTGGTCCCCCTGCCCTGCTAGTAAAAATCTTTCTTATGTCAGCCAAGCAGAGCGAGATCACATACAGTAATCTTCAAGGATAGAAGGAGCTCTCATTCACGGCTCTGTGTTGGTCGCCTGAAAACGAGCATAAAAAGCATTCAAACTCGTCTGGTAGGGGGACATCGGTGGGTAAAACACAGCTGGATCTCACCTTGTAATCCGTAATGGTCTGCAATCCCTGCCCCATGCATTGTGTGTAGGATCCGTTGTAGTAAGATTCCAGCTTGTTCCTGTATTGTCTTTTCCTTTGTCTGATGGATTTATGGAGGTTGTAGCCAGATATCTTGTAAGCGTCCGTGTCCCCAGAGTTGAATGCGGTTGTTAGCCCTTTTAGCATAGCTCAAATTTCACCACTAACTCATGGCTTTTGGTTGGGAAAAATCTTCACTGTGGGGACAATGTCGTCTTTGGCTGATGAGTCATTGTAAATAAGAATTTATTCTTAACTGACTTGCCTAGTTAAATAAAGGTTAAATAAATACAAATAAATAAAAAATGAGAACCTATCTGCACGCCTTTGTACAAAGTTCTCGTTCTCTAGTAAGGGCTCATGCTTATCTGCATTCAATGCTTTTAAGTTGTGACCCATGTCAAGATATTACATTATTTCAGCAGATACTCTGTCTTGCATTTTATCTGTTTTGAAAAGAATATCTTCTTTGGCTGATAAAAATGTATCTTCTTTGGCTGATAAAAAATGTATCTTCTTTGGCTGATAAAAATGTATCTTCTTTGGCTGATGATGAGGACTAATTCCCACACCTTAGTTCTTGTTTTCTAGTAATGGTTCGTATTGGAGTGCTGAATGCAACCAAATATCTGGATTCAAAGCGTTTACATTGTGACCCATGTCAAGATAATACATTTTTTCAGCAGATACTCAGCCTTGAAATAATTTGTTTGGCTGATGATGAGGACCTACCCTGACACCTTTCTTCAGAGTTCTCATTTTCTGATAATGGCTCTTGCGGCAATAGTGAATACAATAGATATCTTGCATTATAAGCTTTTAAGTCCTCGATGGAAAAAGGGAAATGCTGCTGTTCTCAATGGAACATGGAATGCATTCACAGTGCCAACAATTACAGCTGATGGATGAAATGGGAGTAATTCAGATGTGCTCCTTTAACCTCTGTTCCATTTGCTGTTCCAATGAACTTCCTCTATGCTCCAATACAGCTGTGAGGGAACCAGTGTTAGTGTGGAAGAATGAAGTGTCAGTGCTGTTGTCCTGTTGGCTTTTAATTGGCTTCATTGGCACAGCATTTGCATGAAACTCTTAATCTGTACTTTTATAAACTGAAAAAAAACTATGCGCCCATTCAGAAGTTATTTGTAATTTGTCTCATAATCAGCTCTAGATTATTTTAATTGTCACCCTGTTGAAGGAGGATTAAGTTTTACTCTACAAAAAATCTCAACTGTTTCATGAAGCAAGCAGTCTCATAGACGATAGATAGCCTTGAATCTCTCACCAGACTATAAATCCAGATTTGTTGTTTATTATTCACAGTGGCGTCAGAGTTATGATGTAATCCGAGACTAGGTCACTCTCTATGGGGGACGCAATCAATCTACTCCCCCTGCATGACAGATCGATGTGTTACATTGGAGCCCTTCTTAACCAAATGAATGTATTACCTTCTATATGCTACTGCCAAGCAGCACAGTGTTTTGCTGAACAATGACAATCACCTTGCAGTTGTTCACTTCAATGGCCTATATTTCACTATCTCTCACTCCGGGGCTGATGCCCATTTTTTTATAGGGTTGAGATTGATACATCAGGTTCCTATCCTCTGCCCTGTTCGAGCAAAATAATTAATTTCAATCTGCTTGAAGCCAACTATTCTTATTGTGTTTGGAGACAGATTCTGCTTCACAAGTATCTCTAGACTCAGATTGCCCTTATTGGTGTATCAGACCGTCAAATGTGATCGTATTCGAGTGACTAATGTATGTTCAAAGCCATTTCCGGGAACACTCCAAAGTCTACAGAAAATCACAAAAGTTAGAGGCAAATACTCAGTAGAATAAAAAACTGAATCTGGAACATCTGCGTCTTTACTTTGCCGGTTGAAGAATCCATTCCTTTCAAACAAATCCAAGAACTGTGGCTGCCTTTACTTTTTCTGTAGAGCTCTGAACATAGCTCATTTGAATGATGGCTCCCATAATGCTTTGTTCCAGTGTATGGTAAGCCTCCATTATGGTGTGTAGACATATGCAGATAATGTAGGCCAATCATATCCAAGCAACTCAGTGAAGTACTCATTGTTGGCACTGATGCGTTCCTATGTTGCTCACAATAATGAGGTATTATCTTTTGAAGCTGGAACTAATGCTGTACACCATGGCTGCTATACGCCTCTTCCTTTGTTTGTCTGACATAACACGTGCCATAGATCCCTACAGTCGGATGATAAACAAAGTAAGGGATCCAATATTACACGGGTGAAAGTGATGGGTTGGCAATCTTTCTCACCACAATATGAATGTTCTTCTCCTTGCGTTATACACTGACAAAATATGTTTGCTCCCAGAAGATATATCGTTTTGAGAAATGTGTAATATTGTTAATATTGTGGTATCGTACATCATTCATTTTCTCAAAGAGGCCGTGGAATTAGAGCACCAGGCGGAGATGCTGGACTATTTTTAATTATATGGGGTGTGGAGGGATTCCGAAAAGAATTGGAACAAATGAAGAAGTAAATAAACATCTCGGTGGAACTCTCATCGCAGGCTGTTCCAAACTAGGCCATCTGTGCAGTGCAACAAAGGTGTCACAGTGAGCCTGTTGGATTAGAACGTGTTGAGGAATGGAGGCTCACTCTGGGTCCAATTCCATGATAGATATATAGATCAGAACATATGTGGGATTATTTTGATATTTCAAGATCCTGGCATTTTTCTAACATGTTTTCAGCTCATCTTAATGTAATATAAAAGGATGGTGGTGTATGAAAAATGTGTTATTAAGCAGTAGGTCTATGTCCAGTATCTCGGCGTTGCCAATTCTATCGAGGAAAGGGCTTCTTTGTTCATCTTCGATGTCCGAACAGGATTTTCTCAATGTAATTAAAGCTGTGACAAGACCACGAATGAAATTCCGAGAAGCCTCCCTGAAAAACTAGATCAAAGTAGATAAAAGGAATATGGAATCAGTGCGGTTTGGGCTGATAGTAACAGAGCTGCTCACTGAACTACATACAAATGTTTCTCACAGTGCATGTACAGTACATAACATAAAGTAGCCTGCATGAGTTGAAAAAAGAAGATATAGACCGTTTTTGTTATAAGCCAGTAACATGGCAAATGCTAGTAATCATGGATTAAAGACTTGCTTTCCACGCCATGTTTTTTCTACACTTTACAATTGATGTGAATTGTTTGGCTCTATAATCAAACCCGAAGTCATCCTACCGTAATGATAACATTGTCATATCTCGATCACAAGGCGTATGCTAAATTGACGAGTCAAAGATCTCTCTCTCTCTCTGTCATCACGGTAGTGTTTGTTAGTGCCTGGCAGCGTCTGGTAACCAACAAAAGTGGGCATCATTTAATAAATGGTGTGTTCTCTTCCTTTCCTGGCAGTAATCTGTCTGGCTTTGGCGTCTACCCCTCCATCTTATTATGAGGTGCCTCTAACCTCGCCCGGGGGGCTCTGTTGCTGCTAAGCCAAATCTGCACTTCTGAAACATTTTAATTGTACACCCTGGTATGAAAACACACCACTGGTGGTCTGCAGTACACTGCAGCACTGCCTGCCAGCAGGGTTGAGCCTAGTTAAAAATAAGGGCTTTGTGTTTTAGCCCCACATTCCTTCATTTAGCCCTTTAAAGTGTGCGATGGATGAAGGATCCCTGTGTGTGCTTTTCATTTGCAACCTGGCTGACTGGCATCGAGATTAGTCAAGTAGAGCTAGCTAAATGCTTACCAATGACTGTATTCAGTACCACTCAAAAGTTTAGACACTACTACTCATTCAAGGGTTTTTCTTTATTCTTACTATTTTCTACATTGTATAATAATAGTGAATACACCAAAACTATGAAATGACACATGGAATCATGTAGTAACCATAAAAGTGTTAAACAAATAACACAATATACTTTACATTTTACATTCTTCAAAGTAGCCACCCTTTGCCTTGATGACAGCTTTGTACTCTCTTGGCATTCTCTCAACCTGCTTCACCTGGAATGCTTTTCCAACAGTCTTGAAGGACTTCCCAAATATGTTAAGCACTTTTTGGATGCTTTTCCTTCACTCTGCGGTCCAAATCACCCCAAACCATTTAAATTGGGTTGAGGTTGGATGATTGTGGAGGCCAGGTCATCTGATGCAGCACTCCCTCCCTCTCCTTCTTGATCAAATAGTCCTTACACAGCCTGGAGGAGTGTTGGGTCATTGTCCTGTTGAAAAACAAATGATAGTCCCACTAAGCGCAAACCAGATGGGAAGGCGTATCGCTGCAGAATGCTGTGGTAGCCATGCTGATTAAGAGTGCCTTGAATTCTAAGTCAATCACAGACAGTGTCACCAGCAAAGCACACCCACACCATCACACTTCCTCCTCCATGCTTCAAGTTGGGAACCACACTTGTGGAGGTCATCCATTCACCTACTCTGCATCTCACAAAGACCAGGTGGTTGGAACCACAAATCTCAAATTTGGACTCATCACACCAAAGGACAGATTTTCACCGGTCTAATGTCCATTGCTCGTGTTTCTTGGCCCAAGCAAGTCTGGGTGTCTTTAGTAGTGGTTTCTTTGCAGCAATATGATCATGAGACTCCTCTGAACAGTTGATGTTGAAATGTGTCTGTTACTTGAACACTGTGAAGCATTTATTTGGGATACATTCTGAGGTGCAGTTAACTCTAATGAACTTATCCTCTGCAGCAGACGTAACTCTGGGTCTTCCTTTCCTGTAGCGGTCGTCATGAGAACCAATTTCATCATAGCGCTTGATGGTTTTTGCGACTGCATTTAAAGAAACTTTCAAAATCCTTGACATTTTCCGGATCTACTGACCTTCATGCTTTAAAGTAATGATGGACTGTCATTTCTCTTTGCTTCTTTGAGCTTTTCTTGCAATAATATGGACTTGGTATTTTACCAAAAGGGCTATATTCTGTATACCACCCCTACATTGTCACAACACAACTGACTGGCTCAAACACATTAAAAAGGAAAGAAATTCCACAAATGAACTTTTAACAAGGCACACCTGTTAATTGAAATGCATTCTATGTGACTACCTCATGGAGCTGGTTGAGAGAATGCCAAGAGTGTGCAAAGCTGTCATCAAGACAAAGGGTGGCTACTTTGAAGAATCTCAAATATAAAATATGTTTTGATTTGTTTCACACTTTTTTGGTTACTACATGATTCCATATGTGTAATTTCCTAGTGTTGATGTCTTCACTATTATTATGCAATGTAGAAAATAGTAAAAAATAAAGAAAAACCTTTGAATGTGTAGATGTGTCCAAACTTTTGACTGGTACTGTATATGAATGGACATAACAAAGCCATTGATCACGTGACACCATTCATTTCTATGTGAAGACTCAATAGCACATTGAAGACAAATTAAGTTGGTTAAGATGACGTCTCACGGAGACATAACATGCACAGTTTGAGCTACTCCAGGAAGTGACATTGCAGGCTAGCTCAGTGCTGCCCCCTTTCAGTGAGTAACTCAAGTTGAAGGCCGACCGGTGTACTGCAGGCTGCCTTTGGCATCTAAATCATCAATATAACTTATTTTGTGTGTGATTTTTTAAATAATTGGTTCAATGAAATACATCTGGTGTATTAGAAGCAATTATTGGTACCATGATTGTCTTGTAAAAACACTTTTTTTTTTACACAAAGACTGGCGACGTCTTGGTATGGCAACTGCACCCGTAAGGCTCTCCAGAGGGTAGTGAGGTCTGCACAACGCATCACCGGGGCAAACTGAGTAACTCAAGTTGATGGCCGACCAGCTTCTATCTCAAGGCCATCAGACTGTTAAACAGCCACCACTGTACTGCAGGCTGCCTTTAGCATCTAAATCATCCTTATAACTTATTTTGTGTGTGATTTTTTAAATAATTGGTTCAATCTCAAATACATCTGGTGTATTAGAAGCAATTATTGGTACCATGATTGTCTTGTAAAAAGTTAGATTACTTTTTTTATTACACAAAGACTTTCGACACTCGCATTAACATCTGCTAAGATTGCCATTTTCCCATTCACTGTAATGGGGATCCTGTTTTCTGCTGACAATGCCTGCAGTACCGTGGTAGGCCTCGAACTTTCCTGGCTTCAATGAGAGGTGGCATTCAATCTCCCCTGATGCTTACACCTGCGAATCGAGCTAAACTTGGGGTTCATTCCTAGATTGAGAATGGTGCTCTTCGATTTCTTTTCCACCTGCCCCACTGATATTATTTTGGTGTCAAATGAGCCACGTTGTAGGTAGGCTACCTTGAAACAACTGAGGTATTGGTTAGTTTTGAAGTGCAGTTGTGGACTGGACTGGATAATGAATCACCTGCCGATTGACAAAGGATGATTAATGATAGTCGTCAAGGGATTTGTCATTAAGAGGTTTTCTACCATATATTCTAGAACAGTAATTCATCATGCTGGATAAATTCATAATTAAATCATACTGCAAAGTATTATCTGCCGGGAAAATGCGTAAATCAATTGGTGGTTCATGATTTGTTTTATGTCAAGACTGATATTAAAACAGTCATGAATATATCATTCTAATCAAATCATGTAATATGTTTACAGGTCCCTGGTAGAATCAAAGCCTTGAAGCAAACATTCCCTGCTAACTGACCAGCATCGAAAGCAAATTGAAACTGTGAGACGAATTGAGCTGCCTCTGCATTTGAGTCACTTGTTTTTGTAAATGTGACTACACTGTCCATATGGTGTGTTTCACATTCAACCATGAAAATTGCCATCATAAACTGTGCATCATAAACTTTAGGATCCCTCTAAGATGGCGGCTAGAATTTTATTATGAGAAGACACCACACTGTAGTCGAGTGTAGCCACACTCTCCACTATCACCTCAACCTGGCTCCATCTCTCTCTCTTAATTTTTAGACAGATGACCAAAACAATTAAATGTCAAGAGTAATGACTTATGCAAGTAGTGTAATGGGTGCGACCACAATCCACCCCTGCACAATAAATGCTTGTGCTGACTGCTTTCAGCTACAGCTACTGTAGTCGGAGAAGGCGTAGAAAGCGAAAGAGCTACCCACTTGGCACAAACTGGTTAAATCAGCGTTGTTTCTAAGTAATTTGTCAACATATTGTGACGTGGAATCTAGTGAAAATTACATTGGATTTGAAAAAAGTTATCGACCTAAACAGTTTTTTTGAAGTGGAAACTTCAACCACAGGATTATGTCATCATGCTAACCCATTTTCAACATAGTGTCATGAACGTCATCAGGGAAATGACCGGACCAAAGTGCGGTGTGGTGAGCGTACATTTCTTTTTATTTAGGAATGTCGCCAACAAAAACAAGAAAACGAATGTGAAGCTTAATAGGGCTATACGGGCCTCTAACAAAGTCAACTACCCACAAAATACAAAGGAAAAAAAGTCTGCCTTGATAGACAGCTGTCCCTGATTGAGAACCATACCCGGCCAAAACATAGAAACAGAAAACATAGAAATAAAGAAACTAGAATGCCCACCCTAGTCACATCCTGGCCTACCCAAAATAGAGAATATAAGCCTCTCTATGGGCAGGGCGTGACAGTACCCCCAAAGGTCCGGCCGCAAAACCTGAATTTAAAGGGGAGGGTCCGGGTGGACATCCCTTACGGCGGCGGCTCTGGTGCGGGACATAGACCTCCCCTCCACCTCTGCCCCCCCCTTTGGTGGCGCCTCTGGTGTGGTGACCGTCATCTGCAGGCCCCGGACTGGCCTGTGGGGCAGGCACAGGACTCACCAGGCTGGGGAGACCTACTGAAGGCCTGGTCCTTGGAGGAGGCACAGGATGAACCAGGCTGGGGAGACCTACTGGAGGCCTGGTCCTTGGAGGAGGCACAGGATGAACCAAGCTGGGGAGACCTACAGGAGGCCTGGTCTGTGGAGGAGGCACAGGATGAACCGGGCTGTGGGGGAGCACTGGAGATCAGGTGCATATCCTTGGCACCACTCTTCCAGGCTGAATGCCCACTTTAGCCCGGTACCTCCAGAGTGCAGGCACAGGTCGAACCGGGCTGTGGGGGAGCACTGGAGATCTGTTGCTTAGACTTTGCACTGCTCCTCTTGGCTGAATGCCCACTTTAGCCCGGCAAGTGCGGAGTGCAGGCATAGGACGAACCGGGCTGTCACAGCGCACCGGAGACACAGTACACAGTGCGCAGAGCCAGCGCAGGACTCACCGGGCTGTGGAGGCGCACAGTCTTCACCAGACGGCTAGCACGTACCTCAGGACGCGTATAGAGAGCTGACTCAGGTTACATTAAACTGAGGACACGCTTCGTAGGGCGAATGTCGTGCCTCATGCACCAACACAACAGCTCTCTCCTAACTCTCTCCTCCAATCTCCCCATCAACTCCTTAACTGTCTCTGCTTCACTCCCTTCACTCCCCTCCAAGTTCACCTTCTTCTCCCCAACTGGCTCTGGTTCCAACCTCGGCTCCGCCGACCGTCCCGTGTGCAACCCCCCAAAAATGTTTTGGGGCTGCCTCTCCTGGCCACGCTGCTTGGTCCTTTGGTGGTGGGTAGTTCTGTCACGAACGTCGTCAGGGAAATGACTGGACCAAGGTGCAGCGTGGTGAGCGTATATGTATTTTTATTTAGGAATGTCGCCAACAAGAAACAACAAAATGAACGTGAGGCTTACTAGGGCTATACAGGCCACTAAAAAAGTCAACTACCCACAAAATACAAAGGAAAAAATGCTGCCTAAGTATGATTCCCAATCAGAGACAATGATAGACAGCTGTCCCTGATTGAGAACCATACCCAGCCAAAACATAGAAATAGAAAACATAGAAATACAGAAACTAGCATGCCCACCCTAGTCACACCCTGGCTTACCCAAAATAGAGAATAAAAGCCTCTCTATGGCCAGGGCGTGACACATAGACAAACTTTGCATAAAATATATTGAATTTGTACCTTTGAAACAATGTAAGATCTTCAACCTTATATCCACTATCAGAAGAAAAAAACAATAGGGTGGGAAGCACCTCCTGCTGGAGAATTGATCTATCTAAAGCTATTCATGTGGCCTCCGATCCAGGGTTTTAACCAAGCCCTGCTTTGATATTTGTCACTGACTACCAACAATGTGCTATCATGAGAATGATTATTGAGAGATCTCTTCATAACTAAATAGATTCACTGTTGCCATCAAAGTCATACCAAAGGGTGTGTTTAATAGAGCAAATGAAATGTGACCATACTTTATAAGTCATATATCATCAATGATACTATTTAGGCCTATATAGCATTTGCAAAGTCATTGAAACAGCTATTGTTTCAATTCAACCCAGGGTTCAACAAAAAATTGACAATACATACAGGCCTAAGGTTTAAAGCTTTGGTTGATTTCAAATGCAAGTTAATCATCTTCAAGTTAATAATTAAAATGTTGGATTCACGTCTCCATCTCAACCAAAAATCTATGTTTAAAGAATCGCACTAATTCAAATCAAACTTTATTTCAAGTGCATTTAAAGTTTGATTTGATTTGATTTAGTCCTATTCTGTAACTTAGAGTTTTGTTTGTGATGGAGATGTGAATCCAACATTTCAATTATTTATTTGTATACAAACTGGTTTTGGATATGTACAGCAGTAGATATATTAGAGTGAGCTATGTCAAGAATCCAGTATATAAATAAATATGCGGAGTGTATAAACAGTATAATTAAAATGTAATGTACAGTAATATAAATATTAGAATGAGCCATGTCGAGAATACAGTATTTAAATACACAGTACAAAACCCCATGGGAAAATTGATAAAAATGCAGGAATTTAGCTTCCAGACCAGAGTATATATAAATATATATTGTGCCTTCAGAAAGTATTCACACCCCTTAACTTTTTCCACATTATGTTGTGTTACAGACTGAATTTAAAAGGGATTCAATTGAGATTTTTTTGTCACTGGCCTACACACAATACCCCATAAAATCAAAGTCTATTTTTCGTAGATATATATATATATATATACATATATATATATATGTGTATATATAGTTTTTTTTGTTGAACAAATTAATTAAAAATTAAAGTCAATAAGTATTCAACCCCTTTGTTAAGGTAAGCCTAAATATGTTCAGGAGTAAAACATTGCTTAACAAGTCATATAAGTTACATGAACTAACTCTGTGTGCAATAATAGTGTGTCAAATGATTTTTGAATGACTACCTCATATCTGCAAGGTCCCTCACTCGAGCAGTGAATTTCAAACACAGATTCAACCACAAAGACCAGGAAGGTTTTCTGATGCCTCACAAATAAGGGCACCTATTGGTAGATGGGTAAAAAAAAAAGCAGACAATGAATATCCCTTTGAGCACAGTAAAGTTATTAATTAGAAGTTATTAATTACACTTTAGATGGTGTATCAATACACCCAGTCACTACAAAGACACAGGTGTCCTTCCTAACTCAGTTGCCAGAGAGGAAGGAAACTGTTCATGGATTTCATCATGAGGCCAAGGGTGACTTTAAAACAGTTACAGAGTTGAATGGCTGTGATAGAACTGGGGATGGATCAACAACATTGTAGTTACTCCACAATACTAACCTAATTTACAGAGGGAAAATAAGGAAGCCTGTACAGAATAAAACATATTCCAAAACATGCACCTTGTTTGCAACAAGGCACTAAAGTAATACTGCAAAAAATGTGGCAAAGCAATTCACTTTTCTTTCTGAATACAAAGTGTTATGTTTGGGGCAAATCCGAACCAACACATTACTGAGTATCACTCTCCATATTTTCAAGAATAGTGGTGGTTGCTTCATGTTATGGCTATGCTTATAATCATAACGGATTGGGGAGTTTTTCATGACAAAAAAAAACAAAAACAGAATGAGCAAAGCACAGGCAAAATCTTAGATAAAAACCTGGTTTCCACCATACATTGGGAGATGAATTCACCTTTCAGCAGGACAATAACCTACAACACAAGGCCAAATCTACACTGGAGTTGCTTACCAAGAAGACAGTGAATGTTCCTGAGAGGCCGAGTTGCAGTTTTGGTTTAAATCTTCTTGAAAGTCTATGGCAAGACCAGCAAATGGTTGTTTGGCAATGATCATCAACCAATTTAACCAATTTAACATAGCTTGAAGAAAATGTATAAAATAATGTGCAAATATTGTACAATCCAGGTGTGGAAAGCTCTTAGTGACTTACTCAGAAAGACTCACAGCTGTAATCACTGCAAAGGGTGCTTCTACAAAGTATTGACTCAGGTGTGTGAATACTTACACTACCGTTCAAAGTTTGGGGATCACTTAGAAATGTCCTTGTTTGTGAAAGAAAAACACATTTTTGTCCATTAAAATAACATCAAATTGATCAGAAATACAGTGTAGACATTGTTAATGTTGTAAATTACTACTGTAGCTGGAAATGGCATATTTTTTATGGAATATTTACATAGGTGTACAGAGGCCCATTATCAGCAACCATCACTCCTGTATTCCAATGGCACGTTGTGTTAGCTAATCCAAGTTTATTATTTTAAAATGCTAATTGATCATTAGAAAACCCTTTTTAAATTATGTTAGCACAGCTGAAAACTCTGGGCTGATTAAAGAAGCAATAAAACTGGCCTTCTTTAGACTAGTTGAGTATCTGGAGCATCAGCATTTGTGGCTTCGATTACAGGCTCAAAATGGCCAGAAACAAATAACTTTCTTTCTTTCTTCTGAAACTCGTCAGTCTATTCTTGTTCTGAGAAATTAAGGCTATTCCATGTGAGAAATTGCCAAGAAACTGAAGATCTCATACAACGTTGTGTACTACCACCTTCACAGAACAGCGCAAACTGGCCCTAACCAGAATAGAAAGAGGAGTGGGAGGCCCCGGTGCACAACTGAGCAAGAGGACAAGTACATTAGAGTGTCTAGTTTGAGAAACAGATGCCTCACAAGTCCTCAACTGGCAGCTTCATTAACTTCTTCAGGATCGATTGGTCCCCTCCTGGACGGTTGAGCTAACATAGGCTAATGCGATTAGCATGAGCTTGTAAGTAACAAGAAAATTCCCCAGGACATAGACATATCTGATATTGGCAGAAATATTTATTTTTGTTAATCTAACTGCACTGTCCAATTTACAGTAGCTATTATAGTGAAATAATACCATGCTATTGTTTGAGGAGAGTGCACAGTTTTGAACATGAAAAGTTATAAATAAACTAATTAGGCACATTTGGGCAGTCGTGATACAACATTTTGAACAGAAATGCAATGGTTCATTGGATCAATCTAAAACATTGCACATACTCTGCTGCCAGCTAGTGGCCAAAATCTAAACGGCACCTGGGCTGGAATAAGTCATTATGGCCTTTCTCTTGCATTTCAAAGATTTCAAACAGTTGGTTTTTTCATTGTATTATCTTTCACCAGATCAAATGTGTTATATTCTCCTACATTCCTTTCACATTTCCACAAACTTGCTGATGCTCCAGATACTCAACTAGTCTAAAGAAGGCCAAGTTGTATTGCTTCTTTAATCAGAACAACAGTTTTCAGCTGTGCTAACATAATTGCAAAAGGGTTTTCTAATGATCAATTAGCCTTTTTAAAATGATCAACTTGGATTAGCTAACACAATGTGCTATTGGAACACAGGGGTGATGGTTGCTGATAATGGGCCTCTGCACGCCTATGTAGATATTCCATTAAAAATCAGCTACTATAGTCATTTATAACATTAACAATGTCCACACAGTTTTTCTGATCAATTTGATGTTATTTTAATGGACAAAAACAAGGACATTTCTACGTGACCCTATACTTTTGAACTGCAGTGTATGTAAATTTGATATTTCTGTATTTCATTTTCAAGTAATTTGCAACGATAAATAACAACATCTAGTTCATCCATTTTGAATGGAGTATACAGTAGACAGTATGGACAGTATCTGAAAATAAAAGCTGTGTACAGCAGTAGTTATATAGGATAAGCCATGATTAGAATTCAGTATACACATATAAAGGCTATCCTTTTTATGACTGTCCAGGTGACTATGACTGTGACCTACCAAATGAGTAACCAGATGACTATCCAGGTGATTTGGCTGTGCTATTAGATTAAGCGCAGTGAAAACACATTAAGTTGTTGTATAAATACAAAGTATCTGACATTGTATTCCCATTTGAACTGTGTTGGGCTTTTAACAGTGATAACACATTTAGATGATAACTAAACCAAAAATAGTTTTTCTATTGGAATTTGGGTTTACTTTTAGATGGTTGAAAGCATATTGATAACACATTGGAAAATGAACTAACTATTGGCTGTCTTTTTGAGTGGGTGAATATAGGTTGTAATCTCATTGATGTCTCAACCAAATATTACCCAGTTATCCATGTTGAAATGACGTGGTCTGCCCAGTGGGAAGTTATTACCAAAAGGGCAGAGGGCAACAGAGCTGTCAGCTTCGTAACCCAACTTATTCCGGCTTTTTAGTCATTCAATTTAGTGAGAAATACGAAAAATTACCACAGCGTTGTGAGATCAGCAGGCTTCCATTAGGTTGGTTGGCGAGCCTGGTTTATCGGAAGCTAATCGCAGAATAGTGAAATTGTATTAATGGGCAGGGCTGGTTGTCAGAGTACACTTAACGAGAAAAAAAGGCATAGAAATGTCTTTAATTGTCATCATTTATCAGGGGAGAATTTAGTAGAGCTGTGAAAGTGGGCAGTTTTTACGTAATAAAAAATGAATGCGGCAGCTCTGCATCAAGACAGAAAGAATAGAACTCAGGAAGGGAAACATAGAGGGGGGATGGATTGACAGAAAGAATAGAACCGAGGAAGGGAAACATAGAGAGGGGGATGGATTGACAGAAAGAATAGAACTCAGAAAGGGAAACATAGAGAGGGGGATGGATTGACAGAAAGAATAGAACTCAGGAAGGGAAACATAGAGGGGGATGGATTGACAGAAAGAATAGAACCGAGGAAGGGAAACATAGAGAGGGGGATGGATTGACAGAAAGAATAGAACCGAGGAAGGGAAACATAGAGAGGGGGATGGATTGACAGAAAGAATAGAACTCAGGAAGGGAAACATAGAGGGGGATGGATTGACAGAAAGAATAGAACTCAGGAAGGGAAACATAGAGAGGGGATGGATTGACAGAAAGAATAGAACCGAGGAAGGGAAACATAGAGGGGGATGGATTGACAGAAAGAATAGAACCGAGGAAGGGAAACATAGAGAGGGGATGGATTGACAGAAAGAATAGAACCGAGGAAGGGAAACATAGAGAGGGGGATGGATTGACAGAAAGAATAGAACTCAGGAAGGGAAACATAGAGAGGGGGATGGATTGACAGAAAGAATAGAACTCAGGAAGGGAAACATAGAGGGGGATGGATTGACAGAAAGAATAGAACCGAGGAAGGGAAACATAGAGAGGGGGATGGATTGACAGAAAAAATAGAACTCAGGAAGGGAAACATAGAGGGGGATGGATTGACAGAAAGAATAGAACCGAGGAAGGGAAACATAGAGAGGGGGATGGATTGAAAGAAAGAATAGAACCGAGGAAGGGAAACATAGAGAGGGGGATGGATTGACAGAAAGAATAGAATCGAGGAAGGGAAACATAGAGAGGGGGATGGATTGACAGAAAGAATAGAATCGAGGAAGGGAAACATAGAGAGGGGGATGGATTGACAGAAAGAATAGAACCGAGGAAGGGAAACATAGAGGGGGGATGGATTGACAGAAAGTAAAAAAAGTACAAATGTATTGCACAATAATCTTGCTCTTTTCAGCTCGTCATGCAAACACTGCAATGGCAACAAGACAACTAGTCAGTTGAATAACGTATTCAATGTTTATTTTTAATTCATCCATGTTTGACTTCGTAAGAAAAAAAGAAGATCCGAAGAGATAAATCGACAATCTTCATTCATTTTTTTATCTCACTAAATGTGTTGTGGCTGGAGTTTAGTCAATATGCTTGGAGACCATTATGACAGAGCTAAAGAGAAAGAAAGAGCCTCTCTTTCAAAAGATCAAACAAGAGGCTACTGTCTATGCAGCCCTGCCTTTTATTACAGAGGCAAGCCTGCCCTCCATGCAGCCTCTTTATCTTCCTCCTCAGCCCTCCAGTCAATGCAATGCCTCACTTGTTACTGATAACGCGGTCATGTAGGTAGGAATAGTGAGTGGGGCAATTCTGTAGCAGGCGCCGATTCAAAAAAGTAATTCCCTGATTCTTAACTTCACCACCACCACCTATGGATTGGCAAAAAAAAAATGCTCTTGACTGTCTTGACCAATTATATTGAATGACGAAAAACACATGACAGAGGTACTGTTAACAGAGGACAGGCTGCTTTACTCTGGTAGTTTGTGTCTAAAAGAGACAGTGACAGACAAGTCAGATTTTCTGCCATGGTAGAACTGATTCTGTTACAAAAACGTTTTCTGGTGAGTTATTTTTTTTTGCATTGATCTGTGTCAGGTCTTGTGGAAACTCCATTAAGTGTGCGCATGTAATTGCTATTTAAAGTGTGTAAAATAGCAAACCGATGTCAGGGAAGAGGGGAGGGCTAAATGTGCAAGAGTAGCTCAACACAAGATTATAAAAACTACATTCAAATGTGTTTTATTAAATAAAGTATTTCACATGTCATGGCATATCCTTGTAGATAACAATGTCACAAGGATAATCTAATTTAATTTACAACAAAGCTTTTTCATTGTCAGAACAGGCTTAAAACAAAATGTTACTAAATGAATCACTCAAGTAGCCCCGTTTGGAAATTCGGATAACCATGCCCATCCCTAACCACAACCACCACCCAACAAGCAACCCTACATTGGCAACCCATTCAACAGTGCATATTAAACCACATTTCCTATTTCCTCTCAGACCTTTCCTCCTCATCCTATTCCACTATTCATATGTTTCTAATTGAAGAAATATGCTGTCTCAGCGTTCCCTTTCACGTCCAAGTCGCCCCCAGATGGCCTGGTCTCTCTCAGGCAGATATGCTGCATTGTTTCCTGTTTCCTGTCTGTTAGGCTGACATGTAATTACTAAAGGTGTTCACAATATTGCCTTTCATTGTCACCCCCATGGGCTGGCTGTGGTCAGAAGGGAGCAGACAATGAACGGTATGAGAGGAAAATGACCTGAGTAGAGCACTATCTCCTGGATCCAGGTGATAGTGTGTGTGTGTGTGTGTGTGTGTGTGTGTGTGTGTGTGTGTGTGTGTGTGTGTGTGTGTGTGTGTGTGTGTGTGTGTGTGTGTGTGTGTGTGTGTGTGTGTGTGTGTGTGTGTGTGTGTGTGTGTGTGTGTGTGTGTGTGTGTGTGTGCGTGTGTGTGTCTGTGTGCGTTGGTAGAATTTTAGCTGTGCAATGATGGCCACTCCAACCCATTAACCCTCATTAGTGGGCTGGCCCGGGATAGACAGAGTGTGCTGTAATTACTGCTGAGAGATCAGTGATTAATGGCGGGGTAAAGATAGCCAGGGGATGGTCATAATGTGTGGCATCTGTCATCCTTGCAGGCCTATCTGGGAATCAGCAGCAAATACTAATTTGAGCCCTGTTTGGATTCAAACTCCTGTTTGGGCATGGAAGTGACCAGTGAGGCACATGGTGGATGGTTTGACTTGAGCTCCCCTGCTGAGATGGCCAATCTCATAAATTAAGATAAATGAGTATTCTTAACAAAATCACAGTAGTGCAATGCTGACTTCGATATACTTACGTACATAACTTCAACTCATCCTCCACCGAATGGCTTGCAGGATAAATATGAAATAAATATGTCTTTCACTCTACCCACCTGTTAGTTATTCATATTAAATTGAATCTCAGCCTGTTACCAACATAGCCAGGCCATACACAAACAAACTTTGTGACACATTGTGGGCAGTACAGCTATTTTTCTACTATGCAATTAAAATGCAACATGGGTACAGCATGGTGGCCTTGGTTGTTCGGGTGACAGTTATGTATATTCTGATGTATGGCGCCATTAAGAACAAATGCCATGCACACAGCCAGATGAGGCGCGACAAGAGGCCTCGTCTGAGCTGTGGCAGGAGCACACATCTTGTCAGTGTCATCGCTGACCTCTATATCTCTTCGCTCAAGATGGATGCATTTTCATGGCTGGCTTCAAGCTCTAATAGTCCATTGATTCATTCTCAATCTGACCTAGAGTCAGCGGGGTATGAGTTTATTTATTTTCCCCTCGACAATGCTCACTCTCTCTCTCTCATCCGTCTTATTACAATGTAATGGCAAACAACACCCTCTCCTCTCATTCTATCTGATGGTGCAGAGAAAAACAATTTTGGGGGATTTCAGATGGTTTATAACCCATGGCACCAAAAAGGAGGAAAAACACACGTAACGGAGGCCTTGGGAGAGTTGGAGGGGGAAATCAATCACTAACACCAGTGCATCTCTCACATGGATGTTTGGGATGATTACAGACTGAAATGTTCTCCAAACTCCCTTTCAGAGCTGCATCCTTGACCACCTGCTGTCTGTGCTGTTCCAGACAGATTTCACAGTTAAGAATGGGTATCCACTGAGGAACAGCTAGTAGGAGGTTTGAACTGTTGGACCTCTCTCAATGTTTCATATTGTTTTTTTTTTGTGTAAATAGGTACATTGGGTTCATTGGGTTTTGTGTTGAATTTTGTATGTTTAACTTATTGCTTGGAGAGAATGTACGGTACAGGAACTGAAAACAACCTTAAATATAACTTTAGTTAACATATTTCATACCAATCAATCATTTTTTCTTGTTTACAAAACCTTTAGCAACCTAGTTTTATAGATTTTTTAGATTTGCTTATGTTGATAAAAAAAAAGAAAATATAAGCAATTTTTCCAAGCTAACTTCAACATTGGTCAACTATGCCGCCGAGCTCATTTTGGCCCAGTTCTGGCCATGGAACAGGAACATGTGGGTTCCTTATAGACTCGACTGGTGTGCAATCATTCAGAGCGGGCCAGAAATTCTCTTGCACATAGATGCATATTCCAGGCACTGCTTGTTAGAGCTAGTGAGCAGTGGTGAAGTTTGGTGGCCATGCATTCTGAAGGAGGGATCTGCATCCTTGGTGCCAAGGACAGCCTCTACCCCATGGGGTATAGCCTCTACCCCCATGGGGTATACTGTGGATGGGTAGGGTGGGGGAACGTAATTGAGGCCGTCAATGCAAAGGTGGGGAGAGAAGATGGACAGAGCAGACTTTTGGAGTTAGTTTAAATAGGCCCTGGAAGAATGTGTAGGCACAAATGTAAAGCTTACAATTTGGTGGAGAAAAACTAGAAGACGGTTCCTTTGAAAGGAAAATAAAGTAAATGTTTTGAATAATTCAGAATGAAAGTAAGTGGATAGATGGATAAAGTCTGAGGAGTTTCAACAAACAATCATGTCAGTATAATTCCCGACTGAAATAGGAATATTTTTAAATGGCGGCATCCATCAGCTTTTATGTGTGCTCAAATCAAATCCATGAGAAAAATCGAGACAGATAAGATGTTGTATTCTCTCAGAGAAATTATTCAGTTGTCCTCTTATATAGACATGTTCAATATAGTCACACAAGTTCACTGAATATGCCATGTTAGTGGTTGATTTCAATAGGTTCTTAATTTGTCACCACCGACAGATTTGTTGCCTTCTGTGGTTTTTATGGCGGGAGTAGTTCATGGCGGGCATGAAATGAGGGGAACCCTGAGCAAGAGCACAGAGATCAACATGAAAATATCATGTTTATAGAAGCTACAAAGACACCTCTGATGTTTCTGAAATGCAGATGGTTGCTATTGGTAGCGAAATCATGGCAACGGTGGGAAGTTGTTTTACAGATGGCTTGTTGGATCTTTCTAAAACCAGTTTTTGGTCCATTTTTAAGAGGCCAGGTTGTATAAAAATATGTGTTGTATATGAAAAGAGCATGTTTGCAGGATATCTGTTACCGTCTTGGACTCCTTAAAGACAAATATGAGCCAATGGAAAGTAAAGGAAACAGATTTACTTTCGGCAGAACGTGGATGGTTTACCACTTTCTAAACCATCAAAGACAAGTAGTTAGTCTTGCATGTAACTTTAATGTTGAGGTCATTATTTTCTGTAATTAGCAAGTCTTGGAAAGCATTCCAGTTCTGCACTACACCTTTCTGCAGGGAAACTGATGCGAGGCTCCAATCCTGCTGCTGGCAGCATCACTCACTGTGGTGGTCATCTCCTAACTTTTGCAGGCGATCTTGACAGTGTTTTTATTCGGTGATAACCCCTGGCGACCCCACTTAGAGGACAGGGCTCCAGTAATGAGAACATCCAAATAGGCCATACTTCCTCTTGGTTATTTTGTCCCTGTGTTCGCCACCTGCCAGGGGAAAGGTTAATGGCTGTCCCTGAGACCCAGTCAGAGATGGTTAAGGTACCTAAACACGCCCATGACACCACCGTTTCATCATCCCTGGGAGGATATAGACCGACCAAGAAGAGAAGATAAAAAATATATTTCTTCCCAGGTTGCCCTACAGGTTAAATAACTCTGATATGTAGTCATCTAAAGGTTGTTGGTCTGGCTGCTTGCATAGTTCCCTTTTTCAGTTTCTCTGCTCCCCCATTCCTCTCGCTGTTCATATATCTCCCAAGGTCTCTCTTAGTTCGTCAGGATGGCGTTTTTCTCCTCCAATCATTTCCCAGAGCGCTCGGGTGGCCAGCGACCTAGGGGCATAATTCTTCAGCTTTTTGACTGAGTTAGTGTTAGCAAGTGGAGAAAAGGGGGCTGCAACACGGGGGATAATTTATTGTGTACAGTAAAAAGAGGGCAGTAAATTTAAAGGACAATTCCCCTGTCTCTTTATCAAAGGCACACCCGACTGCACCAACACGCACAGCACCATGCTCAGCCGCAGTTTAGCAAAATATCCTGGAGTGCTTCTCCTGTCTAGGATCCTGTAGAATATTACATCCTGAAATAATTTAGGTTTGGAGGTCCTGCCGAGGTTTATAATTACTGAAACATTAACTCCATAGGAGGCAAATAGGTGGAAGCAGAAGGTTACGTGTGTTTGCACATGGTTGTGAATCAACTATGTTTAGAACGAGACCACCAAAAGTCCCTTATTATTCAGTTGTTACAGATTCAGCTGTTTGAACGTGCAAAGCATCCCCAAACCTTCTCCCCCAGCACATTACATTATTATTTAATTAATATTATATTAATTAAATAAAATACAATTTGTTGTTCTGAATCTTTTTGTTGCCTTGCACAAAGGACAATAACGAATCTAATTGCCATGCAATGGTTGTCGTACTGTTACCCTCAGCCGAGATTAATCACCGCTCAATTCTAAGCACAGAAGTGACAGGAAGGAGATATTCTCAGCTTGACAACAAAATGTGACTGCTATGCAACCAATGTGAAAAGAGTTGACTCGAGTGACCATTTGGCCCTCAGAGATCTATATTGAGTTCATTTGACACATGGAATTGAAGTCAAGGGACTTGTCAAGTTGTTGTTTTAAAAAAAATAATAGTCTAAGAATTCAACCAAATGAAAATTCTGCATGTCTATTTACTCCAAAGGAATGTAGCACATATGACCAGGGAGTCATTACAACAGTCATTTTAACAGTCAACCTTAATTAGCCAACAAAAACTACTTTTGCAAAGTCTTATAACATCAGGCTGCTTGTCTATCTAACATTTGAAAGGTTCCCAAAGGGTTATTCGGCTGTCCCCATATGAGAACCCTTTTAGGCTGCAGACCCCACTATGGAAAGGGTTCTACATGGAACAAAAAAAGGGTTCTAACTGGAACCAAAAAGGGTTCTTCAGAGGGTTCTCCTACGGGCCGAAGAGCCCTTTTAGGTTCTAGATAGCACCTTTTTTTTCTAAGAGTGTAGACCAGACCCATGGGTTAAGCAATCCCATTTCTCCAAGGGCATCTTTCCAACTGCTATTGAGAATACTGTATGCATTACATCAAAACACGATGTGTGATGCAACAACCAGCGAGAGTTACCGTGGATACATAGTTTGTGGGGCCTCACCAGTCTCAACTCAAATAGCCTCCCTGGAGTCCCAGTCAGTCTGTAGTCAAGAGCTCCCGTCCTGCTCTTCTCTGGCTTTGAAGTGGCACAATTGAAGGACGTCCTGTATTATAGCGCATACTATTTAGGAGACCTAATTGCAAGGACCTGAAGATAAAACTCAGAAGACAGATCTGAAAGACGGATTTAACTGTGGCTGTATGGGAAAGTTGGAAATAAGAGAAGTCTCTGGACTAATTGTATCATGTTGTAAGCCACAAAATGTACATGTTAGTATCTATAACACTTCTTGCATAAATATGATCAAAAGGAGTGCATGAGGACAATGGTTTCATTGTTCTGATGCAAATGAATCTATGGATCCCATCCTGTAGGCATACATACTGTTACTGATTCTTTTTTGTAATCTATGGTGATTAATCACAGTAATTTGATTTGGTCTAATTTGCATATTTTATATTAATACTGCGTTTGTTTACAGTAATGAGCCACATGCAATTGAAACTCATTTCACCAGAATGGGAAAATGGCTGCTGGGTGGGCAGACACTGGTATAAGCATGAGCTCTTTCACCAAATCTCAACATACTGTATGTCTTGCATCAATTTATATCAACATTCAGATCTGGGAAAATTGGTTAAAGAAAAGGTGCTAATGATAATTCCCACGATGCTTCACTGTTCCCGAAAGACTATAAATCCAATTTATATCAGTATCAATACAATACCATTTCAATTAGCCATTTTAAGATCATATCTGACTCTGGTCCAATCAATTGAGATTGTTCTTCTCTTGATTTAGTAGGTAGGCCTATCCTCTCTCTCTCTCTCTCTCTCTCTCTCTCTCTCTCTCTCTCTCTCTCTCTCTCTCTCTCTAGCTCTCTGTGTGTGGGTACCATGAATATCATTTCTACGTACAATGATGAAACAGATATATCATCCAACCCCACCCCCTGAGCTGTTCAATCGATGCAGCCACACAGCATCCAACTGTTGTTAGATGAATATCTTTTGCCCCACCCTTTTTTGTCAATGATGGTGGTGTCGGCAACACGCTACTATGCAATACAGGTGTTCGTCAAAAGAACAATCTAGATGGCAATATAGAGGGGAGCATCGGGATACTCCGTCAGGAAGGGGAGACCTGTTGGGGCAACCGAATCAATGTGCCAGCAACTGGCTGTAAATTACATAGAAAAGACATGTACCGTCACGTAACTAGAAAACCCGTTCAGTCAGGACCAATGGATCATTCAAGCTACTCTTCACTGATGAGTTCCCTCCTTCAATAGTTATATTTGCTTTGAAACCCTCTTCTTTCCACGTAGAATGCCGTATGAGAAAACTTGGCCGCTCATTTGATATCATATCTCCTG
Source organism: Oncorhynchus tshawytscha (assembly GCF_018296145.1). NCBI lineage: Eukaryota > Metazoa > Chordata > Actinopteri > Salmoniformes > Salmonidae > Oncorhynchus > Oncorhynchus tshawytscha. Next base: position 12,632,230 of record NC_056457.1, on the reverse strand, counting down.
CAGCCCTGCACATGGGGAGAAGCAATCCCTTTACCCCCCCATTTTATTGAGAACACAATGGCCTGAACTCCACTCCAGTCGGCAAGAGAGAGCTCAGGCTCAGAGCTCAATACCAACCTGGCAGCTCATGCTCAGAGCCCATGTTGCCATGGCGATAATGATAGAATTCATAGTCTCCTCGTCCCCGTGTCGGTAATTCAGTTATTTTAGCCTCAGTGATAGAGCCAGGCCTGGGAGACCACAATGAAACAATAAATTAAAATTCTAATGAAAAATGTGCTCGCCCCTCTATATTCAACAGTATTGGAAGATATAGGGGGCGGCAGAAGGGTAAATGGGCAGGCTTACAGGGAGCCAATCTTTAACTCTATAAATTTGATTCAATATCGTTTATTTTGGAACATTGGTTAGAACCACACCTTTCATATTCAAATGCCCTGACAAGCACAGTTATTTCCTGTCTTCTAACACATAGCACAAGTGATCATTTATTTATGTGGTCAGCAAACTCATTCTCCATGTGAGAAAGATATTGTTGTTTAACATGTTATTTACTCTTCTGTTCCACTGAGTCCAATTGATAAGGAAAAAATGAATAAATATTCATAAAGCACATACTGGTATTTTGTTGTGGTCTGCTTGCTTGATAAGATCCTGTGTGTATGACCTTCTTATTTTGATTTTGATTTGAACAAATAAGGCCCAAAGAGTGAAAGATAAAGGCATGGAAGTTAGAAGATCCCAATCCAAGAATTGCCCTTATATCTGACTTTCCCCTGCAAACTGATTATTCAGCTACCAGTATTACCTCTTCCTTCAACATTCCATTCAAGGGTGGGTTAACTTCATATCGAAAACCACCAGAAATCTGTCAGCCAAAACTGGGCAGAAATGTTTACTGATTTAATTATAAGTTTGCACATAAACATAAACACTAACTATCCTCTGGATGTCAAGACTGTGTTAACACGCTACGCTAAAGCATAGGGCCTAGGCCTTACAGCTGTGGGATCTTCATTTGATTACTCTTTTGGTGCTGAGAATGTTCCTGCACTGCAGGAAATGCACACTTGTAGTTTATTCAAGGTTTAAAAAGGCTTCTAAAGTTTGTAATTTCGACTTTAAAATATCAGACTTGATTTTCCCTCATAAAAAAGTTCCATTAATTATAATCCACATAATAATTCTAATTTTCTGTTGCTGCGGGATTATTTTCCTGCTGTAGCAAACTGGCTCAAATTAAGATCCTACATCTGTATGGGAGCAAACATGGGTAATCAGGTCTCGGACAAGGTTACTCATCATGGCAGCAAGGTTTACTGAACTACCTCAGCTACATCTGGTTTTCAAGTTTAATATTTGATCTAGCTTGTCCTAATTTGAGCTTGCAGAGTGAGATAGGCCTCCGTGGTTTTCACCCCCTTTCTGCAGCCCTGTGGAAATAGAATTAGCATAATGCAAAAATCCCTATCAGAATTCCATTAGTTTAAACTACAGATATGTTTCTTTGCATCAGATGAATCTCAATCCACTGCATCCGCCGATGTCGCACTTCCACATCTACTGTAAAAGGTGGCAGAGCCAGAGTGGTGTTTGTCAGACCATAAGACATCCTGAAAATCGGTCTTCTCACGAAATCGTCTGTAGCATCCTAACGGTTTGGCTTACAACACTATTATGACCCTATGGAAAGATGAGACTCTCACAAACACCATGGTGTTCTGTTTTGCTCTATCACACCCACACAAACCTCACACGACTCGTCTGAAGGTCCCCATACCTGTAAAGAAATTATAGATTTTATTTTAGTTAACATTTCTTAACTAGGCAAATCAGTTAAGAACAAATTCTTATTTGCAACGACAGCCTATATAAGGGTGTAAATACATGTATAGTTTCTTGATTTTTCTAAAATCTCTCAGATTTAGGACAAACACTTCAGATTTTTTTTTTTTTACTATCTGTTTATCCATGTATAAAGATTTTATTCTGTGCGTTTCTATGGGCTTCTAAAGCCAAATTAAAAATGTAATCAAATACATTTTGTATATATATTTTTTGATACCTTTAAGGGGTCCTAAAACTCAAATAGCTAAACGATCCTTAAAACAAATGACCATCTTAAAACAATTCCATATGTTAGCTTAGTAGCTTAGTGAAAGCTATCAGAAATAAACAACACAATGCGTAAGCCTCAATTAACACTTAGCAACGGCTATGGAGGAGAAAGTGGCGCCCTCAGAACGCTCAGACAGAAATCTCATTGGCCCAACTCTCTCTGTATATGACTGATTCATATCACTGAAATTAACGACACTATTTCTGCTGATACACGTTATCCGTCTCTAAGGTAGTAGACAGCTGGTGACATCTCGAGAGAGATCGCCGTCCGACAAAATACTATCAGGTATTTTTTATTTATTTGTAATCTAACTATTTAGTGATAGAAACCTGATACCATCAAGGCAAGCTGTAAAATGACTCCCAACGTAGAACACAGGAACCTTAGTAATGTACAGTAGCTCGTTTGCTAGTTAGCTAGCTAGTTACAACAAGTGATATGTTTCTAGCTAGCAGGAGCAGATACTGTAGCTTTATCACTAGCTAGCATGTCATTCCAGGACAATCAGAGTTTTAGCTTTCAGTTTATTGCAAGTATTACATTTAAGACTACACAAATCCAATACAGTCATCAAGGCAGGACCCACTAATTTCATTCATACTGACAAATAAATATCACATTATCCCTGTCAATAGTTGGAGTCGAATGATTGCAGAGCACCATGACTCATACTGTCAGAATGTTAATTTCCTAGCTCACTAACTACATTCCTTTGCTGTGATGATTTCCTTTATTCATTCTTGTCTCTCAATTTTGTCTCACATTATCTATTCAGCTCTTCTGTGTCCTGCTCATCGAGATCAACCAAGTGCAATTTACCAAGCATGGGCTGATTCCCTCACCTGTGAGGAGAATCATCCTACTGCAGATTGAACTAGCCCTGCGGTCACTATTTAGACATTGGGACCTCATATGCATTTGAATGTTCTTTTTTTTTTTCTGGATTTTGTCTTATACAGTCTGGTGCATTTTAGAGTGGAAGAACACCCACTAGACATACACGTGCTTGCGCATCTTTATTCATTATTGTCTCTCACTTTTGTCTCCCATAGTCTATTCACCAAGTCCTGCAGTTTGAACTAGCCCTGCCGTCACTATTTAGACATTGAGACCACATATGCATTTGCCTGTTGTCTTTTCTTTGTGGGTTTTGTCTTAAAACAGTCTTGTCAGGGCGGCAGGTTAAGAGCGTTGGGCCAGTAACCGAAAGGTTAATGGTTCGAATCGCTGACAAATCTGCCGATGAACACATAAGCAAGGCACTTAACCCTAGTTTCTTGTGGCCTGGGTACATAAGATATGTGTTGATGACAGTTGTACAGTCTCCATCACAGGCCAAGGCTTTTGGCATAAATGGTAAAGCTCTCATTTCTGGACTGCAAATTTGTAAGATTGTGCCCTCCAAAACACTTGACTTGCATTGATTGGTAGGTTGGACTATTTATATAGATTTATTTATATAGATAGATACATCAAATACTTCCTGAGACACCTTTACTATTTGTCTCCTTACTCAGTAAATGGTGAAACACCATTTGTGATGGTGTTCTTTGTTTGTATGTATATGCATAAAACATACATTATGGAAAACGTCTCACTCGGTCATACTGTAGTTAGTAGAATAATGAATGGTTTTGGCAAGATTTTGGCACTTAACTTTGAGAAGGTTTTTTTGAAAGTTAATCATTTAAACCACCTAAATATACTCACATTCACTGAATATTTAGTACTTGAAACTCAAACATTAATTTCCCAACTGCTTTTTATATAATCTCTTTATTAATGCTCCATACCTTATATTCCAGTGCATCCAACATTATGCATGCCCATCATGGTATTGGGCAGCTGCTATTTTAGAACTCGTCTGGCTAAGAAATCAAACTCTAGTTATCTTATACAAGACACACACATATTTTTATCTACATGCTTTTAGTTGGGTTTCTGTACACAGTATATGATTGAATGTGTCTTTAAGCCTGCAGCTAGTTACTTGAAATGACAAAACATAAATTAACAACTGAATTAAGGTATAACGAATGTATAATAAACACAAATTGACAAATTTACTGTTGGCTACGCTAGTCTGTAACATTGGCTAGCTTTCAATAAATTGTCTAAATGGTCAACAGAGTTACCTCTTCATGAGATCAAGACAATTCGTATTGCATGCTGCATATTTCAACTGCACTCGAAAAAAGATATGTATCTTATTTCAGTCTGGGAGCTAGCTAGCTGTATCTGTTTCTCTTCATCAGACAGCAGCTCAGGTTTTCGCAAGAGGCTGTGTTTCCATTGTGGATAAGCAGTCCATTGGCTGCCTTCATCACAAGGGGTATATACACGACAGTTTTGTTTGGTTCCAAGTTGAGTCGTTTGTCAAATTTGCCTCAGCGGCCGAGTGTTGAAATACACTTTTTATGAGAAAATGTGCAAGAATTGAAAGTGCCAACAAATGTTACAGTCATCATAAGAATGCTTTACTGTGATATACAAAATAAATCAGCTCCTACCTTGACGGGGATTGTTTTAAGGCAGGCGTCAAACTCATTCCACGGAGGGACGAATGTCTGCGGGTTTTCCCTCCATCTTTGTACTTGATTGTTGAATTAAGGTCAGTAATTAGTATGGAACTCCCCTCCCTTGCTTGTCTAGGTCTTAATTGAAAGACAAAACCAAAAACCTGCAGACACTCGGAACTCCATGGAATGAGTTTGACACCCCATCTAATTATTTTAGAATGTGCCTATGTTCTGTGTTAATAAACGTATCTAATGAAATGACCCTTTCTCGGCCATTTAGCAGACTGTTATCCAGAGTAATTAGGGTTAAATTCCTTGCTCAAGGGCACATCAACAGGTTTTTCACCTAGTCAAGTCAGGGATTCAAACCAGCACCCTGTTGGTTACTGGCACAACGGTAGGCTATCTGCAGCCCACAAATGCTTACTGTGTGGATTGCAAATGAGAATATTATTAAGAAAACATGAAGTCCAGTTATCGAGCATATAATCTTGGTTAATCCAGAACTGAAGTTTTACATAACAGGTCAGGTGTTTGATTCAATTCTGGGTCCATACATGTTAAGAGAATCAAATCAAATCAAATCAAATGTATTTATATAGCCCTTCATACATTAGCTGATATCTCAAAGTGCTGTACAGAAACCCAGCCTAAAACCCCAAACAGCAAGCAATGCAGGTGTAGAAGCACGGTGGCTAGGAAAAACTCCCTAGAAAGGCCAAAACCTAGGAAGAAACCTAGAGAGGAACCAGGCTATGTGGGGTGGCCAGTCCTCTTCTGGCTGTGCCGGGTGGAGATTATAACAGAACATGGCCAAGATGTTCAAATGTTCATAAATGACCAGCATGGTCGTATAATACTAAGGCAGAACAGTTGAAACTGGAGCAGCAGCACGGTCAGGTGGACTGGGGACAGCAAGGAGTCATCATGTCAGGTAGTCCTGGGGCATGGTCCTAGGGCTCAGGTCCTCCGAGAGAGAGAAAGAAAGAAAGAGAGAATTAGAGAGAGCATATGTGGGGTGGCCAGTCCTCTTCTGGCTGTGCCGGGTGGAGATTATAACAGAACATGGCCAAGATGTTCAAATGTTCATAAATGACCAGCATGGTCGAATAATAATAAGGCAGAACAGTTGAAACTGGAGCAGCAGCACGGCCAGGTGGACTGGGGACAGCAAGGAGTCATCATGTCAGGTAGTCCTGGGGCATGGTCCTAGGGCTCAGGTCCTCTGAGAGAGAGAGAGAGAGAGAGAGAGAGAGAGAGAGAGAGAGAGAGAGAAAAGAGAACGCACACTTAGATTCACACAGGACACCGAATAGGACAGGAGAGGTACTCCAGATATAACAAACTGACCCTAGCCCCCCGACACATTAACTACTGCAGCATAAATACTGGAGGCTGAGACAGGAGGGGTCAGGAGACACTGTGGCCCCATCCGAGGACACCCCCAGACAGGGCCAAACAGGAAGGATATAACCCCACCCACTTTGCCAAAGCACAGCCCCCACACCACTAGAGGGATATCTTCAACCACCAACTTACCATCCTGAGACAAGGCTGAGTATAGCCCACAAAGATCTCCGCCATGGCACAACCCAAGGGGGGGCACCAACCCACTCAGGTGACGCACCCCCTCCAGGGACGGCATGAGAGAGCCCCAGTAAGCCAGTGACTCAGCCCCTGTAATAGGGTTAGAGTCAGAGAATCCCAGTGGGAAGAGGGGAACCGGCCAGGCAGAGACAGCGAGGGCGGTTCGTTGCTCCAGAGCCTTTCCGTTCACCTTCCCACTCCTGGGCCAGACTACACTCAACCATATGACCCACTGAAGAGATGAGTCTTCAGTAAAGACTTAAAGGTTGAGACCGAGTTTGCGTCTCTGACATGGGTAGGCAGACCGTTCCATAAAAATGGAGCTCTATAGGAGAAAGCCCTGCCTCCAGCTGTTTGCTTAGAAATTCTAGGGACAATTAGGAGGCCTGCGTCTTGTGACCGTAGCGTACGTGTAGGTATGTACGGCAGGACCAAATCAGAGAGATAGGTAGGAGCAAGCCCATGTAATGCTTTGTAGGTTAGCAGTAAATCCCTTGCTTTGACAGGAAGCCAGTGTAGAGAGGCTAGCACTGGAGTAATATGATCAAATTTTTTGGTTCTAGTCAGGATTCTAGCAGCCGTATTTAGCACCAACTGAAGTTTATTTAGTGCTTTATCCGGGTAGCCGGAAAGTAGAGCATTGCAGTAGTCTAACCTAGAAGTGACAAAAGCATGGATTAATTTTTCTGCATCATTTTTGGACAGAAAGTTTCTGATTTTTGCAATGTTACCTAGATGGAAAAAAGCTGTCCTTGAAATGGTCTTGATATGTTCTTCAAAAGAGAGATCAGGGTCCAGAGTAACGCCGAGGTCCTTCACAGTTTTATTTGAGACGACTGTACAACCATTAAGATTAATTGTCAGATTCAACAGAAGATCTCTTTGTTTCTTGGGACCTAGAACAAGCATCTCTGTTTTGTCCGAGTTTAAAAGTAGAAAGTTTGCAGCCATCCACTTCCTTATGTCTGAAACACATGCTTCTAGCAAGGGCAATTTTGGGGCTTCACCATGTTTCATTGAAATGTACAGCTGTGTGTCATCCGCATAGCAGTGAAAGTTAACATTATGTTTTCGAATAACATCCCCAAGAGGTAAAATATATAGTGAAAACAATAGTGGTCCCAAAATGGAACCTTGAGGAACACCGAAATTTACAGTTGATTTGTCAGAGGACAAACCATTCACAGAGACAAACTGATATCTTTCCGACAGATAAGATCTAAACCAGGCCAGAACTTGTCCGTGTAGACCAATTTGGGTTTCCAATCTCTCCAAAAGAATGTGGTGATCGATGGTATCAAAAGCAGCACTAAGGTCTAGGAGCACGAGGACAGATGCAGAGCCTCGGTCCGATGCCATTAAAATGTCATTTACCACCTTCACAAGTGCCGTCTCAGTGCTATGATGGGGTCTAAAACCAGACTGAAGCATTTCGTATACATTGTTTGTCTTCAGGAAGGCAGTAAGTTGCTGCGCAACAGCCTTTTCTAAAATTTTTGAGAGGAATGGAAGATTCGATATAGGCCTATAGTTTTTTATATTTTCTGGGTCAAAGTTTGGCTTTTTCAAGAGAGGCTTTATTACTGCCAATTTTAGTGAGTTTGGTACACATCCGGTGGATAGAGAGCCGTTTATTATGTTCAACATAGGAGGGCCAAGCACAGGAAGCAGCTCTTTCAGTAGTTTAGTTGGAATAGGGTCCAGTATGCAGCTTGAAGGTTTAGAGGCCATGAGAAGAGATAAACCAACGAGCCGAAGCACTCCATCCTGTCTTTGCATTTTACGTGGAACTATATGGGCCAAATGTCCCCTCCCCTTCCAAAATTCTAAAGATGTTAACACCTGTGAAATCGTGATTTGTCCAAATAACTAGTGATGAAAAAAACAGGCACTCGAACAAATGCTGGTCATACTTCGTAACTCTTTTGCGTTGTGTTTTTAAAGAAGGACTGTCCAGCCAGCGATCCTAGTTGTTTGGTGTTTATTTTGACAATAGACACAAGAAAACACATTAGATGTGCAGGACAATCATGTACTAACCAAATAAGTGTTAAACAAATTAAGATATATATTTTAGATTCTTCAAAGTAGCCACCCTTTGCCTTGATGACAGCTTTGTACACTCTTGGCATTCTCTCAACCAGCTTCATGAGGAATGCTTTTCCAACAGTCTTGAATGAGTTCCCAAATATGCTGAGCACTTGTCGGTTGCTTTTTCTTCACTCTGCAATCCAACTCATCCCAAACCATATCAATTGGGTTGAGGTCGGGTGATTGTGGAAGCCAGGTCATCTGATGCAGCACCATCCCTCTCCTTCTTGGTCAAATAGCCCTTACACTGCCTGGAGGTGTGTTTTGGGTCATTGTCCTGTTGAAAAACAAATGATAGTCCCACTAAGCGCAAACCAGATGGGAAGACGTATCGCTGCAGAATGCTGTGGTAGCCATGCTGGTTATGTACGCCTTGAATTCGAAATAACTCACAGACAGTTTCACCAGCAAAGCACCATCACACCTCCTCCTCCCAGCTTCACAGTGGGAACCACACGTGCAGAGATCATCCATTCACCTACCCTGCGTCTCACAAAAACACGGTGGTTGGAACCAAAAATCTCAAATTGGGACTCATCAGATCAAAGGACAATGTCCATTGCTCGTGTTTCTTGGCCCAAGCAAGTCTCTTCTTATTATTGGTGTCCTTTCGTAGTGGTTTCTTTGCAGCAATTCGACCATGAAGACCTGATTCACGCAGTCTTCTCTGAGCAGTTGATGTTGAGATGTGTCTACTTGAACTACTTGAACATTTATTTGGGCTGCAATCTGAGGTGCAGTTAACTCTAATGAACTTATCCTCTGCAGCAGAGGTAACTCCTGGTCTTCCTTTCCTGTGGCGGTCCTCATGAGAGCCAGTTTCATCATAGCGCTTGATGGTTTTCCTGGCTGCACTTGAAGAAACTTTCAAAGTTCTTGACATTTTCCGGATTGACTGACCTTCATGTCTTAAATTTATGATTGACTGTCATTTCTCTTTGCTTATTTGAGCTGTTCCTGCCATAATATGGACTTGGTATTTTACCAAATAGGGCTATCTTCTGTATACCACCCATACCTTGTCACAACACAACTAATTGGCTCAAATGCATTAAGAGGGGGAAAAAATCCACAAATTAACATTTAACAAGGCACACCTGTTAATTTAAATGCAGTCCAGGTGATTACCTCATGAAACTGGTTGAGAGAATGCCAAAAGTGTGAAAAGCTGTTATCAAGGCAAAGGTTGGCTATTTGAAATATAAAATATAAAATATGTTTTGATTTGTTTAACACTTTTTTGGTTTCTACATGATTTCATGTGTCAATTCATAGTTTTTATGTCTTTGCTATTATTCTACAATGTAGAAAAAAGTAAAAAATAAAGAAAAACCCTTGAATGAGTAGGTGTGTACAAACTTCTGACTGGTACTGTATGTATTCATACCATTCGCTATGAGACTCAAAAATTAGCTCAGGTGCATCCTGTTTCCATTGATCAACCTTGAGATGTTTCTACAACTTGATTGGAGTCCACCTGTGTTAGATTCAATTGATTGGACATGATTTGGAAAGGCACACAACTGTCTATATAAAAGGTCCCACAGTTGACATTGCATATCAAAGCAAAAACCAAGCCATGAGTTCGAGGAATTGTCTGAAGAGCTCTGAGACAAGAATGTGTCGAGGCACAGATCTGCGGAAGGGTACCAACAAAATTACTGCAGCATTGACGGACTCCAAGAACAGAGTGGCGTCCATCATTTTTAATAAATGGAAGAAGTTTGGAACCACCAAGACCCTTCTGGAAAGTTACCACAGGTGGACTCCAATCAAGTTGTAGAAATATCTCAAGGATGATCAATGAAAACAGGATGCACCTGAACTCAATTTCGAGTCTCATAGCAAATGGTCTGAATAGTTATATAAATAAGGTGTTTCTGTTTTGTACTTTTTATAAATTTGAAAAAATGTCTAAAACTGGTTTTTGCTTTGTTATTATGGGGTATTGTGTTTAGATCGATGAGGGAAAAATATGATTTAATTAATTTTAGAATAAGGCTGTGAAGTAACATAATTTGGAAAAAGGTAAGGGGTCTGAATAGTTTCCGAATGCACTGTATACACTGAGTGCACAAAACATGAGGAACACCTGCTCTTTCCATGACATAGTCTGACCAGGCAAATCCACTTCAATCAGTGTAGATGAAGGGGTGGAGACAGGTTAAAGAAATGTTTAAGCCTTGAGGCAATTGAGACATGGAATTGTGTATGTGTGTCATACAGTGGGTGATTGGGCAAGACAAAAGATTTATGTGCCTTTGCTCGGGATATGGTAGTAGGTACCAATTTGAGTGTGTCAAGAACTACAACGCTGCTGGGTTTTTCAAGCTCAAGAGTTTCCTGTGTGTATCAAGAATGGTCCATCACCCAAATGACATCCAGCTAACTTGACACAACTTTGGGAAGCATTGGAGTCAACATGGGTCAGCATCCCTGTGGAACGCTTTCGACACCTTGTAGAGTTCATGCCCCCACGAATTGAGGCTGTTCTGAGGGAAAAAGAGGGTGCAACTAAATATTACGAAGGTGTTAATAATGTTTTGTAAGATCAGTTTATAGAGAGAGAGAGAATTCTGGCTCAATATCAGGATATGTACATAGTGAACTTAAATAGAATGTGACCTACCTTGACCTACCGCTTGCATGTCAATATCAGACTGGGAAGAACTGACGTTCACAATCTCCCCCTGTCTGGAAGTGTAGCCAATGTCATTTGACATTGACATATTGACATCTGACTTGAACCAACCAATAGAAATACATAAACATTGAATACATATTTCTGACGTGGCAAGTTGAAACCAACCCTGTTATACACGCATCCTGTTGTATCATTACAGATCTACAGTACCAATTATGTTTACATTGTCTGTCCATGAGAGATTATCACGCATCCCATAGCCAATATGGTCTGAGCCATGGCCCTCGACTAAACCTAGCCAAAACTAAGTAGCCCATTCTCTATGCAGATTACCTTCAGGTTTTGTTAATTGGATATGCTCTAATTGTAGTGTTTTTTAAGGCATTTTGAAGCATGGAACCAGAAATCTCTCTCTCTCTTGATTAAATTAAATTATCCTAATAGGTAGAGGAACAGAAAGACATGAGAGAAATGTGTTCATTAAAAAAGGGTATAAGGAGTTCAAATGAGCAACAGCCATTTAGCTACTGTAATATGAGTGGCTATAAACAATCCTTTTCAAAGCTCCAGACACGATGTCATACAAGCCATATGGGCAGAAGCAATAGACACACAAAGGATGACTCCATAAATAAATGGATTAAGCGTGACCTTGCTTGGGTGACAGAGATACTGCATTTCCTCAAAGGCTGGAGGAAAGGCTTGAACATCAAGCGCAGTGCATCTTTGAAGGCTAGGAAGCATGAGTTTTTACTCACCAAAGTAACAACACAGTGTGGTCAAAGACTTAAGCCTTGTTCACACTGCAGGCATTAATGCTCAAATCAGTTTTGTTTTTCAAATCCGTTTGAAATCCGTACTGACTGTCCAAACAGCAAGTTACAAGCGACCAAATAGGATTTGAGTGTGTCCAGACAGCAGTCATTTGCTGACATGACGAAACTAGTGATATAGTAACGACGGGTCTGTGCACAGCGTTGTAGGCTGAATGGTGGTGATGCTCCTGCTTCCTATCACTTAGAAGTCACAGATCCTTCAGAAAGTATTCACACCCCTTGACTTATTCCACATGTTGTTGTTACAGCTTGAATTCATAATGGATGAAGAGCTCTCTTCTTCAAGCTCTGTCAAGTTGGTTGTTGATCATTTCTAGAAAACCATTTTCAAGTCTTCCCATAGATTTTCAAGCGGATTTAAGTCAAAACTGTAGCTAGGCCATTCAGGAACATTCAATGTCGTCTTGGTAAGCAAATCCAGTGTATATTTGCATTTGTGTTTTATGGTTATTGTCCTGCTGAAAGGGGAACTTGTCTCCCAGTGTCTGTTGAAAAGCAGACTGAACCAGGTTTTTCCTTAGGATTTTGCCTTGGGATTTTGCCTGTGCTTAGCTCTATTCCGTTTATTTTTATCCTAAAAAACTCCTTAGACCTTGCCGATGACAAGGATATCCATAACATGATGCAGCCACCACCATGCTTAAATATACGAAGTGTTACTCTGTGATGTGTTGTGTTGGATTTGCCCCAAACATAACGTTCATAATGCTCATTTATTAGCCATTGTTTTTAGCTGTTTTACTTCAAATAAAAAAAAACATTTTAATTGTAACATGCTTCATAAACAACAGGTGAAATGCTTACTTATGGGCCCTTCTAATGCAATGACAGCTTACCAGTACCCAGTCGATGTGCAGAGGTATGAGGAAATTGAGGTAGATATGTACATATAGGTAAGGGTAAAGTGCCTAGGCAACAGGATAGATAATAGATAGTAGCACCAGTGTACAGTATGTGATGAGTGTGTACAGGGCATTCGGAAAGTCTTCAGACCCCTTGACTTTGTCCACATTTAGTTACATTACAGCCTTATTCTACAATTGATTAAGTAATTTTTTCCCTCATCAATATACATACAATAACCCATAATGACAAAGTGAAAACAGGTTTTAAGAAAAAAATTTTTTTTGCAAATGTATAAAAAAATACAAAACAGAAATACCTTATTTAAATAAGTATTCAGACCCTTTGCTATGAGACTTGAAATTGAGCTCAGGTGCATCCTGTTTCCATTGATCATCCTTGAGATGTTTCTACAACTTGATTGGACTTGACTTAACACACCTGTGGTAAATTCGATTGATTGGACATGATTTGGAAAGGCACACACCTGTCTACATAAGCCCCCCAGTTGACAGTGCATGTCAGAGCAAAAAACAAGCCATCAGATCGAAGGAATTATCCGTAGAGCTCCATTGAAAGGATTGTGTCGTGGCACAGCTCTGGGGAAGGGTACCAACAAATTCTGCTTAATTGAAGGACCCCGGGAACACGGTGGCCTCCATCATTCTTAAACGGAAAACGTTTGGAAACACCAAGACTCTTCCTAGACACTCTTCCTACAGCTGGCCATCCGGCTAAACTGAGCAATCAGGGGAGAAGGGCCTTCGTCACTGAGGTGACCAAGAACCCAATGGTCACTTTGACCGAGCTGCAGACTTCTTCTGTGGAGATGGGGGAACTTTCCAGAAGGACAACCATCTCTGCAGCATTCCACCAATCTGGCCTTTATGGTAGAGTGGCCAGACGGAAGCCACTCCTCAGCAAAAGGCACATGACAGTCCGCTTGAAGTTTGCCAAAAGGCACGTAAAGACTCGCAGACCATGAGAAACAAGATTCTCTGGGCTGATGAAACCAAGATTGAACTCTTTGGCTTAAATGCCAAGCGTCACATCTGGAGGAAACCTGGCATCATCCAGGTGAAGCATGGTGGTGGCAGCATCATGCTGTGGGGATGTTTTTTAGCAACTGGGAGACTAGTCAGGATTGAGGAAAAGATGAACAGAGCAAAGTACAGAGAGATCCTTGATGAAAACCTGCCTCAGAGCACTCAGGACCTCAGACTGTGGCGAAGGTTCACCTTCCAACAGGATAACAAACATACGCACACAGCCAAGAAAATTCAGGAGTGGTTTCAGGACAAGTCTCTGAATGTCCTTGAGTGGCCCAGCCAAAGCCCATCAGAGGTCATAGCAAGATTTCTTATAAGCGTCCGGATTAGTGTCCCGCTCCTTGAAAGCGGCAGCTTTAGTTTATGGTTGGGATATGTACAGACTGTCACTGTGGGGACGACGTTGTCAATGTCCTTATTAATGAAGCTGGTGACTGATGTGGTAAGCTCCTCAATGCCATTGGATGAATCCGGGAACATATTCCACTGTGCTAGTAAAACAGTCCTGTAGCTTAGCATCCCCTTCATCTGGACACCGTACACTGGTACTTCCTGTACTTCCTGTTTGAGTTTTTGCTTGTAAACAGGAATCAGGAGGATAGAGTCAGATTTGTCAAATAGAGAGTGAGGGAGAGCTTTGTATGCGTTTGTGTGTAGAGTAAAGGGGATCTAGAGGTTTTTTTCCCCTCTAGTTGCACATGAGACTAGTGATGCTGGTCGAAATTAGGTCAAACGGATTTCAGGTTTAATGCATTAAAATCACTGGCCACTAGGAGCGCCGCCTCTGGATAATCATTTTCTTGTTTGCTTATGGCCCTACGCAGCTTGTTGAGTGTGGTCTTAGTGCCAGTCTTTGTTGACAAAAAGACACACCGCACCCCCACAGATCTTACCAGATGCTGATGTTCCGTCCTGCTGATGCATGGAAAATCCAGCTAACTTTGTCTTTGTTCAGCCATGACTCCGAAAAGCAGTGTATATTACAGTTCTTAATGTCCTGTTGAGAGGATATTCTCGAATGGAGCTCATCCACTTTGTTCTCCAGCGATTGCACATTCGCCAATAGAACAGAGTGTAGCGGGGGTCTATTCACTCGGCACCTTAGTCTTATCAATGTGCCCGCATAGCGTCCTCTATAGCAATGGTTTTTCCTCTTCCCAGTGCCAGGGATCAGGGCACTGGGAAGAGGAAAAACCATTGCTATAGAGGACGCTATGCGGGCACATTGATAAGACTAAGGTGCCGAGTGAATAGACCCCGCTACACTCTGTTCTAGAGGTGAGCAGTATGTCCTGTGCCAAAGACTCATTGAAGTTTTGGTTGTAAAAATGTTTTGGTTTGGTTGTAAAAAATAAATAGAGTCGCACAACTCTATATAAATTGACTCCCAGTAATTTATTGGATAAAACACCAACGTTTCGGCATCACTGTGCCTTCTTCAGGGTCTTCAGGGTCACCCTGAAGAAGGCACAGTGATGTCGAAATGTTGGTTTGTGTGTGACTCTCTTTATTACTTGTTTATAGCTTACAGTTTATTTGCTGTTAGTCAGCACCTCTACACTGTATTATTTTCTCTAGGTGTGCGCCAGCTCATGCTTTTAATCAGAAGTTTTTTGGGGTCATAGGAAACGATGGCGGAAACATTATGTTAAAAGAAAGTTAAGATCAGCGAAAACATTTTTTGCAGAATTGGTCAGGAGCCGTAAAACGACAGGTATGCATCTCATCGTCATCTTAAGGATTCCTTATTGCAAACAGGATGCATGTTTTGGAATCGTTAAGCCCTGCACAACTACCGTGCTGTTTCCTATTTAACAACAGAAATAAATAATGATTAACTGGGACCACTGGCTGGGGTGATTTATTTGGACAAAACACAACGCAAGGAGAGTAAGATTTACATCTGTTACACAGGCTTCTTTCTTTTCACTCTGTCATTTTGATATTGGTATTTTTTAGCTGTTGCAAAAGCAGCAGCTACTCTTCCTGGGGTCCACACAAAACATGAAACATAATACAGAATGACATAATACAGTACATCAATAGACAAGAACAGCTCAAGAACAAAACTACATACATTCTTTAAAAAGGCACACGTAGCCTACATATAAATGCATGCACACAAACAATCTAGGTCAAATAGGGGAGAGAAGTTGTGCCGTGAGGTGTTGCTTAATCTGTTTTTTAAAACCAGGTTTGCTGTTTATTTGAGCAATATGAGATGGAAGGAAGTTCCATACAATAAGGGGTCTATATAATACTGTACGCTTTCTTGAATTTGTGGACTGTGAAAATGAAGAGCAGAATGTGCTGCTCTGTTCTGGGCCAGCTGCAGCTTAACTTGGTCTTTCCTTGCAGCACTGGACCACACAACTGAACAATAATCAAGATTAGACTAAACTAGAGCCTGTTTAACTTGCTTTTTCGAGTGCGGTGTCAAAAAAAGCAGAGCATCTCTTTATTACGGCCAGACCTCTCCCAATCTTTACAACCATTGAATCTATGTTTTGACCATGACAGTTTACAATTTAAGGTAACAACAAGTAATTCAGTCTCCTCAACTTGTTCAACAACCACACCATTCATTACCAGATTCAGCTGAGGTCTAGAACTTAAGGAATGATTTGTACCAAATACAATGCTCTTAGTTTTAGAGATGTTCAGGACCAGTTTATTACTGGCTATCCATTCCAAACCAGACTGCAACTCTTTGTTAAGGGTTTCAGTGACTTCATTAGCTGTGATAGCTGATGTGTATATGGTTGAATCATCAGCATACATGGACACAAATGCTGTGTTTAATGCCAGTGGCAGGTCATTGGTCAAAATAGAAAAGAGTAGAGGGCCTAAAGAGCTGCCCTGGGGTACACCACACTTTACATGTTTGACATTAGAGAAGCTTCCATTAAAGAAAACTCTTTGAGTTCTATTAGATATATATCTCTGAAACAATGAAACAATTTTTTCAACAACAGGTTATGGTCAATAATGTCCAAAGCTGCACTGAAATCTAACAGTACAGCTCCTACAATCTTCTTATCATCAATTTCTTTCAACCAATCATCAGTCATTTGTGTCAGTGCAGTACATGTTGAGTGCCCTTCTCTATAAGCATGCTGAAAGTCTGTTGTTAATTTGTTTACAGAGAAATAGTATTGTATTTGATCAAACACAATTTTTTCCAACAGCTAAGAGCTGGCAGCAAGATTATAGGTCTGTTTTTAGAACCAGTAAAGGCTGCTTTACCACTTAAAAAAATATATGTTTTTTACCCCCCTCACAAAGGTTGAATTTGATGTGTCCTCCAAAACACAACCCCACCAAGCCGTACTGCGGCTTAACACAGCCCTCATCCAACACTGTGTGACCTGGTTAGCATGCATTCTGCCACAGGAGTTGCTGGTGCGTGATGAGACAAGGATATCCCTAATGGCCAACCTGGACGACGCTAGGCCAATTGTGTGTCACCCCACAAAGCTCCCGGTCGTGGCTGGCTGCGCAGCCCGCCACAAGAGTCGCTGGTGCGCGATGAGACAAGGACATCCCCAAGCCCTCCCTAACCCGGATGACGCTAAGCCAATTGTGCGTCGCCCCACGGACTTCCCGGGCGCGTTACTTTGGCTTCCTGTCTCCCTGAAGCGCTGTCTTAGGTGTCTCAGTACGGACATTGCAATTTATTGCCCTGGCCACACTTTAGTCTTCATGCCTCCTTGCAGCATGTCTAAGGCATGTGCACGCAGATGAGCAAGGAACCCTGGACATGTTTCTTTTGGTGTTTTTCAGAGTCAGTAGAAAGGCCTCTTCAGTGCCCTAAGTTTTCATAACTGTGACCTTAATTGCCTACCGTCTGTAAGCTGTTAATGTCTTAATGACCGTTCCACAGGTGCATGTTCATTAATTGTTTATGGTTCATTGAAAAAGCATGGCAAACAGTGTTTAAACCCTTTACAATGAAGATCTTTGAAGTTATTTGGATTTTTACTAATTATCTTTGAAAGACACGGTCCTGAAAAAGTGACGTTTATTTTTTTGCTGAGTTTATAATAGTGAATTATCGGATATCTATTGGTCCACCAGTGTCCTAGTTGCTATACTTTCCAGCATTATGTTTCTTCTGTGAGTCAGTGTTTTTAGAGCTGGACTCAAGGGAAAATAGGCTTCCCCATGGGGTTACATTTCAACAATGAGCTTGAATACATTACCACAGCATGTGCTCACTAAGTATCTGCATGTGAACCACGAATGTAATGCCATGCTGATGAGAAATGTATTATATAGAATGGGGGCTGGAACAATTGAAGAGTTTCATTCCAAAACGCTAGATATCCATTTTCATATATTTTGGTAAATTAGCTTTTATTTTTTAAGTGTAGAAAGTGTTGATTTTCATGTTGTATAATGACATAAAATCTTAATAGTTCCCATGCCTGATATACTGTACATTCCTTTTGTTGTAAGTGCCCTTTTTAACGTTGCACACTTCCTTCTCCTTTTGCATTCCCCCTCATAAACATCCACTGCCTCCCTTACCTTAGTGTATTTAGGGCAGAGCACAATTGGCCCAGCGTTGTCCGGGTTAGGGGAGGGTTTGGCTGGTGGGGGCTTTAGAACTAGGCCGTCATTATAAATAAGAATTTGTCCTTAACTGACTTGCCTAGTTAAATAAAGGTTAAATAAAAATAACTCTTTCCTGTCTACCATGTGGAAGAGGTATGTTACTGAGAAATTGTCCCATGAAATCATAATTAATCCTATATGTCAAAACACTAATAATGAGTTTATATGGCCACTGACAGTGTTTTTAAATAATGGTCTGCCACCAATATATTGGGTTATTCGTGTATTTCAGTCAATTATGAACTCTTGATCTGTTGATTTGTGAATGTTGTACATGCTAGCTAGCTACTGTACTTTCTACTGTAGGCTACATGTTGTCATTGGACTAGAATGGCTTATCATGTCCCCTTTCTTTATTATTTTGTACTTTGCAAAGAAGTTTGGCCAATTAGGGCAGCACAGTATTTGTTCATGGACGTTTTCCTCCAGGTACAGTTGAAGTCGGAAGTTTACATACACTTATGTTGGAGTCAACAACGTTTTTAACCACTCCACAAATGTCTTGTTAACAAACTATAGTTTTGGCAAGTCGGTTAGGATATCTACTTTGTGCATGACACAAGTAATTTTTCCAACAATTGTTTACAAACATATTATTTCACTTATAATTCACTGTACCACAGTTCCAGTGGGTTAGAAGTTTACATACACTAAGTTGACTGTGCCTTTAAACAGCTTGGAACATTCCAGAAAATTATATCATGGCTTTTGAAGCTTCTGATGGGCTAATTGGAGGTGTACGTGTGGATGTATTTCAAGGCCTACCTTCAAACTCAGCGCCTCTGTGCTTGACATCATGGGACAATCAAAAGAAATCAGCCAAGACCGAGGAAAAAAATGTGTAAACCTCCAAAAGTCTGGTTCATCCTTGGGAGCAATTTCCAAATGCCTGAAGGTACCACATTCATCTGTACAAACAATAATATGCAAGTATAAACACCATGGGACCAAGCAGCCATCAGATTCATCTTCTGCACATCTATCACACTAGTGTTTAAATGCTAAATTGTAATTATTTCACCACTATGGACTATTTATTGCCTATTTACTGTATATAGATTTTTCTATTGTGTTATTGACCGTATGTTTGCTTATTCCATGTGTAACTCTGTGTTGTTGTTTGTGTCTCACTGCTTTGCTTTATCTTGGCCAGGTCGCAGTTGTAAATGAGAACTTGTTCTCAACTGGCCTACCTGGTTAAATAAAGGTGTAATAAAAATTTAAAATAAAATACCGCTCAGGAAGGAGGCGAGTTCTGTCTCCTAGAGATGAATGTACTTTGGTGCGAAAAGTGCAAATCAATCCCAGAACAACAGCAAAGGACCTTGTGAAGATGCTGGAGGAAACAGGTACAAAAGTATATATATCTACAGTAAAACGAGTCCTATATTGACATAACCTGAAAGGCCGCTCAGCAAGGAAGAAGCCACTGCTCCAAAACCGCCATAAAAAAGCCAGACTACGGTTTGCAACTGCACATGGGGACAAAGATCGTACTTTTTGGAGAAATGTCCTCTGGTCTGAGGATGGCATCATGAAGTTAGAAAATTATTTGGATATATTGAAGCAACATATCAAGACATCTGTCAGTAAGTTAAAGCTTAGTCGCAAATGTGTCTTCCAAATGGACAATGCCATCAAGCATATTTCCAAAGTTGTGGCAAAATGGTTTAAGGACAACAAAGTCAAGGTATTGAAGTGGCCATCACAAAGCCCTGACCTCAATCCCATAGAAAATTTGTGGGCAGAACTGAAAAAGTGTGTGTGAGCAAGGAGGCCTAGAAACCTGACTCAGTTACACCAGCTCTGTCAGCAGGAATGGGCCAAAATTCACCCAACTTATTGTGGGAAGCTTGTGGAAGGCTTCAGAAAATGTTTGACCCAAATTAAACAATTTAAAGGCAATGCTACCAAATACTATTTGAGTGTATGTAAACTTCTGACCCACTGGGAATGTGATGAAAGAAATAAAAGCTGAAATAAATCATTCACTCTACTATTATTCTGACATTTCACATTCTTAAAATAAAGTGGTGATCCTAACTGACCTAAACAGAGAAATTTTACTAGGATTAAATGTCAGGAATTGTGAAAAACTGAGTTGAAATGTATTTGGCTAAGGTGTATAGAAACTTCCGACTTCAACTGTATGTCATGGGTTTCTGTTTGTCAAGATATGTTGACATTATCACAGATTAAAAGATCAACACCTACCCTGATCCTTTGGTCATATGTAAGCCGATCAAACACAATGCAGAGGCAATCTACACCATTCACATGAAGACATTATAAAAGAGATTTATGTGTTTTTTTCATCATCTAATCATATCATGGGGTTGTTCAATAACAGACAAGTATTTGTTTAAAATCTTTCACTTGATGGTTTCATTTCAGAGAGAAAAATAATCATGTTTTTTTGCAAAATGCTATATATCTTTCTCACTCTTAAATAAATAAGTAGTACTGCTAGGTTTTACACAGTCAAATGTAACAAATAACTTATACAAACAAATTTCCATACAGTAATATGAGATCTGTATGTAAAACATTTACATTTAACATTTTAGTTATTTAGCAGATGTTCTTATTCAGAGCGACTTACTGTAAGTGCATTCATCTTAAAATAGCTAGGTGAGACGACCACATTGACGTCACAGTCTAAATATATTTAATATACAGGATAAGAACATCCCATTCCAACTATATATAGCGTTTTTCAAAAAACAAACAATCATACACATCTGAAATCAATGAATAAAAAATCTGAGAACACTAATATTTTACACACACATGAAGGTAGCCATAAGCAATCATTTCTGATGAAAAAACACAAATGTGAAAAATGTGTGGATATAGCATTTTGGAAATAAACTTTTCAATTGTAACATTGGTAACATCAACTAGTAATAATACCTTGACTTTTTTAAATGACTGTGGTATAAATATAGTAAATAAAGTTCTTCAACTTGACCTACTAAATCGAGCTGACTTGGTCATTTGGTGAAATCCTGACATTACATATGTGAATGAAAACCCATTTTATCCATATAAAATGATAATGTATTGTATTGGCAGCACTGACTGCCTTACATTTAAGGCCAGCTGTAACATTGTGATTGTAAGGGAGAAATAAAAAAGACGACACAGACACAAATATTCACACTGACACACATACACACACACACACATGCACACACACCCAAACCCAGCTGCCATCCTCCTTAAAGGCATGGGATTAATGAGGAAATAAATAAATAAAGTCAGTGTTTCACTCACGACCTCACCCCTGGGAATGTTATCAGTGTGACAGGCCTAGCTTACAGCGCTCGCCGCTCTCAAATGTCAGGCAGACACAATCGCCAATATGGTGGTCCATTCCTAATGATCCACATGTCTGCCAGCCCAGCTCTTTACCTAGGCACTCCATGGCCTTTCTCTCCTCACAATGGGCTGGAAAATGAACTATTCTAATAGCAGAGGATGACAGGAAGGGAAACTCTTGTCTATAGGCTCTATATTCTACAATGTCAATGAATGATGGAGAGAGAGAAAGACATCATTTTCAGAGATATTTTTTTATGCAGAAGAAGCATTCACTGAGCTGAGGGATGCGTTTAATAGCATGTTTCTGGCTGTAAAACTCTAGTCTGTATCCTTTTACATGATATACTTCAATTCCCAAGCCATTGTGGGTTGAACATATAGACAGTATGATGTAGCTATGGTATTTACACTAGTGTGTCCTGGTCTGGGATGACATAGCTCTGCTGCTGGAACAGTAATAATATCTGGGATGCTTACCAAATAGTACCCTTTCCCTACTTCTGAGCACTGGTCAGAAGTAGTGCACTAAGAAGGGAATAGGGTGCCATTGGGACTGATTCAACGGGACTATAAATCGGGGACGGAAACATGGGTCTTGCATTCAAACACTTGAATGATTCTTTTTAGCAATGAATGGGATGCATTTCTTCTTCTGGCTCCACAACATGTCTCTAATTCAGACTGATTGGGAGGAAACGCCGTCGGGTTCTATTTCCTATCGTACCGAGACGGAGAGACTGAAGTCGACCACGGTTGAACAAAACGACTCCAAAAACAGATGGATGGAATTATGTCAGACTGTCATTAAAAAGGGGGCAGTAATTACCAAATTAGAGCCTTAAATATTTAAACTGTTTGGTGGCGTGTTGGTCTCTCCCACACAATGACACAATGATTTACCCAGAGTTCCCAGAGGGTTTGGGAGGGGACGGGCGGCGAAGCTGTAGAAGTCTCTAATGAGACATCCAGACACCCTTGTAAACAGATCATAAAATCTGCACTTAGCAACAATGTGACACAAAAAAAAAAACACAACACAATTTTGAAGGTCTTGGTGACCAGACATCCTCAAAACACATTGATGGGGTCAAGGGATGTTTTAAATCATGCCACGTCCCTTAACCAACACTGAATAACACTGAATAAAATGTTACTCCAAGTTAGTTATGGAGAACAATACCTGCTTAAGTTTTCAACAAAAAAAAGTTAACCTGAGCTATAAATAAGCCACTTATTTTGGGAAGCGTCTCGCAGGTGCCCTCAAACAAGAATTTCCTTTTTGTGTCAAATGTAGCGTTTGGAATGATGCAGTGTGTCATGTTCTATGAACACAACTCTGAAGGAGGTGTCAAACTTGCAAATAAGGGACTACACTTGTCTCTGTGGGTCTTATGAGAGGAACGTAAAGGAACATCAGTACTCTCTGTTTTCACTGGAAATACACCTGGGCTGTTGTTCAGGAAGCACCATTGTAGTGTTTCAGATCAAATATAAGCCCCTCTACCATGCTCACTGTGTAAGGAATACCATTGACACCCTCTGATAAACACACACTTGAGAATCCAATAGGAAGCTGATCAAGAGGCATGAGTCTGAAGACTGGGTTCTTATAAACTTTTACTTAAAGTATCTCTGACTATCCCCATGGAATAATTTCAACTTTATTATATGACAAACCAGGTTGCCTGGCCTATGCTAGCTGTCTCCACTTTCTTTGAATGAGAAGCATAATTACTGAGAGAAGGAGATTGTCTCAGGGACAACACGCATCAACAGTTTATGATTGGTTGGTAGCTTGGACAAATGAAGACAATAGGCTGATGTACAGTAGCAGTCAAAAGTTTGGACTCACCGGGTGGCGCACTGGTCTAGGGCACTGCATCACAGTGCTAGCTGTGCCACCAGAGACTCTGGGTTCGAGCCCAGGCTCTGTCGCAGCCGGCCATGACCGGGAGGTCCATGGGGCGAAGCACAATTGGCCTAGTGTCATCTGGGTTAGGGAGGGTTTGGCTGGTAGGAATATCCTTGTCTCATCGCGCACTATCGACTCCTGTGGCGGGTCATTGGTGCAGCTGTCTTCCGGGTTGGATGCGTGCTGTGTTAAGAAGCAGGGTTGTGTTTCGGAGGATGCGTGTCTTTCGACCTTTATTTCTCCCGAGCCCGTATGGGAGGTGTAGCGATGAGACAAGATAGAAACTACTAACAATTGGATACCAGGGAGAAAAGTTTGGACACACCTACATTCAAGGGTTATTCTTTTATTTTTACTATTATCTGTATCAAAATTCTGTGGTAGCCATGCTGGTTAAGTGTGCCTTGAATTCTAAATAAATCACTGACAGTGTCAGAAGCAAAGCTCCCCCACACCATCACACCTCCTCCATGCTTCACAGTGGGCACTACACATGCGGAGATCATCCGTTCACATACTCTGCGTCTCATAAAGACATAGCAGTTGGAACCACAAATCTCAAATTTGGACTCATCATTCCAAAGGATAGATTTCCACCTGTCTAATGTCCATTGCTCGTGTTTCTTGGCCCAAGCAAGTCTCTTCTTCTTATTGGTGTCCTTTAATAGTGGTTTTCTTTGCAGCAATTCGACCATGAAGCCCTGATTCATGTAGTCTCCTCTGAACAGTTGATGTTGAGGTGTCTGTTACTTGAACTCTGTGAAGTATTTATTTGGGCTGCAATTTCTGAGACTGGTAACTCTAATGACTTATCCTCTGCGCTGGATGGTTTTTGCGACTGCACTTGAATAAACTTTCAAAGTTCTTCACATTTTCTGCATTGACTAACCATCATGTCTTAAAGTAATGATGGACTGTTGTTTCTCTTTGCTTCTTTGAGCTGTTCTTGCTATAACATGGACTTGGTCTTTTACTAAATAGGGCGATATTCTGTATACCATCCCTACCTTATCACAACACAACTGATTGGCCAAACACACTAAGAAGGAAATAAATTCCACAAATTAACTTTTAATTTTTTAATTGAAATGCATTCCAGGTGACTGACTACCTCATGAAGCTTGTTGAGAGAAGGCCAAGAGTGTGCAAAGCTGTCATCATGGCAAAGGGTGACTACTTTGAAGAATCTCACAAATAAAATATATTTTGATTTGTTTAACACTTTTTTGGTTTCTACGTGATTCCATATGTGTTATTTTATAGTTTTGACGTCTTCAATATTATTCTACAATGTAGAAAATAGTTTTTTTTTTCAAATAGAAAAACCCTTCAATGAGCATGTGTCCAAACCTTTGACTGGTACGGTATGCTCTTGAGCTCTGCATTTTCACTACCAACAGCTGTGCTAAAGCACACATCATGAATAGCATCGCTAGCTGTGTTCAGGTCGATTTTTCATAACATCCTTATTTCCATTAGAGGCCCATTATTGAGTCGCAATATGAAGTCTATGCAGTAAAACGACATCTCCAGCTGTAAAAAAAAAACACATATCACGACAGAGTGCAGTTTAACACACCTGGTTATTCCTCTAAAATTCCTGTATACCTACAGACCTGCCTGACTCTGAACTAGAGATAGTGCAGAAGAATGCACCTCTGCTTCACTTTCTTCCCATGTCTTCCAGCTGATCACTGATCATCCGAGATCAAAGGACAAGAGAGACACTTGTTCAAATTACCTGTGAAACCCCAGCGTCGGGAGAGAGAGAGATGTGGGGGAGTGTTCAGACGCGAAAACTCCTCGCATAAAGAACCTTCATGCTCTGTGGCAGGCTGTCAATCGAAACCCACTGCAACAGATAGTGTTTACTCCCAGAAAATATGTAAATGCACACATTTACACGGTATTTACAACTAGAGATCATATCTTTTTTTACTCTTGTCACAGTATGTATCCTTGTATATGGTATATTCACCAGATGGGAGTAGATTATGTAAAGTGTCAGTCATGGTTTTACTTTATAGATTTTCAGCACACTAATCCCAAAAAGGTATTCCATTTCAAGTTCTAATCAGTATCAATGTGACGGTTGATTGGTGTGTAAACACCTAGAATTAGTTACAACTCATGTAGAGAAAAACTAGTCTGTCAAAATGTTTTTCTCTACCACTATAATTACAATATCAAACGTATTATCTCTCTCAGCAGCAGTTTGACATGGGTTTCTCAACTGATTTTACAGCTAAGCTAAAGATTCGGTTTGGGTGTTTACACATATTTATACATTTGGATATTAGTAGGTTGCATATGTCTTAGCATCGTTGCAACTACTCAAGTCTACCAAGTCAGAAAACTCTTCAAGGACTAGATCCCAGTTTTAAACATCTTAGACCTCCATATGAGGTCTCTTCTCACTTTCTTCTTCAAACAAGGTTGTGTTTTTCTCCCTCTAATCAAGTCAACCCATCGATTGGGTGTCCCACCTGGGAAAGGGGTTGTTATCATTTCTTCACAGACCTTTGACAGCTAGGGGGCTCCTTTCCAATTGGACGTGACTTCCTGGCTCAGTGTAGCCCCAGGTACTCTAGGTCTGCTAATGACTAAGGAAAGGACAGTTAGGAAGTATCAATGATCCCTGATCTCTGATCCATCTGGGCACTGACTGCTAGACCTGGGTTCAAATAGTATTTGTTTTGTATCTACTACTATTGAGTCATGAAGGCCAGATGGGTGGGGTTTGCACATTTGGGACTGTTCCATTGGTTAAATGACACCAGGCAAGGTAAATCAAGTCTAGCTAAAGTATTTGAAAGACTACAAATTGAACCCACGTCTGCCGGCTGCACAGGCTGATCAGTAGTCAATGCTGACAGTAGCACTTCTAGAGCTCCCGGGCAATGCACTGTCTATAGGTGTGGAAGTCTCTTTAATCCTCCAATAATGTTCACATATCTCTATGTAGGTCCACTAGAGCTGTTAACATTGTACACAGCACATGTGTTTAAGTCTCTTTGGGACACAATTACCAGCCAACAATAATTGAACAAAGCCCTGTTATACTGGGCAAATTAAAAAACACTGCTTTGTATTTGGCCCATTTTCCTTAATGGATTATTTCAAGTGGCTTTATAGGACCACCATAAGTGGCTCTGGATTGTAATTTCACAGAGCAGTAGGTGAGTGATTGAGTAGTTCAAGCGACACATTTGAGTGGGTGGCCGTGTGCCCTTTGAGTGGACTGGAGGGGGTGCGTAAGTGAGTGAAGTGATGGTTAAAACAATGCAGAGAGATTTTCTAGGGTCGCCGGGTCTACTTTGCTAAAAAACAACAACTTTAAAACAACTTTAATTGGGGCACTTAATCTAATCCGTCCCATTTTAGCATATGTTCAGGAAGTAACAAGGTCTGTAAATCTGCTAATTCTGGATTTAGTTTGCAGGGTTGCTTCTCTTTAAAGAGAGATGGAGTACCTACTGGTGCAAGGCATATTTAATTAGTATTAAATATGCCTTGCATATTCCTCAAAATATATATTCTTGCCACACCTTTTAATCATCTGCTCCCAATAGAGAGTAATGGAGATAAAATAATGTTACGGATTTCAGATGTAAAAGATACAGCCATTGTTTACCTTGCCTGCAGGTACTGTATGACAAAATACTGGAAAAAAACATTTTACATCAGAAAGAACCTTGAACAATATTGAACTCAATTGTGCACCTTCTGGTGCAGCCTACACTATTTTGCTAAATAGAGCACATATAAATGTCTCTATTTTCATCAGCAACATGTTCATGGTCATATTTATGAGAGCAGGGCAGCTCCGGCTTGTACTTTCAATAGGATGCATAAACATTTTCATTACTGGGTTTCCAAGTAACAGAATCAACATTATATTTCAATGTGCTCTTGTTGTAATGGTTCAGAGCAATTAATGCTACTCAAGGAAACTTGAGTAGTTGACGATGGAAGCTATGATCAGAGACAGCTGGTTCTGGACTTGTTGTTGTCCTGTATTCGTTGACATCTGCATAAGTCATTTGAAATGTCTAGACATGAATATTTATCATGCTATTAGCCGTGATGGGGGTTAGTGTTATGGCATTTTTACGTTGCTGTTACTGCTAAGCTATTAGCTAGCTAGACGCTATCTGTTTTAGTCAGCTGTGTATAAGGATGCTTCCCTGCTCTCTGTACCATTTATCTCCAACACAGGCGTGGCTGGCAGAGATGAAAATAGTACAGTAAATGGGGTTGAGACATCAATTCACATAAAATAATACTGGGCTCAATAGTGTCCTCTCCAACCTGTATGTTACGGTAAACAGCGAAGCTAGGTGACATTTCCCACCCATTGATTCCCATCATTGGTTTCAACATTTGAGTTCCTCTGCTTCTGACCTACACCAGTTCCATGGGGGAAGCGCAATGCCAGCAAGACACAGACAGCGGCCTCCTATCGATCAACAGGGGCCTAAAAATAAAGCCAGGGACCCGGCAATGACAGAGGCAGCAAAAGCACCACATTGGCTAATCAATGGTGACCTAGAAAATTCTTGGCTCCAAATCAATACGCCACACTTTTCTAATGATTGCTGGGATGTGTCTGTCTCTGACACTCTCAAGGGTGGAGACTGAATGAAGGAAAATGCCAGGTGGAAACTAGTTGGTGCCTCTTTTTTCTGGAGTTTTACTGTCTGGGGATGAAATTGCTTCGATTCCAATGTTAGCCGAGCGTCAAATACTTATTTCAGAGCTCTGGAATGGTGAGTCAATGCTGTATGATGGAGGTGTTGCTGTACAGTATATTAACAACTGCAAGGTCAAATAAATCCTGACCTTTTTCAATATCCACCCTTTAGACTTAAAAAGAATGTATACAGTGCCGTTCTGCAAACCCCAAAATGTGATATATATTTTTTTGCATATGCTGATATTTTACAGTTTGATCGTTCTTCCTCCATGATCTAGCCCCATGTCTCTCTGTCTGTGGCCGCTTGCCCTCTCACTTGGACCCTCTCCCCCTCCATTTACTTCTTGCTCTACAGTATCTCTCTCCCATGGAAAAAACACAATTCACAGCAGGCCCACCACTTGCCTAAGGCGGTGTGCTATCTCCCTATTCTCCTTTCTGGTGAATATTTTATCACGTCTTTCAAGTATAATTTTCATATCGAAAAATGTCTCGTATCCCGGAGCGGTCTAAATCCGTAGACTTCAACTACGTGGAAGATCTCTGTTTTACACCCGATGACATTCTGCCGGCGTGTCTCTACTGCATGACTTTTGATCAGGGGGGATGCAAATTACAGTTATGAACTTTTGAAAAAAGGGGTTCATTAGCGAGGTGTAGGACCAGATGGCTGTCATCTGGCAGAAGTCGTGACTGACTAACTTTGCCATTGTTCTGTCGGGTCTGGCTAGGTCAAAACCCTACAGATGTTTGCTTGCCCTTTGTGTTTCTTTACTGTACCCCTAAGCCACACAACAATAGGGAATGTTTTTCTTATTTATCTCACACTTCCGACTGGGAACAGATGTCAGTTCAACATCTAGTTATGATTTACATTTGTTCAGTGGTGTAAAGTACTTAAGTAAAATACTTTAAAGTACTATTTAAGTAGTTTTTGGGGTATCTGTACTTTACTATTTATATTTTTTACTACTTTTACTTTACTACATTCCTAAAAAGAATGATGTACTTTTTACTCCATACATTTTCCCTGACACCCAAAAGTACTCTTACATTTTGAATGGTTACCAGGATAGGAAAATGGTCCACGCACTTATCCCTGGTCATCCTGACTGCCTCTGATCTGGCGTACTCACTAAATAAACATGCTTTGTTTATAAATTATGTCTGAGTGTTGGAGTCTGCCCCTGGCTATCCGTATATTAAAAAAACAAGAAAATGATGCCATCTGGTTTGCTTTATATAAGGAATTAGAAATGCTGTATACTTTTGATACTTAAGTACATTTTAGCAATTACATTTACTTTGATAGTTAAGTATATTTAAAACCAAATACTTTTAGACTTTTGCTCAAGTAGTATTTTACTGGGTGACTTTCACTTTTACAAATTTTTTGTTAAAGGTATCTTTACTTTTACTCAAGTATTACAACTGGATACTTTTTCCACCGCTGCATTTGTTTGAGTTGTCAACTAACGTGAATTCAACATGAAATCAACAAATGTCACCCTGACTTTGGGTTTCAGGAAAAAAATTGAAAAAATATGAAATCCCCGTACGTATATGACTATTTACAAATCCAATCAGTTTTCCACGTTGATTCAACGACATAGCATAGATTTTGGGGGTTGAAATGACGTGGAAAGAACATTGATTCAACCAACCAGTTTTTTCCCAGTGGGTTTCTTCTTGTTCTCTCCCCCTCCCTCTATATGTCTCTGCGTCATTGACCAGAGTGACATTGATGGTAGCTGTCATACATTTCATGGCCCGAAATCCCTGTCTTTGTGACTCACATTTAGGATCAGCCGATTCATCCCACTTGTTTACATTGGGCCAATTTATGCCTTTAGGCAACCTCTCCCTGATCCATAGTGATAAGAATCAAATTTCAGTGCGATGAAACTGAAAAAGAGAAATAGAAAAATGTGCTGAGGTTCAGCGATTATGGAAAAATGGGCACTATTGAGGGAGAGGACAAGGAATCAGGTGCGAATCTCTCGTACATTCATAGACTTAATGTTTAAATCAATATGTGTGTTTATTCAGAGATGTATTATTCATTGTGCACATGCTCTATGGACGAGGGAATAAGCAATAACTTCAATTTGCAGTGTTCTGCTACCCCATGCATTAATTCAATGCACTGTGCAATTTTGGTAGTTGTGTGTGTGCGTGTGTGTGTGTGTGTGTGTGTGTGTGTGTGTGTGTGTGTGTGTGTGTGTGTGTGTGTGTGTGTGTGTGTGTGTGTGTGTGTGTGTGTGTGTGTGTGTGTGTGTGTGGTGTGGTGGGGTGTGCGTGCGTGCGATTGCGTTCGTTCGTGTGGGCGTGGGCGTGCGTGTGCGTGTGTGTGTGTGTGCGCACATGCACGAATCCACATTAGTCACGTAGAGTTGCACAAAGCTCTTATTTCATTCTTAAATTATGCTGTCCGGAATAATGGAAGGCTTCCTCCTATAGTTCCTATCTGGATACTACAACCATCCATCAAGCATAACAGATCACCCCGATGCCCTAACCTAACCTCTGGGAGTTGGGAGACCTTTACTCCAACTCACACCCTCAAATCATTGACTTATTCATGAGTCCAAGGGAACTGATCTATCACCCAAGACCAGCAGAGCCCCAGCTATACAGTCAGGCTAGGGCTAGTCCACCCAAAGGACAAGCTTTGTCTTAAAGCTGGAAGCATTCTGAAACTGCAAGCAGTTGGCACTCAGATTGATACTGCAGAAACTTTATGAAGAGTAGCGGCAGTAAATTAATTATTCATGTTTTGGGAATTGCTTGTATTTTCATTATTTATTTACAGACAATCTCCTTAGGGATTTTTATCATTATGCTACTGTGATACTATTTTTATGAGACCTCAACCAAGTCTGTTTATTTGATGCATACTGCGGTATACTATAGACTGTCACTATCATAGCACTGCCATTCCACAGTATAAGTGGCATTTAGAATGGTTAGTGCCATAACTCCAATATTATGTGTAGTGCTGTAGAATCACAGTCTTCAGTCTGTCAAGTGTCCGGACAGGAAAATTGCACTTGATAACACTGAAACCACACTTCAAGTATGTATCCTGTTCATTGGTCCTGACACCAACCCAGTCTCTCAGTATAACTGTGTACACTCCACTAGTCAGCCAGCCCATCCTGGCTGGGGGGGCCGAGGCTGACCAGGCCTAACAGATCCACACAGAGATCCCAGGGACCTGTGAGAGCCTGTCTCCCCACAGACCTCCCCCGTCCCCAGCCCAGTGACAGCCATCACAACGCCCATGAGGGGAGAGAGGGATGGACAGAGGGAAGGGGACAAGAGGGAGCAGCAGCAGGAAGAAAGAAAAAAGTGATGTGCTGCAGAGCTGCACCTAGACGCCAGGCAGTGGTTGAGTGACTGGCGCTCTGGGCAGCGGATGAGCAGCCCAATCCCCATCAGACAGGGGGTTTAAAGCCTTAAGGTGAAACAGGCAGAAGGGGTGGACAAAAGCCAGAGTAGAGCGAGGGGAGAGTCACAGTGGTACAGAATGGGATGGCACACTAGCGTTGTAACTTCTGAAGTTCTGAGTTCTGACTGAGATGGATGTCTGGCTCTGAGATGAAAGGTAGTAACTTAGTGGAGGTTTTACTCGGGTCTATCTGCCATACGCTTTGGAAACTATCAGCACTGTTCAGTAGATGCAGCTCAATCCATCACCACTACTCTATTCGAGCGTCTGTGACTAGACCCATGAACAATATTGGTCTTCACAAAAAAGCTATATATTAGTCATTGTTTAGGCATATAATAGATACGTAATGTACCATTGATAAGATGGGAAATACAAGGAAATGACACCGCATTACAAATGTGTTGACACAATGTGACAGAATTCTAGAGTGTTCTTTGGAGAATTTTATTCTTGGTAATGTTGTGCAGAAAACGGCTTATTTGTAAAAAACGACTTGTGATACCCACCCCCATTCCAATAATTGCATCTCTTACAGATTCATATTAGTGCACTGGCTCATTATATTGGATTGCTGTTGGTTCCTGCTTGCTACAATAATAAGGCCTTGCCACACAACACCATTAACACTATAACAGGAAGTAAATAAGCATGCAGGAAGGGAAGCAAGGGGTCCATGGCGATGCCATCTATGTGTGAATGATCACACAGGAGTCAGGACCCACTGCCACTTTCCACTGTCGGTTCCTTCTAGTCGGGGACTGCAATTGCCACTAATTTGCCTGTAGAGGGAGAGAGGGATTACAAATCACACTCACAATGCAAGTCATAGTAGCCTACCTATATTAGCATTTTTCACACATCATGTCAAAATCCCCTATAAATAACTTTTTTGTGCTACATAATCAATTTGAGATTCTTTAGGGCAGTGGTCATGACTGGTCGATCTC
The DNA here is from genome assembly GCF_018296145.1 of Oncorhynchus tshawytscha. NCBI lineage: Eukaryota > Metazoa > Chordata > Actinopteri > Salmoniformes > Salmonidae > Oncorhynchus > Oncorhynchus tshawytscha. Next base: position 12,599,589 of record NC_056457.1, on the reverse strand, counting down.
CAAGGAATTCCTATGCATTGTTGCGGTAGGTGCACTTGATTCAGCAGCCCTAGTGCCAGGAAGGCAAAGTCTTCCCATTTTGAACCATTTCATGTGTCTGAAGGTAGACCTCCGCCTATCTGGCAGGCCCAGAGAGCAAATCAAGTGCACCTACAGGCCTACCGCTGGCCAATCAGATAGCTCGGATCACCGTGTCTGCATAGATTCCTCGAGCCATAGACTGTAAAATGAAGCCTTGAATTCACAGCAAAGTTGATACTGTGAGAGAGCTGCTGTTTTTATGGGTAAATTCTCATTTAAATTGTTATTCAGCGCTGGCAACACTTTATTCAACACCTTTATAAGCCATAGAATTCACGTTCTCCCTACTTCCACTCACGCTACAACCAGTAATGCAGCTGCAATGAATGAGTATAGAAAATGTTTCAATAAGCTTGTCTTTTTTTTAATATAGAAGAATATTTCACTTTATCTGGTCATAAGGAGTAACAACATGAGTTGGTGGATGAGGCTGAAGTAATGCAGTGCGACTTGAGTTTGGCCATCAGCTGGAAGACTATGTCCCCTCAGTGGAGGGAGAGAGGGAGAGCAGAGGGACGGTGAGTAGGGTGAGAGTCAGCCTCACCACTGCTCCCTCCTTCTCCTCAGATTGACCATCAGATCCAGTAAAAAAAAAAGTATATATACACTACCGGTCAAAAGTTTTAGACAAACTACTCATTCAAGGGGTTTTCTTCATTTTAATATTTTTTACATTGTAGAATAATAGTGAAGACATCAAACCTATGGAATAACCAAAAATGAATTAACACATGAAATCATGTAGTAAATAAAAAGTGTTCAAGAAATAAAAAATATATATATATTTGAGATTCTTCAAATAGCCACCCTTCGCCTTGATGACAGCTTTGCACACACTTGGCATTCTCTCAACCTGCTTCATGAGGTAGTCACCTGGAATGCATTTCAATTAAAAAGGTGTGCCTTCTTAAAAGTTCATTTGAAGAATTTATTTCCTTCTTAATGCATTTGAGTCAATCAGTTGTGCTGTGACAAGGTAGTGGTGGTATACAGAAGATCGCCCTATTTGGTAAAAGACCAAGTCCATATTATGGCAAGAACAGCTCAAATAAGCAAAGAGAAAGACAGTCCATCATCACTTTAAGATATGAAGGTCAGTCAATACAGAAAATGTGAAGAACTTTGAAAGTTTCTCCAAGTGCAATCGCAAAAACCATCAAGCGCTATGATAAAACTGGCTCTCATGAGGACCGCCACAGGAATGGAAGACCCAGAGTTACCTCTGCTGCAGAGGATACGTTCAGTACAGTTACCAGCCTCAGAAATTGCAGCCCAAATAAATGCTTCACAGAGGTCAAGTAACAGACACATCTCAACATCAACTGTTCAGAGGAGACTGAGTGAATCAGGCCTTCATGGTCGAATTGCTGCAAAGAAACCACTACTAAAGGACACCAATAATAAGAAGAGACTTGCTTGGGCCAAGAAACACGAGCAATTTACATTAAACTGGTGGAAATTTGTCCTTGAGTCTGATGAGTCCAAATTTGAGATTTTTGGTTCCAACCGTCTTAATCCGCCGGATGATCTCTGCATGTGTATTTCCCACCGTAAGGCATGGAGGAGGAGGTGTTATGGTGTAGGGGTGCTTTGCTGGTGACACTGTCTGTGATTTATTTAGAATTCAAGGCACACTTAACCAGCATGGCTATCACAACATTCTGCAGCCATATGTCATCCCATCTGGTTTGGGCTTAGTGGGACTATCATTTGTTTTTCAACAGGACAATGACCCATAACACCTCCAGGCTATGTAAGGGCTATTTTACCAAGAAGGAGAGGGATGGAGTGCAGCATCAGATGACCTGGCCTCCAAAATCCCCCGCACTCAACCAAATTGAGAGGGTTCCCACACCACATATGCTGAGCCAACAAGTGCTCAGCATATATGGGAACTCCTTCAAGACAGTTGGAAAAGCATTCCAGGTGAAGCTGGTTGAGAGAACAGCAAGCGCATGCAACGCTGTCATCAAGGCAAATGGTGGCTATTTGAAGAATATAATCTTGTTTAACACTTTTTTGGTTACTACATGATTCCATATGTGTTATTTCATAGTTTTGATGTCTTCACTACTATTCTACAATATCGAAAATAGTAAAAGTAGGTGTTCTAAAACTTTTGATCAGTTGCAACACTCACTACCGAGTTCCAAACTGTCTCTGGAAGTAACGTCAGCACAAGAATTGTTTGTCGGGAGATTCATGATATGGATTTCCATGGCCAAAGCTGCCATACAAGCCTTAAATCACCATATGCAATGCCAAGCGTCGGCTGGAGTGGTGCAAACCTCACCACCATTGGACACTGGAGCAGTGGAAATGCGTTTTCTGGAGTGATGAACCACACTTCCCCTTCTGGCAGTCCGACGAACTAATCAGGGTTTGGCGGATGCCAGGAGAACGCTACTTGCCCCAATGCATAGTGCCAACTGTAAAGTTTGGTGGAGGAGGAATAATGGTCTGGTGATGTTTTTCATGGTTCGGGCTAAGCCCCTTAGTTCCAGTGGAGTGAAATCTTAACGATTTTGGAATTAGATGTTCAACCACATACTTTTGGTCATGTAGTGTATCTGTACGGTCCCTCAGTCGAGCAGTGAATTTCAAACACAGATTCAACCACAAAGACCAGGGAGGTTTTCCATTGCCTTGCACCTATTGGTAGATGGATTAAAAAAATAAAAAAGCAAACACTGAATATCCCTTTGCGCATGGTGAAGTTATTAATTACACTTTGGATGGTGTATCAATACACCCAGTGACTACAAAGTGTCCTTCCTAACTCAGTTGACGCAGAGGAAAGAAACCGCTCAGGGATTTCTCCAATGGTGACTTTAAAACAATTACAGAGTTTAGTGGCTGTAATAGGAGAAAGGTGAGGATGGATCAACAACATTGTAGTTACTCCATAATACTAACCTAATTGACAGAGTGAAAAGAAGGAAGCCTGTAGAAAATACAAATATTCAAAAACATGCATCCTGTTTGCAACAAGGCACTACAGTAATACCCCCCAAAATATGGCAAAGCAATTAACTTTATGTCGTGAATACAAAGTGTTATGTTTGGGGAAAATCCAATACAACACGTTACTGTTTACCACTCTACATTTTTTTCTAGCATAGTGGCGCTGCATCGTGTTATTGGTGCGCTTGTAATCGGTAGTAAGGACTGGGGAGTTTTTCAGGATAAAAAAATAAACAGAATGGAGATAAGCACAGGCAAAATCCTAGAGGAAAACCTGGTTCAGTCAATTTGCTTTTTGGTCTTAATTTAAGGTTAGGGTTAGGGATAAGGTGAGCAGTGTGGTTAAGGTTAGGGTTAAGGCTCAGGTTTAACATTTTGAATGACCTTGTGGCTGTACCTATCATGCAGAGCTGGCTCCAGTACTTGAGTCAACCCAATAAATGCCAACCTGCTACCATGGCTTGCATTGGATTTATGCCACAAATGCTAAAACGTTAGCATTTGGAAACAGTGCCAGGGAAATAAAACCAAAGCAAGGATTGCTGCCAAAACTTGTCCATTGACTCCTTGCAGGGTAAGGAAACTAATATGTAATTTTGCAATTTGGGTGAACTAAGACTGTTTTCAGTGTTCAGGCTTATGGATTGATAGATTGTGTGTCTGTGTGCTTGCGCACATTATGTGTGTTTGTTTGTGTGTGTGTGTGTGTGTGTGTGTGTGTGTGTGTGTGTGTGTGTGTGTGTGTGTGTGTGTGTGTGCGCGTGTGCGTGTGCGTGTGCGTGTGTGTGTGTGTGTGATGTGTAGGTAAAGACCTCCCATTCATGAGATAATACTGGGTTCATTGTGAGAGGCAGCTTAGTCATGGCTTGAGAGAACATTTACCCAAGAAATCAACAGCTCATTAACTCGGGGCTGGCTAGAAAATCTTGGCTCATGTGGCACTGGGGAAGAGGGCTCATTAGCACCTTGTTGCTTTTACAGAGCTTTTACAGGTGAGAATTCTGATTAGAACTGAAATACCGGTTGATAAATCACCTCGTAATGTTTTTATTTAATTTGCCATACAATTCATTCATCATAATTGTACATCAAATTGTTTTACCCTTGAGTAGAGAATACACCTCACTGTTTTTTTCCTTCTCCAGCATTCAATGTTTTCTGATGCATTGGAGAATTTCTCAATTGAGATGATATTAACAGAAAATATGGTCTACTCTGTTTATTTTTCATTTGAATGGGACGGTTTGTCATGGATTCCCCTGGTACTGCCGCTCATTCCATGCACCAGCCCCAGAGGTCTGCATCACCAGCCTCTAGGTGTCACTGAACTGTTTCATTAAGCACACCTGGTTCCCAATTCCCCTGATTGGTAATTGCATATATGTGCCCTCTGTTCACCATTGTCTTCTCGGTTATTGTTCCCATGTCTGTTGGTCTGTGAGTACCTGTGCGTTGTTATTTCGGCTTTCGTGTATTGTGCACTTGTTATTACGGATCTCGTCCCATGTAGCATTTTGCGAGTCTCGTCTCGTGTATTTATTAGAGGTTTAACCTCGCTATTTTGTTTGGGTTACATCCCTGTGTTAGGTATATGTGTTTGCTTTGGGCTTTGTCCCTGTGCCTTTTCATGGCATGTTGTATTTTTGGGTATTAAAACACCCTATTACGTATTCCTAGACCTGTCTCCAATCATTTATACAACATGACACAGTTGTTGGTATGCATTAGCTATTGCTAATAAAGCTTGAGAGTCCCATGGGATTCTCTATGTAATAAACGTCAATGACTGTTTACTCAACTGCAGAGCTCAAACTATGATTTGCTACAGTTTGTAATAGTCAGACAATAACACTGGTGAGAAGTTATTACGCACATCTAATCAAACCCACCAGACAATATGTTAACGCGAGCGGTTTAATTTAAATACATTTTTTGATAAGCAGTTTTTCAAGTTAAAGATGACTCATGGGAGATAAGGTTGTCTGGGCACATTGTGCTGCTGGCATTTGAAAACCTGTCAACTTTTGTGTGTTTGAGACTGTGTGTATGTGGGGGGCATACCTTATTACGTAGGCTTGTGAATCTTCAGGGGGTGAAATTAACAGAAAGACAAAGAAAGTTCACGGATTTCTCACACTGATGTTGAGTGGTTGTGTCATTCAGCATAAACCACATAGTCATTCCAGTTGCCTAGGATGGTTTGTCCCTTGATAAAGGCCCAAAATGGGGCATAATACAATGTTTTCATACCTACAGAGACCATGAAATGGATTTTTTTGTTTGTGTCACATTCATTTTACCAAGTCATAAATCATATTTATTGGTGGAACGTTCACAAAAGATACCCTTCATTCTCTGTGGACTCACAAAGGACAGTGTTGCTATCTTACTTCCCCACACACCCTTTACCAGCTATATATGCACCACAAGCTGACTTGGACAAGACTACTAAGCATACAGTAGAACTGAAGAATGTCAAAATAAAGCCAAAACTTACCATAAGAGTAAAGAATGTGTTTGTGTTTTCAAGACTGGGTGAGATGATGAGTTTTCAGTGGGTCTCTGATAAGGGAAAAGACAGAGGCAGAGATGCAGATATGAGACTTTATATTGCTTTCAATAATGGGAATGGTACATAAGATGGTCCGTTGCATAGCACAGTATAGTTAGTGTATGGGTTGTATGAACAGTATTGACAGCAGTTGACCAACCAGTAGCCTAACAAATGTCTGTTTTCAATTACTTCTCAATTAACTGAAAAGCAGAAACTTATTTCAAAAGTTTTATATTTTTGAATTTTAAATTCAATCACTTCCTGAATTGACTGCCTTCAATTTAAATTGACTCCAACCCTACTTTTAATGCTGTTGAATTAATTGGCTGTTGAATGCTATAATATTAGACCATATTAAAATGGTCAAAAGAAACAAAACACTTTTTAGCGAAGAGCAATTTCTCAAGCAAAAATTTTGCTAGGACTATCTGGGAGTTGTCTGAATGAGGGGACTAATTGGATGAGGCTAATGGGAAGGAGGTTTAACCTGAACTAGCTGTTTTTGGCAAAGAGGTTTGAAACTGTCTTTGTTATTGGTCAGGCAGGCCAAATCTCCATCCCAAAAAAACAGGCTGAAATTTCAGGTAGTCTTTTCAAACTGTTCTTACACTAAAAAGGCACTATCATAATTTTCTCAATTTCACACTATTATTACAACCTCATAGTGTGGAAATACATATAAAATACTGGGAAATCGAGATTGACTGCATTGGACCTTTCAAACCGTTTAAAACCGTGTACAGTAATTGTATTTGTTACACTATTTTGATGTGATGTGAAAGTATAGCTTTATGTTTCTAGAACCATATCGCAATTGAGAATCAATTCATGCTAAGGTTGAGTATTTGGCTGTTTTGGCTGCAAGAGCCAGTTTACCTCTGAACATAGTATATAAGGTCCTTTGACATTAATGGAGTAGGCTCACCTACACTCCTTAACAGTGCATTCTTGGGCTATTGTGGCCTTAGCAGGCCAAAGCAGGCTAGCTACTATTGGTTAGGCTAGGCCTAGCATTTTCTAAGTGGCAAGATGTAAGGCTCATAAGCAAGCAAGCAGCATCAGCAATTAAATATCATATCTTCATTTCTATAACTTAAATAAATGCACAATCCTTCAGGTGCAAATAATTATTGAGTGTCAGTTACGTTAGGTTGTTATCAATAAAGTTATCTCATTCAATTTCAAACGTTCATTACCAGGGGTGTATTCAATAGGAACCAAACGAGACGAAACAGGGAGGACCTACCTGAATTTGTCCAACAGAAACAAATTTTCATTGCAAAACGTTTTCCATTTGAAGTTTACGGTTTCCATTGCAAAACATTTTGGACTAATGATTACACCCCAGCTGGGGGAGCAAGCGCCAGCTCCACTGCAATGTAATGCAGAAACACAGCTGGATTAGCTAGCATTACACCCCTATGTCTCAATATTGGCCAACATTAATTGGATATTTGATTGATATACAATAAAAGCATTCTATACCTTACAAGTATGTGTGGTTTTAGTACATTTTCCATCCAATATGGGCTATGCAAGCAGCAGAAGTATGGATTTACCAATGTAACAATAATGTATCTACTGTACCTAGCTAGAAATAATGTTAAGCTAGCTAGCTAAAAATGTAGCTAAAGATCCCTAAACATTACCGTGAGCTTTCTCTAAATAACGTCAATTATCAAATAATGTTCAACATAAATAAAGTAAAACAATCAAGTGATCAAACAGTTGCTGTAGGCCTACTTGCAATTGGACATTGAACTGATTAGCTAGCTAGCATGTTAGCAGGCAATTAGTGGTCGAAATCTTACAAAAATTATCTTCATGCCTGGTGAGTAGGCTACACATTGTTGTCGTCTTCAATGAAATTAGAATTCAATAAAATCCCTGACCATAACAAAATGCCATGCTGCCGAATATTTGATTTAGTTCATGTTGATTTATAACAGATATTAATTAAATTGGTCAACTGAGTCAGTTCTGTTGATTTACATTGTTCCCCTGTTACAGTGAGTAATTCAATGAACGAACCTGGATCAGTAAAGACAACAGTGGACAAATGACCTGATAGAGCTGTCATGTTCCCCAGTGATGGAGTGGTTACCAGAGAAAATAAGTCCAATTCCTCAAAGAAAGACAAATGGCTGAAGCAGTGGTGCACGGCTGGAGAGATCTATCAATAACTAATTTAGTTGATTTTCTGTCTTAAATAAATGTTTAATTGAACAAATTTTATGACATACACAATATGTAGTTTGTACATGCTGAACAGAAGTACATTGAGTGGTGTCGGCTTAGGGTGTATGATGAATGTCTTAATGTAAATGCCACTAGAATTGATTGACTCCTGTCTTGTTTGTAGTGAACAGGTGTGCAGTCGTGTTCCATCCTTGTTGCAGCCAGAAAATGTAAATATCAAATTATATTGTATCTGGTTACAGCACTCTCATTTCTTCTACTGTGATCCATTTTTGTTCAACTCATCATTATTCTATGGTGCAGTTGCCCACAGTATAATTGTGTATACTATGTGTTAGGGATATGGGTTGCAAGCCTCTTAATGATAGCCCTAATTTGTTTGGGAGTTTATTTTCTGTTTCTACTATACAGTAGGAAGCTACTGGTCATTTAAATTCCCGATGAAATATACCCCACACTTCCAATCTTGCACCATAGTGCAGTATGCCTGTCTCGCCTCTCTCTGGCCCATGTTGGCTGTCTGTTCTGTATGATTGATAGAGCAACTATCAATCAGGAAGGACTCTGGGAGGCGGGCATGGCGCGGACTTTCCATTCTTAACCCGGTGACAAATGTAACCTCTAAGTGTCTGTGACAGGCCCTGATCCTACAGGACCCTTCGTGTTAGATGTGGGAGCCAGATTTTTTTATTGACTCCAGGTGTACGTCTCATCCTCTCTGCCGTCACAGGCTCATCTGAGCCCCCCCACACACACACACACACTCTCACACACACACTCTCACACACGCACACACACACAAGCATGCACACACAGCACCAGTTTTCCCTTTCCGCTCGGTCAAAACAGTGTCCACCCAGAGAGTCGCTCACACAACACGAGGCGCTCACACAACACCAAACCCACACATATAGCACACTCATACACGAAGGCCACAGAAACATCCCGCCCCCAGAGAAGACAGAGAGGAGGCCCCGTTTTGAGTACCTTCTTGTGAATGTCCTTGGGGGAACTCAAGGCTAGGTTCCCCTTGGGTGGTCACAAGGGAAAGAAGGGAGGGGTTGGTGCCCCACTTTATGAGATTCCAGAGTAGTCTACAACTTTACTCAAGTCCCCCTAGCTGAGCCTATGTAACTGCTTTGAAATTCAGTGTTTATTTGCACTGACTGAAGCATTGTACTGTTAGATTAGAGTTATTGGTGCAGCATACTGTAGCTCTCGAGAGACCATATGTTACAGTGTGGCAGTTTTGTGGCAGTTCTGTGAAGTATTGAGTGTGTGGTTGTAAATGTCTGACTGTCTGCCACAGTACAGATATAACCTGTCCCAAAGCCACTCAAAATGAATGGGCATCCAAGTATGTTAATTGGACATGGTGGCAGCACTACAACACCTAAAACTTTTATGTGGGAGAGACCAACTGAACGACTCCCAGGGGGGTTCCATTATGGCTGAGTTCATGGAGTCTGTCACTGAGATTTGGTTTGAGCCATTGTGGGTACAATTATCAAGCTATCATTATTTTTTAAATAGGCCTTGAGACACACTTTAGTTTGATTTTAAAAGCCTAAATATATTTCTAATCATTCTCTGCTCAAGGACTCAGGGAACGAAACTAGAAATAACTTCATAAATAGCTCCCGGTCATTCTAAACAGGATAAATGTCTACAATTCTGATTATTTTATGATACCATTAGAGCTACCTCAACACAGTCTCTAGTCTATCTGGGGAGAAAGGTGGCCGAGTCACAAAAGCAATTAAAATGAGTGTTGAAAAGAAAATATTTCCAATTAGATGGTGGAGTTTGTACCACAGGCTAGTGCAAGGAATGACTGTACGGGTGAGCTGTATGGGGCTTTTATTATTCTCTGCAGAGGGTTGTATTGTTATTCCTCACAGCAGCAGTCACTAGCAGGGGCAGAGGGGGGTCACGATGACGACTCTACAGCACCTGGTGCTTTACTATTGTACTTCCACAGGGCAACATATCATCAACAGTCACACAGGGTTAATTGAGACTCATTCACAGTGTTCAAAGCTCCGGAGCACCGGAAAGATATTTCAAAGCAACTACTAAAGAGTAATTCTCTCCTTGCCTGTGGAAGATTAAAGAGGTGAAATACTCTTATACTTGTTCAGAAAGCCAGCTTTCCTCTCATGGTAGTCTCAGTTCTCAGAGCCCCAGACACCATTTATTCCCAGTTATCTCTCCCAGTTCCCCGGGGTGGTGGGATACAGGGATTCAGAGACTACTTTCTAAAGCCCACGCTATTACACTCCAGTCTGATTCAACGTGTGTATGCGTGTGTGTGTGTGTGTGTGTGTGTGTGTGTGTGTGTGTGTGTGTGTGTGTGTGTGTGTGTGTGTGCACCTACACCATCATTAAACCCCAGTTGGCTGCTGCCCCTGTTGAGGGTGGTCTGGAATTAAGCTGCCAACCCAGCAGGAGATTCAATCCCTGAAAATCTGTGTGGCGTGAGAAGGGGGACTGGGGCTCAGATTAAACCCACACAGGCCATGCTGGCTGTAATACACTGTTGAAGGAAAAAACACACTCACCCACGTGTTGATGAATCAGCCATCCCTGCTGCTCCTGAGCCATGAAAGCTGATTTTCGAGCTCTTTAAATAATCAGGTTGGGATCTGGGAATAGCCAACTGGGACAGCTGTGCCAGTGTGCTGCGTGTCACTACCCCCCTCCCTCCCGGGCGGTGAGGCAGCAGGTAAGTCAACCTGACCACCTAAAGGGGACAGGTGCCCTGAGCGAATGATCACGAACAAGGACAAATCATTAGGGGACTGCTGGGTGGCTGCGTTAGCTGTAGTGCAGGTTATGAGCACAAACAGTCCACTGTTTACAGTGAACCCAGGGTGACATAAATAAAATGAGCCATGCACTTATCTTCAGCAGAACTCTATATGAGACCTGCTTATTCAAAATAGCTTTTAACAAGGTGATGCCAAAGTAATAAATACATAATCATACACTATACTATGTATGAAATAGGGATAAGTCACGCAAAGCTAAAATAATTCCATTCTCAATTTGGCTTAACATCAGAAATAACTGTAAATATGTTAATAACAAAAGGCTGATATGTTCAAGCAAATTGTCATGTTCATAGGAGCATTTAATGTATACTGAAAAAAATATAAAAGCATCATGTAAAGTGTTGATCCATGTTCCATGAGCTGAAATAAAAGATCCCAGAAATGTCCCATATGCACAAAAAGCTTATTTTTCTCAAATGTTGTTCACATCCCTGTTAGTGAGCATTTCTCCTTTGCCAAGATTATCCATCCACCTAACACGTGCGGCATATCAAGAAGCTGATTAAACAGCATGATCATTACACAGGTGCACCTTGTGCTGGGGACAATAAAAGGCCATTCTAACACATGCCGTTTTGTCACACAACACAACACCAATGGGATCATCTGAGACCAGCCACCCGGACAGCTGAAACTGTGGGTTTGGACAACCAAAGTATTTCTGCTCAAACTGTCAGAAACCGTCTCAGGGAAGCTCATCTAAATGCTCGTCGTCCTCACCAGGGTCTTGACCTGACTGCAGTTTGGTGTAGTAACTGATTTTAGTGGGCAAATACTCAGCTTCGATGGCCACTGGCCCACTGGAGAAGTGTGCTCTTCACGGATGAGTCTGGTTTTGACTGTACCGGGCAAATGGCAGACAGCATGTATTGTGTCATGTGTTGCGAGCAGTTTGCTGATATCAACAATGTGAACAGAGTTCCCCATGGTGGCGATGGGGTTATGGTATGGGCAGGCATAAGCTATGGACAACAAACACAATTGCATTTTATCAATGGCAATTTGAATGCACAGAGATACCGTGTCCGAGGTCCTTGAGGCCCATTGTCGTGCCATTCATCCATCGCCATCACCTCATGTTTCAGCTGGATAACACATAGCCCCATGTCGCAAGGATCTGTATACAATTCCTGGGAGCTAAAAATGTCCCAGTTCTTTCAAGGCTTGTATACTCACCAGACCAGTCACCCGCTGAGCATGTTTGTGATGCTCTGGATTGACGTTTTTTGTTCAGTGTATAATCATAGGCTAACACTAATGGAAGGAGTTGACAGTACATCAGATGCATAACAATACCTCTAAAAACATTACTATTCATTAAAATCCATTTCACAAAACCTGCCATGAGGGTTCAATGCATTATCTCAGTGAAAATGTCACTGCATTTAATAAATCAATTACAATGAATGTAAACAAACACAGATGATAGGTGTCATTCACATTTGGAATGGATTCAGTTCCAGCCAAATGTGTACCCTAGTAGAGTGCTAAGTGATTTTTTAAGTGATTTGATTTGATGATTTATGTTTGAGTGCTTTGAAAGGGGTGAAACATTCATCTGCCTTAAAGTCTGTTTTCAAGTCCCATGACAGGTACATCCCAATGGGAGTGTGTGTGTGTGTGTGTGTGTGTGTGTGTGTGTGTGTGTGTGTGTGTGTGTGTGTGTGTGTGTGTGTGTGTGTGTGTGTGTGTGTGTGCGTGTGCGTGTGCGTGCGTGCATGCGATTATTGTTACTGCATGAGCATCTGTGACATCTTTGATAAGACAGCCGACCGCCCCATATTCCCACACATTCACTCTGCCCTAGGAAAATTTCCTAAAATGTCATCTACAAACTGACAAGACACTATTAAAGCCGTTTGAACTTTTGATAATTGGACAGAAAATAGCAGCCAGAAACCTACTCGAAAAGGGCTATGTGAAACTTATCTTAGGTGTTCATCTCTTTTGAATGAGTGATAGAGAACGCAACACAATAACAGAGACAGGCAGCCGTTTGTACTGTATTGAGGGACTAGTATTTGGAAAGGCTGAAGTTGTCAAGTGTTTGTGTAATGAGTGAATATAATAGGAAACAGATAGACAGTCTGTAGTGGTAGTAGTCAACCATCAACCATAATGGAGGGAAAAGAAGGAAGTACAGGTATGGGTAACTGCCAAATTAAAGGAAACACGAACGGCTTCAATGCACCTTGGCATAGATTCTACAAGAGTCTGGAACTCTATTGGAGAGATGCGAAACCACTCTTCCACGAGAAATTCCATCATTTGGTGTATTGTTGATGATGGTGAAAAACGCTGTATCAGGCCCCGCTCCAGAAGCTCCCATAAGCGTTCAAGTTGGTTGAGATCTGGTGACTAAGATGGCCATGGCATACAGTTTACATCATTTTCATGCCATATCAAACCATTCAATGACCACTTGTGTCCTGTGAAATGGGACATTGTGATCTTATGGGGGCATAGCAATGGTTGCCAAAATAATGGCCTGTTCAGCATTTTTTTAAATGACCCTAAGCATGATGGGATATTAATTGCTTAATTAACTCAGGAACCACACCTGTGTGGAAGCACATTTCAATATTCACTGAACAAAAATATAAAACGCAACACACAACAATTTCAAAGATTTTACAGAGTTACAGTTCTGAGTTACAGTTCAGAAAATCATTCAATTGAAATATATTTATTAGGCCCTAATCTGTGGATTTCACATGTGTGGGAATCTGTTGGTCATAGATAACTTTAAAAAAAAGATAGGGGCGTGAATCAGAAAATCAGTCAGTATCTGGTGTGACCACCATTTGCATTATGCAGCGCAACACATCTCCTTCACATATAGTTGATCAGGCTATTGATTGTGGCCTGTAGAATGTTGTCCTACTCCTCTTCAATGGCTGTGCGTAGTTGTTGAATATTGGAGGGAACTGGAACACGCTGTCATACACATCGATTCAGAACTTCCCAAACATGCTCAATGGGTGACATGTCTGGTGATTAGGCCTCTAGAATGATATTGGAGGTGGCTTATGGTAGAGAAATGAACATTCAATTCTCTAGCAACAGTTCTGGTGGACATTTCTGCAGTCAGCATGCCAATTGCACGCTCCCTCAAAACTTGAAACATCTGTGGCATTGTGTTGTGTGACAAAAATGCACATTATAGAGTGGCCTTTTATTGTCCCCAGCACAAGGTGCACCTGTGTAATGATCATGCTGTTTAATCAGCTTCTTGATATGCCACACCTGTCAGGTGGATAGATTATCTTGGCAAAGGAGAAATGCTCACCAACAGGGATGTAAACACATTTGTACACAACATTTGAGCGAAATAGGCTTTTTGTGTTTATGGAACGTTTCTGGGATCTTTTATTTCAGCTCAAGAAACATTGGACAGACACTTTACATGTTACGTTTATATTTTTGTTCAGTAGACATTGTATCCCTCATTTACTCAAGTGTTTCCATTATTTTGGCAGTTACTTGTACATGTAATGACATCTGTCAGTACTCAGTGTACACGTGTGGGTTGGTTTCCATGGTGAACATTGATTAACCAACCCACCTTATCTCTTTCTTGTCCCTTTATTTCTTTGAGTGATGAATGCTACGCTTCAAGTGCCTTGAAAAATAAACCAGTACGTATATGTCTCTATGTACTGAGTCTACCAGACTCAGAACAGCCTCAACTCATCAGGGCGTGAACTCTACAAGGTGTCGAAAGGGTTCCACAGGAATGCTGGCCCATTTTGACGCCAACGCTTCACACATTCGTGTCAAGTTTGCTGGATATCCTTTGGGTGATGGACCATTCTTGATACACACAGGAAACTGTTGGGCATAAACAAATTAAATCAAATCGTTATTTGTTACATGTGCCGAATACAACAGGTGTAGTAGACCTTACAGTGAAATGCTTACTTACAAGCCCTTAAGCAACAACCCAGTTTTAAGAAAAAATAAGTGTTAAGTAAAAAATAGATCAATAAAAAATAACAGCAACAAATAATTAAAGAGCAGAAGTAAAATAACAATAGTGAGGCTATATACAGAGGCTATATACAGAGGGTACCGGTACAGAGTCAATGTGCGGGGGCACTGGTTAGTCGAGGTAATTGAGGTAATATGTACATGTAGGCAGAGTTAAAGTGACTATGCATAGATAATAAACAGAGAGTAGCAGATGCGTAAAGTGGGGGGGGGCAATGCAAATAGTCTGGGTAGCCATTTGATTAGCAGTTCAGGAGTCTTATGGTTTGGGGGTAGATGCTGTTAAGAATTAAGAAGTCTTTTGGACCTAGACTTGGCGCTCTGGTACCGCTTGCCATGCGGTAGTAGAGAGAACAGTCTATGACTAGGGTGGTGGACACTGACAATTTTTAGGGCCTTCCTCTGACACCACCTGGTATAGAGGTCCTGGATGGCAGGAAGCTTGTCCCCAGTGATGTACTGGGCCATACACACTACCCTCTGTAGTGCTTTGCGGTCTAAGGCCAAGCAGTTGCCATACCAGGCGGTGATGCAACCAGTCAGGATTCTCTCGATGGTGCAGCTGTATAATATCTTTTTGAGGATCTGAGGACCCATGCCAAATATTTTCAGTCTCCTGAGGGGGAATAGGCTTTGTCGTGCACTCTTCACAACTGTCTTGGTGTGTTTGGACCATGATAATGTGTTGGTGATGTGTACACCAAGGAATTTGAAGCTCTCAACCTGCTCCACTACAGCCCCGTCAATGAGAATGGGGGCGTGCTCGGTCATCCTTTTCCTGTAATACACAATCATCTCCTTTGTCTTGATCACATTGAGGGAGAGGTTGTTGTCCTGACACCACACTGCCAGGTCTCTGACTTCCTCCCTATAGGCTGTCTCGTCATTGTCAGTGATCAGGACTACCACTGTTGTGTCATCGGCAAACTTAATGATGGTGTTGGAGTTGTGCCTTGCCATGCAGTCATGAGTGAACAGGGAGTACAGGAGGGGACTGAGCATGCACCCCTGAGGGGCCCCCTTGTTGAGGATCAGTGTGGCAGATATGTTGTTACCTACCCTTACCATCTGGGGGCGGCCCGTCAGGAAGTCCAGGATCCAGTTGCAGTGGGAGGTGTTTAGTTCCAGGGTCCTTAGCTTAGTGATGAGCTTTGAAGGCACTATGGGTGTTAACGCTGAGCTGTAGTCAATGAATAGCATTCTCACATAGGTGTTCCTTTTGTCCACGTGGGAAAGGGTGGGTGGAGTGCAATAGAGATTGCATCATCTGTGGATCTGTTGGGGCAGTATGCAAATTGGAGTGGGTCTTGGGTTTCTGGGATAATGGTGATGATGTGAGCCATGGCCAGACTTTCAAAGCGCTTCATGGCTACAGGTGTTACCTTAGTGTTCTTGGGCACAGGGACTATGGTTGTCTGCCTGAAACATGTTGGTATTACAGACTCAGACAGGGACAGGTTGAAAATGTCAGTGAAGACACTTGCCAGTTGGTCAGCGCATGCTTGGAGTACATGTCCTGGTAATCCATCTGGCCCTGCGGTCTTGTGAATGTTGACCTGTTTAAAGGTCTTACTCACATCGGCTACTGAGAGAATGATCACACAGTCGTCCGGAACAGAGGATGCTCTCATGCATGTTTCAGTGTTACTTGTCTCGAAGCGAGCATAAAAGTAATTTTGTTAGTCTGGTAGGCTCGTGACACCGGGCAGCTCGCGGCTGTGCTTCCCTTTGTAGTCTGTAATGGTTTGCGAGTCCTGCCACATCCGACGAGCATTGGAGCCGGTGTCGTATGATTCAATCTTAGTCCTGAATTGACGCTTTGCCTGTTTGATGGTTTGTCGGACGGCATAGCGGGATTTCTTATAAGCTTCCGGGTTAGTGTCTCGCTCCTTGAAAGCAGCAGCTCTACCCTTTACCTCAGTAAGGATGTTGCCTGAAATCCATGGATTCTGGTTGGAGTATGTACATATGTACAGTCACTGTGGGGACGATGTCATTGATGCACTTATTGATGAAACCAGTGACTGATATGGTGTACTCCTCAATACTATCGGAAGAATCCATATTCCAATTTGTGCTAGCAAAACAGTCCTGTAGCTTAGCCGCTGCTTCATCTGACCACCTTTTATTTACAGAGTCACTGGTGCTTCCTGCTTTCGTTTTTGCTTGTAAGTAGGAATCAGGAGGAATTATGGTCAGATTTGCCAAATGGAGGGTGAGGGAACGCTTTGTATGTGTCTCTGTGTGTGGAGTAAAGGTGGTCTAGTTTGTTTCCCTCTGGTTGCACATTTAACATGCTGATAGAAATTAAGTAAAATGGATGAAGTTTTCCTGCATTAAAGTCCCTGGGTACTAGGAGCGCTGCCTCTGGATGAGCGTCTTCCTATTTGCTTATGGAGGTATACAGCTTATTGAGTGCAGTCTTAGTGCCAGCATTGGTTTTTGGTGGTAAATAGATAGCTACGAAGAATATAGATGAAAACTATCTTGGTAAATAGTGTGGTCTATAGCTTATCATGAGATTCTCTAACTCAGGCGAGCAAAACCTCGAGACTTCATGCACCAGCTGTTGTTTACAATTACACATAGACCGCCACCCCTTGTCTTACCAGAGGCTGCTGTTCTATCCTGCCGACAGAGTGTACAGTGGCAAGAAAAAGTATTTGAATACTTTGGAAATACCTGGATAAATTGGTCCTAAAATTTGATCTGTACTTCATCTAGGTTACAACAATTAACAAACACAGTTTGCTTAAACTAATAACACACAAACAGTTATAAGTTTTCATGTCTTTATTGAACACACCGTGTAAACATTCACAGTGCAGGGTGGGAAAGGATCAATGGTAAAGGCAGATTACCCACTCGCCGTCGGATCCTTACAAGGCACGCAGACCTACGTCCCCGATATCTCCTTCTCTTTCTCCTGCGAAGGACGGGGACGAGGGCCTTGTCGAGTGTCTGGAGTAAATCCTTGGCGTCCGACTCGTACCCAGAAAAAGTTATCTTCTTCCAGTACGGGGTGAGTAATCGCTGTCCTTATATCTAGAAGCTCTTTTCGGTCATAACCAACGGTGGCAGAAACATTATGTACAAAATAAGTTACAAATAACACACTCAATAGCACACTTGGTCAGGGGACCGTAAAACGGCAGCCATCTCCTCCGGTGCCATTATGTTCACAGACCCAGCAAAGTTGCAGTTCTTGACACAAACCGGGGCGCCTGGAACCTACTACCATACTCCGTTCAAAGGCACTTAGATCTGTCGTCTTGCCCATTTACCCTCTGAATGGCACACAAACACAATCCATGTCTCAATTGTCTCAAGGCTTAAAAATCCTTCTTTAACCTGCCTCCTCACCTTCATCTACACTGATTGAAGTGGATTTAATGCTGATTGAAGTGGATTTTCTTAATGTTTTGTATACTCAGTGTATATCAACCATTGTTATTGGCAAATATTATGTCAATATATTTGTCACTTTAAACATCATGCTGACCTCAAACTGTTAAATGGGTCTGTGAATGAGACTAAAAGTAATTGCTACAGAATGTATTCTACCATTAGGCCAGACCACATGTATTCACTGTTTAACAGATCCCCCCCCAGAAAAGTAAGGTGAGTGAGCAAAAAAATAAAATAATAAGGTGGATAAGGAATAACAACTTTACCACCTTGTTCTAGGCTATATGGACATGAACAATAGGCAAAATATTCAATTTCAGACTGATTTTCAGATTATTATTATTAATACACAAATTAACATTAATGAACATTTTTCACACAGGATGTATAATAGAATGCAATATTCTATCATGTAAAAAAAAGTCATGTATAAATGTATTATCAGTTCATTAATCTACTAAATTGTATAGTCTAACAAATTCAAGAATGATGAACAATAAATAATTGTAAATCAAATTCAAATTATGCATGAGTTTATTACCTGAATGCATCTCTATAGACTAGGCATTAACAAAATATTCATACAAATACGATTAGGCCTCTCATACACTAGTAGGCCTTGTAGAAAGAGGGTCAATCAAGTTAGGTCTGCCGAATGAATGTAGCAGCGGGAAAAATACATAAATCCAGCCATAGAGTATAACCTTTCATTACAAAAAAAATACGTTTATAACATGCACAATTAGAAGCATCAATCTATATAGAGCAAGCTGACTCAATTCGATCCCAGTCACTTTGCTGGACAAGCTAGCTGTTCTCGGCGGTGCATCATCACTTCAAAAGCATTCCGTCATGGTGCATTCCATCATGGTGTTATCGGTTGGCCTACTACTACTGGTAATACCGGTCAAATGTAAGTTATGAATCGCAAATCACCATACAGCTGACACACTTCGATTTCATCAATCATTTTGACTTCAATTTGGTTGTCCAAAATACTATCAGTTTACACTGCGTCTTTGCTGATGAATGCCCAAATCTCTGGCCAGTCCAGATGTTTGTTTCGTCAATGAATCGCTTCAAATATATCAGAAAATGATGCAATAACCATACATTTTACCGACTGTTTGTTTATAATGAGGGACGTCGCAAAATAAATTTAGAAATCCATGTTATTCAATTATTGCACCCACACTGTTCGCGCGCGCCAACGTGCGTCTGCTTTGCCAAGGGCTAAAATAGAACTCATTCCTATTTCTGACGCAGATCGCGCTGAAAGTCCTGCATCTCCCATCTCGTCATTGGTTTATAGAAGCAGGTACCCACTGCCATCTCCTCAATGTTTATACCTACGTGGATGATTGAAAGAGGAACTTTGTTGCCGGTTGTGTGGTAATACAATTACAGTTTAGATGGATCACCATTCAAATTAATTTATGCGCAAGCGCGCAGCCGGTTTGGGTTCTGTGTGATGCTGTTTGGGCTCTTGGGCGTCAGCTTGGGAAAGCCTCAAGGGAGAGCAGACAGTGCATTATAAACAAAGAGCCGCATGTATTGGCCAAAAAATAACACCTCTGATTTTTTTTTCGGGGTGTGGAGAAAAGTGAGGCGGGGCATCCGTTAAACAGTAATTCAACTTTGTCCGGCCTTATTTGTTTGCTATTTAAACATGCAGCATAGGTAAGAAACTGAAGCCGAAACGTAATCACCCTTGTCCAGTGATTTAGATAGTCGGTTTTGTGAAAGTCTTTGCAGGGGTAGTTAGAGACAGCGAGCTCGCCTCCTTCATTTAACACACAATGAAACTCGTTCTCGCTATAGGGCGAGGTAATTGAGCGATGAATTACTTTTTTTCATGAGCAACACACAATGGCACTGATTCTAGTGTAGTTATTATCTCCCATTCTGGTCGTAATTCATCCATCTAATGACAACCCAAAGGAAAATGTTGTCTTCTCCTTTAAATCAGACCTGGAAAAACAAACCGCACTCATCTAAGGGGAAAATGCAATGTATTTTGAGTTTCATATTTCCAACTCCTTTTGCATGGGGGCTTTACAGTTTGAAGGCCTATGAGGTGCCTTTTCCTTTTCTGGAGTCAAGTCTTGGGAGTTTGACTTTTGTACATTGTTGTTCCCTCGGGAAAGGAAATAAATTAGTTTTGCATTGAAAGTAATGCAATTAGCCTCTGCCAGACGTAGATCTCCCAAAGTTGATTATATCAGCAATAATTGAGTAGATGTGTCTACCTAGAATTACATTATAATAGCAAAGAGCAGGGAAAATAAGTGTGGAAGGAGGATATAAAAAATATATAGGGAGATTGAATGAGAGGGAGATGGAGGGAGAGTATTACATGTGTAGGAGGGCAGGCTCATTGTAATAGCTGGAATGGAATAAATGGAAAGTTATCAAACATTTGGAAACCACGTTTGACTGTTCCATTTATTCCATTCCAGCCATTACAATGAGCCCGTCCTCCTATGGCTCCCCCACCAGCCTCCTCTAAAGTATACGTAACAGTGTTTCAGTGAAGAACAAACAGGCGTCAAGTCAACAAGAAAAAGAGGACAATCTTTATTTCAAACCAGTAATAAAGTGTGACAATCTCAATTCAAACCCAATGAGCAAAGTTTGGCAGAGAATGGTAGGCAACTACAATAACCAGAATGCAAGGCAAGGGCATGTTGGTTTCCATAGTGCAGTTTCACAGTTGTCTTCTGAAAACCAAGATTAGTACTTGGGTTCGGGTGCCTAATTTTGTCAACTAAACGCTAGACACAAGCACAATAGATGTTTTAGCTGACGTCACGAAAACGATGCGCGCGCTTCAATGGGGCAGTATGTTGTGATTCTGGATGGCCAGATAACTAGCAACAATGACAAGAAGCTACCATGTGGGGAATCGTAGGTAGCTAGTTTTATCTTGTTCTTGATACCATGTCTTGTTTTTGAGGTGCTTAGACTGAAGTCATGTCTATGCTAATATGGCTCAAATTTGATAGCCAACTAACAACTGTAACGATCTATTTGAGATAAGTGCTCATTGTGCAAATGTATTGTTTTCGATAAACATTGGAGACTAAATATATAACATTTTGTCATCAATCTAACACAATCTGTTTTGCCCTATAGTCGCGCACGTGTCGGTTTTGTTTCTAAACTATCAACACGTCTATGAAATCTGCTAAAGAAAAAAGTTTAACAGAAACGTAACAATTGTTATGTAATATAATAGTTTCACTGGGCTGGAGATCATGTTTTTCGTAATACTTAAATGACCTTGATCTAACATTTCATTAACATCAGTATGCCATGTATCCATAAGATAAACCGTTGTAGTAGTTGATCTGGCATTGTTCATCAACCGTAGGTCATATCATATACATTGTTTGTCATGCAATGCTTATGTAGGACTAAGAATGTAAACGACAGTGTACCCCTTTAAACGCCACATTACCCTTTTATTGCAATGTACTGTCATTAAGTACTGTAAAAACTCCCAACAGGATTTTGTCAGTGCATTGAGTAAACTCACACTGAATTGTATTGTAATCTCAGTGCATTTCTATGCAATCTGATACCATTTCCTTCCCAGAAACGTAGCCTACCAGAACTAGTGATGGACAACAGGTGGTGAAGATCTTTCAGAGGAGAGCAAAGAGCTACCATTTTGAATCTGATCAGCCATTGTCTTCAAGTGTATAACCATTCCATGTTTGCATCTGAAATGGCACCCTATTCCCTATATAGGGCACTACTTTTGGCCAAGCTGGTCAAAAGTAGTGCACTATATAGGGAATAGGGTGCCATTTCAGATGCACAAACCCATATTGATGTCATTAAGCCTGTCTCCCATTACATGAACCATTGGCCATCTAAAATAGAGAAAAAACAACTTACTGTACAGTGTGTCTATTTAAAACTACAGCAGGGTAAATAAGCCAGACATCCCTCCAACCTTACATTATCCAGATTGTGGGCTCTATGTGATTGTTTGCATCATTTCCACTGTTGTAAACTGTTCTATGAATAAGTGTCTGGAGTTACAAACGTGAGATTCCATTTGAAAAGCATGAGTATTCATTTTATGGCAAATTTTCCTTCATGGGCACTTCCTCTGCAGTCGACTATGGGTGAATTGCAACATTCAGCGGGGGGTTAGTAATCAAAAGCTTTGATTTGGGAATTCTAAATTCCAACAGAACAAAGTGTATAAATCAATATCAAATATTTCAGTGCCATTGGACACAGGAAAAATGGGTCACCTTTTTTTTTTTACACAAATGCTACCTGATTCAAAGTATGGAATGACCCTGTGTAGTGGTTGTTTAAGAAATGATAATAATACATTTAGCTAAAATGTGGCTTATTTCCTTCCTTTCTTCTCTGCAACACTTATCAGTGACTAATCTTTGTAATTCCATTTCCAAAAGGCTAATTTAATAAAGGACATGATTTTTTTAGTGCGTTGCCTAGCGGCTGACCTAACTGACTAATAAGATTCAATAGCAATAAAAAAACAGTCTGCGAAAAGAAAACAGTAGGGTAGGGGGAGGGGAAGGATGATAAAGATGAAAAATATATAAAACAACACATTGTTGATATGTGTCTGAGTTCCATGTATGTCACTAGGCCTGTTTCTCCGCCTCCACTACCCTTGGCATTAATCTGCTTTCTTGTCGTCCGGGTTCTTTTCCTGCTCCTCCTCTTCCTCATTCTCTCCGTCCTCCTCGGGGCCCTCCAGCTCGCCGGGGGCCTGCCGAGGCTCGTCCTCCTCGTCGTCCTCCTCCTCCTCGTCGTCCCTCTTCATGAGCTCCATGTCCTCCTGGCCATCGTCCGACTCGGCTGTGCAGATGCCATAGCACATCAGGCTGATCACGCCCAGTGGCAGACCAAACAGGAAACAGCCCAGCACTGGGGAGCTGCGAAACACAGACTGAGAGGAGGGAGGGGTGATCAGGGGAAAAGAAGAAGAGATTGAGAGATTGGCAGAGATGGAGAGATTGATAGAGAGAGAAAGAGAGAGGAGGTTTGGCAGTGGTGGACAGAAGGTAGGGTGGAACAGTGGAAAGAGTCAAATATATTTATGCTGTTGGATTCTGGGTTAAACTTGGAACATTGCTATCCTAGAGACATGACACATCAGAAGTAAGACTATGGTATCTGAGGGGTGATAGACTGTTTTTTTCATCAGAAGTTAATTGTTATCTGTAGGAGCCAGATGGCTTTGGAATGTGCTGTGTAACCGGGAGGCAGTCACATGATTGCTATGGGTGGAGATCTTTGGGTTAGACATCAAGGGGTTTGAGGTCAGGTCAGATCACCTTAAGGGAGAAGGGACATTTTATTACCCCATCACTTCGTCTTCCTGTTGAACCATAAAAGATGTAAGGATTGGAGAGAAGGAGGAGTGCCTAAATTGGAGTATATATACTTGTGGTGGAAACATGTTTTGTCTAATGCAGCTGTATTGATCCTCTGGGAAGAATTAAACTTGGTTAAGCTTTCATAGCACCCGTTGAGTTTTTTTACTCTGATAATTAGATCCTAACAATGCCCTCTATAAGCCCAAAACATAAACACATATTCAATGCCAAACATATCATTACCTAACATGCACTTTTTACGCTTGCCTGGCTCAGTTTTCCCTTCTAAATCAAGCTAAACGGCCCTCACAGTCACACACACAACCCCAGGAACCTCAAATATGACTCTGTATAATTTGCCCTCTTTGCTCAGCATTCCCTTATAAACCAACCTAAATTAGCCTCACCTATGGGCACAGATGAGCTCAGGGCACTACTCCAGTGACGCACAATGTCTTCCTCTAAAATATGGATGAGTGGCAGTGAATCATTGGGCCTTAATAGAGCGGGTAGCAGGGGAGACAATGTGCCGAGAGGCAAGACATTCGGTCAAAGGCTGCTGTCATCCAGGAAGGAAAGGAAGAGAAATCCTGCCGACAACGCCAGGGGAAGAAGAGGGATGGTAATTGCCAGGCGTGTGTAATGCTAAAGATGGATGTGCTATGCTAACTCACGCAGCATCATGAGTCATTGGGTCTAATGCGGACCGTTGCTTCCTTGCAGTGATGTGTATTTGTGTGCACTCCGAGGGCAAGGTGATGGCTGCTTGCTCATCTTGTTCACTGTGAGTGACCAAGGCTAGCAGGGGCACTACTCAAAAGAAACAACTGAGTGCTTCACAATAAAAAATAATGACATTCAGACTGAAAAAAATAACGACATCCTTCTTTCCCATTACAGATTTTAGTGAGGCATGCTTGAACTTCACATAAAAAACAACAACTGTGAAACTTCTATACAACATTTCAAAATGGTAATTTTAGGCCAAAAAAAAGCAATGATTTTCTTTCCCCCCCTCGGTGACCATTTTCCATCAATTTATATTTCCTGCCATATTAGCATTTTTCTAAATCTAATCTATCATTTTCTTTTCCATTTCAGGGCACCTTTAAGGTTTATTCTTGGATCGGGTATAGTCTACTTTCTGAATAGCATTATGCTACTACATCCCATTTTCATTCATATCACACAGTCAGCCAAATAAACAGTAGTCCTCCCTGTTACAAAACCAACTAGCTAGCCTACTGACTTTACTACACTCGCTAAGTCTAGGGGTGCTAGTCCTAGCTATAACCTGATTTGATGTGTGCGGACCGTGATGTATGCATCTGCCCAGGAGACAGCAACCTTACTTGGGTCCAGGGCTAGCTCAGTCTTGACTCCTTTGTCAGCCAGCTCAAACAAGTTATGGATGTTCAAATTAGTGACAAAAAAAAAAAACACAAAAAAGGAAACTACAAAAAGGCATGCCCAAAAAATAACGATTCAAACCAAAGGCCCAAATGGCCCTCAAACTGCAGCAGCCTCACGGCTATGCAAGCTGCCACACTGACTGATTACCCACACCTGTGCACAATCAACACTTAACAAAACTTCCTGGCAGAGCACGACACCTGACCCAGTTGGTGCTGTCACCTGGGGATGGAGTGTGAAAGTGGTAGTGTAGTGTCTAATTGTACTATAAGAACAGCTCCAACAGTTCAAAGAAAGATTTATTTTCTATCCTTCCTCATTCCCTTCCCTCTCTTTCTGTCATCTTTTCTCTCTGTCACGGTTGCAACTTCCTTTTTCAATACACCACTCCTCTTCTATTGACGAGTCATCTCCTTGTCATACGTAACTATCAGGGGAATTTATAGTGGGCCTTAAGACACATACTAGGGATGCACGATATATCGGTGAACATATCGTAATCGACCGATATTAGCTAAAAATGCCAACATTGGTATCGGCCCAAGTCTAGTTTAACCAATGTCAAAGCTGACGGGCATACCTATCTATATAACATCGGTACATGACGTAATGCAAGCATTTCGCTACACTCGCATTAACATCTGCTAACCATGTGTATGTGACAAATTACATTTGATTTGATAATGACGCCACGTAAAATGTTGCTATACGTGCAACACAGCATTCCTAAACTAGCCCACAATGTATGATGTGTGGATCGAGCAGTCAACAAGTCAGCAGTCATTTGAAAGAGTAACAAAATTTCAGCGAGACAAATCAAAGGCGAAATCCATTAAAGCCAAGATAATGGAATTCATTGCCCTTGACAATCAACCGTCCTTTGTCGTGGGTGATGTTGGCTTTTGCTAACTGGTCGAGCACCGGTACACATTACCAAGTGCGCTATTTTTCAGATGTTGCCCTACCGGAGTTACACAGTAATAGCGTCACTGCTATTAACGTCACTACATACATACTATGGAACTCCGTTTTGGTCTTTGCGTGTCAAAAAAGATACAGTAGCACTGTTAACGCTGTACAAAAAAAGTCACCCTCGGCCACGAACGATGTGTTTACAATACCGTGTCGGTAATAAAGCATAATTTATTCGACCGCATCTTCTGGGGTAGCTAGATTTAGCTTGGTACCTAGCTAGCATCAATACAACCAGCCTGAAAACAATGACCAGAATAACCTGCAGCCATTTTCATTATTCTTAGCAATGATTTAGGAATCCTTGTGAGTAAGTATTAGCTAGCTTGCCACTTGTTGTTTGCCTATTGAAATTGAACTTCAGTTCATGAAAATAACTAGCTAGTCAGCAACTTAACCCTGTTGCCCAAAGCTAACGTTATAATCTGGCTAGTGAGGCTCGACCACACCGGGTTATGTGTTGTGAAGCTAGCCACAATAAGGATTAGTCACAATAGTGGAATTTGCGGTTTGCCTTCAAAATAAAGGAACGTCATTGACAGTAATGCAAATGAATACAAATAGTAGAATATGCCATACTTTCATTTTGTGTGGCTAATCCTTATTGTGGCTAGCTTCACATAGATGCGTTCGCCCACCATTAATCAAATAAGAGCTGTCTTATGAATTAGGGTTATTTTAGATGACACCAAGTATATAGTTAGCTAGCTAACTATAGCTACTGAAACAGATGTTGTGTTATTTGACATGTCAAATAGCAAATACATGCAAATACCCAAACGGCGTTCCATAGAAATCCTGGTTGAGAATGAAACGACTGAACAACGAAACAGCAACGCAAGTAAGTGAAAGAAATAGGTTTTGTGTGTCCATGTGCGTCCATTTGTGTGAGTTAACTATTTAACTGTACTAGAATGCTTAAAAGGCCGCTAAAATTGTAAATATCGGTTATCGGCATCGGGTTTTTTGGCAAGGAAAATATTGGATATCGGTATCGGCCAAAAATGTCATATCGGTGCATCACTAACACATACTGTAGCTAGCTACACAGGATATTGTACAGAGGGCTATTTCCCTCCATATTCTACTTGTTATTCAGAAAATATCATGAGAAATATTATTCAAATGAAAAACGGCAACCAAATGTTGTTTTTTCTTAATTGTTTGATGGAGACATCACGACAGCCTACATTTAACCTATTCTGCATACATGGCTAATTTATCCTCCCTCAATCATCCTGTTTTCCCATTTCTCCCTGCTATTTGCCTAATGCTGATTGTGCCCAGCCACTCACCATAATGGTGGACTTGGCATCGAAGGCCACTCGTTTGACCCTCTGGAACATGCCGTCTCCTCCCTGGGCCTGAGGGGAAACACACAGACAGAGGATGTGGTGTTAGAGTGGAGCACTGGGGAGACTGGAATGTGAGCGAGAGAGAGAGAGTGAGAGTGTGTGAGAGAGAGAGAGAGAGAGAGAGATCAGCCTGCCAGCGCTTCCTCATTAGAGTCTTTGACAGCATAGCAGCCATGAGGTGAGCTGGCTGGGCTGGCACGAGCCTGGGGAACAGAACAGGGTTCTTACTCTCCACTGCTGTTTACTTGGTGGGGTTTTGGTTTGTTTTGCCAGGCGAAAAAAAAACCTGCTGAACGCTCTGGGAAAGAGAAGGACTTCCGGTGTGTTTGGATTACAGTTGAATTAATCTGTGACTTTATAATAAACAAGAGGGGGAAAGGATATCACTTTTTCCAGCTGCCATTTAGTGGATTCAATGATATATAGAAACCCCTGATTGCTGATGCTATATATTGGCCATTGAGAGGCTTTAAAGCCATCAGTTGGCCATATTGGCACAACCCAGTAGGAGCAGTCCTCCATAGGAATTAATGGAATCCTATAGTATTTAAATTACATGTTTCAATGACAAAATTACATGTCTTTAAGTATTTGGTTGTTGTAGTGGGGATAGTTATATAAGTTATCTCTAAATATTATACTTTAAGGAATTAAAACATATATTTTCATTTTTTTATATGTATGTTTAGCTCACATAATATAATTTAAAAGTATGCATTAAGGTGTCTCTAATAGAATGAATAGGGGAAAAAATTATAAATGCATTTCTATTGCTTCCAAACATTTTTTTTTTACAACGGTAGGGGGGTGCCAAGATGGAGGCATGGTGGCTTCAACACAGGGCCCCCCATATGTCATCTAGTGTACATATAAATCATTGAGTGTAGTATATTATAATGCCAAATACTGATACTGGAATATATTATATGCCAAATACTGACACTGTAAATAAATATTTAGGAGCCAGAGTAATGGCAGAAAGGCTACGAAGAAGAAAAACGATGTAACATAAATGTCAATCTCAATAAAGGATATTGCCAAAGTGTCCATCCAGTCTCATTGGAATTCCCTGGATAAATAAAGACTAAACAAACCCTGGGAAGCTGCACAAACAATTTGAGCTTTTTGTTGCAGTTAGAATGGTCAAATAAATAGGGGAAGGGAAAAGAAAACCAGCTGTAGCCAAAATGGCGGAGGGGAGTCAGAGAAGAGTGGAGTTATGGACCTGAGCGGAGCCGTCTAGAACACTGTTGATGAAGTGAACCAGCTGCTCCAGGGTCTCCACGGGCTCGCTGGGCAGGAAGTACTGCTCATTAGACGTGTTGAGGATGATGATGGACGGCACCGACACCTCTCTGTGGGGGAGAGAGAAAGAGGAGATTATCACTCTAAAAAAGGTCACAGAGATATGGCAGATAACCAATTCAGAAGATAAACTATGCAGCCAAATGTCAATCTCAATAAAGGATGATTGCAATCGTTCGACTGCAATCATTTTAGCAGTGGAAGGATTGAGGTACAGGCAGGTGGGAGAAATAGATTGGAGGGTTGGAGCAGGGATTGAACCCCAGTCTATGGTGAGGAGAGCAGTATATGCCTTTAAGCCTGGAGCATTAGCACTAGACCACGGACTCGGCGATGTACACTGCAATCTATGCTCACATGTCCCAATTTGACCCCTAGGTTTTCAGATTTGACCTCCAACACCTATTTCGAGACACTGGAATGTAAAAGTTTTCTATTTTTCTATACTGCAGAATATCCCTCTACCCATATGGCCAGGAGTTTTTCTGACCATGTGAGCTGACCTGAGAAAACTCAGGGCCGCACTTATTACATGCGCCGAATACAACAGGTGACTGTGATTACAGGGCTACCATAGGCAGGAGGCTTTTGGCCAGTGGGAGGTCAGGGGTGAGCGCTCTCTATTTTAAGCACACTCACTACCTCTATCAAATCAAATCCCATTTTGTTTGTCACATGCGCCAAATACAACAGGTGTACAGTCGTGGCCAAAAGTTGAGAATGACACAAATATTAATTTTCACAAAGTTTGCTGCTTCAGTGTCTTTACATATTTTTGACAGATGTTACTATGGAATACTGAAGTTTAATTACAAGCATTTCATAAGTGTCAAATGCTTTTATTGACAATTACATGAAGTTGATGCAAAGAGTCAATATTTGCCGTGTTGACCCTTCTTTTTCAAGACCTCTGCAATCCGCCCTGGCATGCTGTCAATTAACTTCTGTGCCACATTCTGACTGATGGCAGCCCATTCTTGTATAATCAATGCTTGGAGTTTGTCAGAATTTGTGGGTTTTTGTTTGTCCACCCACCTCTTGAGGATTGACCACAAGTTCTCAATGGGATTAAGGTCTGGGGAGTTTCCTGGCCATGGACCCAAAAATATTGATGTTTTGTTCCCCGAGCCACTTAGTTATCACTTTTGCCTTATGGCAAGGTGCGCCATCATGCTGGAAAAGGCATTGCTCATCACCAAACTGTTCCTGGATGGTTGGGAGAAGATGCTCTCGGAGGATGTGTTGGTACCATTCTTTATTCATGGCTGTGTTCTTAGGAAAAATTGTGAGTGATCCCACTCCCTTGGCTGAGAAGCAACCCCACAAATGAATGGTCTCAGGATGCATGACAAAGGACTGATGACTTTTTTCCGGATGCCCCAAACAATCGGAAAGGGGACTTTACCCCAGTCCTCAGCAGTCATGTATGTATCTTTTACCATTTTAAAGGTAATCTTGAGAGAATCACTGACATGATGACAGCTGGTCCTTTTGTGGCAGGGCTGAAATGCAGTGGAAATGATTTTGGGGGATTCAGTTCATTTGCATGACAAAGAGGGACTTCATTCATCTGATCACTCTTCATAACATTCTGGAGTATATCAAAATTGCCATCAGACAAATTGAGGAAGCAGTCTTTGTGAAAATGTATATTTGTGCCATTCTCAAAACTTTTAGCCATGACTGTAGACCTTAACGTGAAATGCTTACTTGCAACAATGCAGTTTTAAGAAAATAGAGTTAAGAAAATAATTACTAACTAAAGTAAAACATTTAATACGAGAAGTAACACAAAATAACTATAATGCGACTATGTACACGGGGTACGGGTACAGAGTCAATGTGCGGGGGTACAGGTTAGTCAAGGTAATTTGTACATGTAGGTATGGGTAAAGTGACTTTGGATAGACAAACAGCGAGTAGCAGCAGTGTAAAAACAAATTGTTCAGCAGTCTTATGTTTTGGGGGTAGAAGCTGTTAAGAAGCCTTTTGGACCTAGACCTGTCGCTCTGGTACCGCTTGCCGTGCAGTAGTAGAGAAAACAGTCTATGACTTCAGTGACTGGAGACTTTGACAATTCTTTGGGCCTTCCTCTGACACCGCCTAGTATATTGTTCCTGGATGGCAGGAAGCTTGGCCCCAGTTATGTACTGGGCCGTATGCAATACCCTCTGTAGTGCCTTGCGGTCTGAGGCAGAGCAGTTGCCATACCAGGCAGTGATGCAACCAGTCAGGATGCTCTCGATGGTGCAGCTGTAGAACTTTTTGAGAATCTGGGGACCCATGCCAAATCTTTTCAATCTCCTGAGGGGGAAAAGGCATTTAATATAGGGAGTACTTGAGGGGACTGAGCACACATCCCTGATGGGCCCCCGTGTTGAGGATCAGTGTGGCAGATGTGTTGTTGCCTATCCTTACCACCTAGGGTCGGCCCGCCAGGAAATGCAGGATCCAGTTGCAGAGGGAGGTGTTCAGTCCCACGGTCCTTAGCTTAGTGATGAGCTTTGTGGGCACGATGGTGTTGAAAGCATATCAACCATGATGCCAATTAAATAGTAGATTATAGTGTAAAAAGCACAAGAAACAAAAATAACAAAGAAGCTTTATAGTCAAGATGGGATACACAGTTCTTTTCTTTTCGATGCGGCTCGACTTTTCCTGAGGGCATTGGTATTTGGTATGGATGAAAGGCAATGCGATGCAGAGTTTTTGGAGTGTCATCTTGATCTTTATGCAAACAGTGTGTGACTCTGGCAGCATCATGGGGCCACAGTTAAAGGAACCTTTACAAATTAGAGCTGACAACTGAATCAGAGGGAGTCCAGCACTGTGTGGCCACACAGCTGAGGTGACATATACAGTGTCACACAGACACAGTATAACCCAGAAGATCAGACACAACTGCACAGCTCAACTGAGAGAAGGCACACATATAGATACAATGTACATGTGCGTGCACACACACACACACACACAAACAAACACACAACTACACAGACCAGCTGAGATAAAGCAGGTTGTGCATCACTGTGCACACCGCAGCTGAGCTTAGGCACACAAGCTGCGCACACACACTAGCTTTGTAGACAGCCCTCCACTACACCACCATTAGGCTGAGATCTGGAGCTGTGCATGCACACACACACACAAACACCCCCATCCACAAACCCTACGTGAGTACTCCATCTGACATTCAGCCGAGAACCAACAGATGGCAGACATTTTGAATCAACATGGATTAGCCCATTCACCTTTCAGAGAGCAGACTGCTGGGTCTTTTCAGCAGCACTTCCACTCGCACTCTGCCTGCTTTGCGCATGCATATTGCAGAATGGCTCTCAGTCATAGCAACGGCCATTACGGAGAGTGTGAGAGTCGCCATGGCTCTGGCTCCTCCAGTTTCCACCCAAACACAATGTAATACTCAAACAGATGGGCAGAAACACTAAATCCAGCCTCAGACGTTAAATTACATGGGACCAGGGAGTGTGCGTGCTTGCATGCGCGCACATGTCTGTGTGTGTGCACGTGTGTGTCTGCCAGATATGACTGGGTGATTCTCGCTGCCAGAGAAGGAGCCCAGTAATCTGTGTGATGAAGGAGGGGAGGATAAAAGGCCATCAGATTTATTTCCCTGGCCTTCCTAAGGGAGCGGGATTAGTGGCCATTGACAGGCCGGGATTTTATTCCTCAAAGGAGGCCAATTAATCCTGGGCAAACTCAGTCCGGGGCCGTCCAAAAGAATCACAGAGGACACACACACACACACACACACACAAGAAAGCACATATATACACAAGAATGCAAACAATTGTGTAATCACTACCCACCCTATACACATTTTAATATGTATGTCTATTATAATCCCCCATCACAGTGTCAGCATTACACACAGACACACAGTGTACTTCGATCACAGACATATTCACAGTAACACATTTGCTGTCATCACAAACACACTCTGTAAGCCCCTGGTGTGATTAAAAGAGCATGTTTACTGTAATCTCCCTAACACAAACAATAACATTCCGAGGTATTTAACCCCCCCTCCACATACACTAGGGTTGTCATGATGCTAATATTGCAATTCATCCGAAATACCGTGTTAAGGAAACAAAACATGAAGCAGACTTGTTTTTGGGGGAAAACAGTCATAATGTTGAAAAAATATATATATTTTATAGAAAGTCATTTTTTCAAGGACCATCGAGTTCAGTCTGCTCCGTGTTTTCTTTTTTTGGAAAATCTGGTATCATGACAACCCTAACCACACACACGCTTTGGGCACGCTCATATTAAAAAAGACAAACCAGGTGAATCCAAAACGAAAGCTATGATCCCTTATTGATGTCACCACTTCAGTCAGTGTAGATAAAGGGGGAGGAAACAGGTTAAAGAAGGATTTTTAAGCCTTGAGACAATTGAGGCATGGATTGTGTATGTCTGTCATTCAGAGGGTGAATGGCCAAGACAAAAATATGTAAGTGCCTTTGAACTGGGTATGGCAGTAGGTGCCAGGCACACCGTTTTATGTCAAGAACTGCAACACTGCTGTGTTTTTGACAGTTTTCTGTGTGTATCAAGAATGGTTCAGCAACTTGGCTGGATTGACTCCAAGCATTGGAGTCAACATGGGCCAGCATCCCTGTGAAAAGCTTTTAATACCTTGTATAGTCTACGCCCTGATGAATTGAGGCTGTTCTGAGGGTAAAGGGGGATGCAGCTCAATATTAGGAAGGTGTTCCTAATGTTTGGTATACTCTGTGTATTATGTATGTATGCATGGTTGCATGCATACATCACACACACACACACACACACACAATGTCCTGTGCCCCCGCTGCCCCGCTGTGATCCTGCTGGCCCTGCCAGGCTTGGCGGTCCGGGCTAATTAACAGTGTGGTGGTGTCAGAACAGCAGCAGCACAGGCCTCTCAGAGCATGACACCACACCACGCAGCAGCGAGCCCTGTCACGCAGCTCCATACTGGGGCTTACTGCATCATTAGCACAGCTCTCCCTCCGACAGCCATTAAAGCACAGGCCCAATAAGACTCTAATCCACCAGCTTCATAGGACGCGTGTATTCTCCCCTTCTCCACGGCGGTATCTATACAAGGTAAACCTGGCAGGGAGCTAGCATTAGTGATGGGGGAAAAAAATAAAAAGATACAGTTACATCGGGATATTTTTTTTTTTTTTTTACAATATACAGTGGGGCAAAAAAGTATTTAGTCAGCCACCAATTGTGCAAGTTCTCCCACTTAAAAAGATGAGAGAGTCCTGTAATTTTCATCATAGGTACACTTCAACTATGACAGACAAAATTAGGAAAGAAAATCCAGAAAATCACATTGTAGGATTTTTTATGAATTTATTTGCAAATTATGGTGGAAAATAAGTATTTGGTCACCTACAAACAAGCAAGATTTCTGGCTCTCACAGACCTGTAGGTATTCTTTAAGAGGCTCTTCTGTCCTCCACTCGTTACCTGTATTAATGGCACCTGTTTGAACTTGTTATCAGTATGAAAGACACCTGTCTACAACCTCAAACAGTCACACTCCAATCTCCACTATGGCCAAGAACAAAGAGCTGTCAAAGGACACCAGAAACAAAATTGTAGACCTGCACCAGGCTGGGAAGACAGAATCTGCAATAGGTAAGCAGCTTGGTTTGAAGAAATCAACTGTGGGAGCAATTATTAGGAAATGGAAGACATACAAAGACCACTGATAATCTCCCTCGATCTGGGGCTCCACGCAAGATCTCACCCCGTGGGGTCAAAATGATCACAAGAAGGGGAGCAAAAATCCCAGAACCACACGGGGGGGACCTAGTGAATGACCTGCAGAGAGCTGGGACCAAAGTAACAATGCCTACCCATCAGTAACACACTACGCCGCCAGGGACTCAAATCCTGCAGTGCCAGACGTGTCCCCCTGCTTAAGCCAGTACATGTCCAGGCCCATCTGAAGTTTGCTAGAGAGCATTTGGATGATCCAGAAGAAGATTGGGAGAATGTCATATGGTCAGATGAAACCAAAATAGAACTTTTTGGTAAAAACTCAACTCGTCGTGTTTGGAGGACAAAGAATCCTGAGTTGCATCCAAAGAACACCATACCTACTGTGAAGCATGGGGGTGGAAACATGCTTTGGGGCTGTTTTTCTGCAAAGGGAACAGGACGACTGATCCGTGTAAAGGAAAGAATGAATGGGGCCATGTATCGTGAGATTTTGAGTGAAAACCTCCTTCCATCAGCAAGGACATTGAAGATGAAATGTGGCTGGGTCTTTCAGCATGACAATGATCCCAAACACACCGCCCGGGCAACGAAAGAGTGGCTTCGTAAGAAGCATTTCAAGGTCCTGGAGTGGCCTAGCCAGTCTCCAGATCTCAACCCCATAGAAAATCTTTGGAGGGAGTTGAAAGTCCGTGTTGCCCAGCAACAGCCCCAAAACATCACTGCTCTAGAGGAGATCTGCATGGAGGAATGGGCCAAAATACCAGCAACAGTGTGTGAAAACCTTGTGAAGACTTACAGAAAACATTTGACCTCTGTCATTGCCAACAAAGGGTATATAACAAAGTATTGAGATAAACTTTTGTTATTGACCAAATACTTATTTTCCACCATAATTTGCAAATAAATTCATTAAAAATCCTACAATGTGATTTTCTGGATTTTTTTCTCATTTTGTCTGTCATAGTTGAAGTGTATCTATGATGAAAATTACAGGCCTCTCATCTTTTTAAGTGGGAGAACTTGCACAATTGGTGGCTGACTAAATACTTTTTTGCCCCACTGTATTGTATCGTTTTGACAAAGTCAAAATATTATTGCGCTAGTTGGCTGTACCTGCACCAAAACGGCAGTATTTTTCCTTCATAGCTTGTTCTCCATCTTCTTTTTAAACAGGGAGCCATTTTGTTTTTAGCACTTGACTGATCAAAACTCAGTCTCATGGCTCTCTCTTGTCCCTCTGCAGCAG
Organism: Oncorhynchus tshawytscha; assembly: GCF_018296145.1. Lineage (NCBI taxonomy): Eukaryota > Metazoa > Chordata > Actinopteri > Salmoniformes > Salmonidae > Oncorhynchus > Oncorhynchus tshawytscha. The sequence continues at coordinate 12,564,151 of NC_056457.1, read as the reverse complement.
ACATATGGTAAGCAATATGTTTGGAACATCGAATCGCACTAAAATCACAGTATCGAATCGCAATACATAGAGAATCGCAATACATATCGTATCAACACCTATGTCTCATGGTAATTCTGGCAATTCCCAGCCCACTAAAAGCAAATGACGGTCAGTCCCGGGTAATTGACGGATCCAACAGAGTGCATTTTAATAGCGGAGGCCGACTTTAAATTGCGGTTTTATGGAGTCTGACAGTGTGAGGTTACTGCGGTAGCCTAGGAAACCTGGGAAGGGAGTAGGGGGAAGAGAGGAGGAGGCAGTAGAAGGGAGGAGGAAGAGACAGGAAGGTGGTGGTAGAAGAACGGGGTGGTAGAGGAGAGGAAGTACAGAAGAGGAGGTAAAGAAGCCTGAGAGATGGAGGAGAAAAAGGAGGAGACGCTCACCCCATAATGAGGCTGTTGATGTAGTCGTTTCCATCCATGTGGCCAAACTGGAAGTCTCTGGGGAGATGGAACAAGACGAGCAACAAAGTGAGACACAACACGCATACAAACAAGCTCATTTATGACAAACAACTCATCATAAGACCAACAAAATGAAAGGAGACCAACTCATATAAGCATTGCTATCCTAACAAGAGTTATAACACAAGTTTCCTATGAAGACTGAACCAAGGACTCCCTTCTCTCTCAAACGGCACGTAATAGCAAAATAACACAAAATTCCCAAATTCCCATTTCAAAAAAGTATCGGATGATTTACCTAAAAACGGTAAGGCAGAGGAAGGAAGAATTCCCTTTGTATCTCATTGTGTTGTTCTGTGTTGGCGCATGCCATTTGTATCTCATTGTGTTGTTTTGTGTTGGCGCCTGTGTGATGCATTGTGGGAAGAAAGCAGGCGATAGGGATGGAAGGGGTCTGCAGCAGAAGCCGAGGGAACTGGGAAGAACCCAGTCATTTGCACTGAGAGACGGATTATGGCCGCCTCAACATATATATTACATTCATATTAAATCACGGTTCCATCTGGAACACCTGTCCCCTGGGTGCCAAACAATACAGCCGGTGCCAATATCAATGACATGTTTATGAAGACACTCAACTATTATTAAACCCGATCTAATCTGGTTAGGCTGAAGCTCAGTCAGATAATATTGGGCTAAAGACTGAGTACTTGAAGGAAGTGAGGCTTGTTGAATTCTTATTCTAAGATACCAAGCAATTGTGAGACATTTCTCTTACCTAAGAGGAAGCTAGTTTATGGACTTCAATGAATGAATTCAGTGTGTGTTCGTGTGTGTGTGTACATGTGAGACACTTTTGGAAGAATATATTATACACATTTTATGTGGTGAGCGTGTCTATAAATGTCAGTTCATCATAGCAATCACCATAGCTCTCCCTACTCAACCGCATAAATATCGCTGTCTCCCTCCCGTTCCCCCTGTCTTCACCTCCCTCTACCTCCCTCCCACTCTCTTTTCAACTCTCTGCTGTGCAACAGACCCACAACGCTAACTCACAATCACTCAAATACACATACCCCCAACCCATAGCACACAGACACACACACCTAGCCAGCACCCAAACACACACAGAGAGAGAATAACACACAACACACACACAGACACGTCTCCTTGGGTAGTCTCCTCTCAGAGATTGCATTTATCGCTCTGTCACACTGTTGCGGATGGAGGGCGAGCTGAATGCCACAGTATTCATTACCGCCCTCACACACCGCTTCACTCATCCAAATGACATCTATCTGCATCAGTCGCCTGCCCTCCGTGTCTGCCTCAGTCTCCGTGTCTGCCTCAGTCTCCGTGTCTGCCTCAGTCTCCGTGTCTGCCCACCAGAAGGGGCACTAACAAGGGGGGTGTGACGTAATTACAACGAGCCATCTAGCATTTAGGTTGTGTCAAAACACTGGGCTATAATCTAACTGTGAATCAGGAGAGTGTGATGACTTCAAAAACAAGGCGCGATAGCGTGGCAGATAGTCTAACTGATGATAGGGATCTGTGAAATTCAATCAGCTCTAATGTGGCTGCCTGGAGAGGAGAAGAAACACTTTGATCATAGAGATTTTAGATAATACGTCTTCATTTAGCTAGAGGGCCAGCACCGGTGAATTAACTAGTAAAGAGAAAGAGCAATATGGAGTGTGTGCCAAGTACGGTGAGATTCTGTACATTGACACTAATATGTATGACTATGTATGGGACGAGGGTCTGTACTGCAGTGAATGCATTTGATGTGTGTGTTCTTACGCATCAGCCTTATGAATCCCATTTCGAGTTTGTCGCGAGGTAGATCACTTCTTAATTAAAGCAAAATGAATCCATTGCACGCACCATTCTGTAATGTAGTGTTCCATTCACACTGGTGATAGTTTAATAAGGTATTCTTACAGGAGAACAAAGTCTCGTGAGGTAATACGTTCCTCCAACTGTGCAGCGACTGACAGCTCCAGAGGAGCGCCTATTTTTGGTAAGCCTGACATTTTGCATAATTACCTCCCCACTGATACTGAATGAAACCAGACATGTCCTCAAAGAAGTACAGCTGGTTAGGCTGTCTCCCCACAGCGATCCCTTGTAATAAGTGTGTGTGTGTGTGTGTGTACACTTGTTCTTCTAACCTCGTGGGGACCTGAAATCTCCAAATGTTCCCACAAGGATAGTAAAACAAGGACCATGAAGACAAAGACTATTTTAAATTTAGGGGTTAGATTTAGGATTAGAGTTAGGGGTTAAGGTTAGGGATTAGAAAAAATAGGATTTTGAATGGAAATACATTTAAGGTCGGTCACAAGGACAGAAAAACTAAAGTTTGTGTGTGTGTGGTTATGAATATATGAATGGTCCATCTCCATCCCAACACTTACCTGTTAAAATGCTCCCTGTATTCCTTTGCCACTCTCTGAATCAGAGTCTTTAATCTAACAGACAAATCAAACAAAGAGGCAAAGGTACCACATTAGTTCACATCAATCCACATCGTGACGCTCTTCCCACATGCATCAATTTGTGGGCAATCCAAACAATAAATGCAGCGCTTATCTTTAGTTGAAAAAGCTGGGCGTTTTTAAATGCCGCCACAGCGGTTTCCATGGAAGCGTGCGATTGTAATTTGTCTAGCAGCACTAGGCTTTAATTTCACAATGTTCTTTTGTACCTGCCGCTTTCCTCTGTCGGGTCCTTCTCGTCGATGACTGCAATCGCCACCAATTTGCCTGTAGAGGGAGAGAGGGATTACAAATCACACTCACAAACAGACAGCAGAAGAGAAGGCGGGAGGACAATAGCCTGAAGATAAAAGGCTTTGGGGGAGATATACCACATCACTACAGAAGCAGCTAAAACAAAGAAAGCACCAACCAAGGTTTCTATTAATTTGTCATTCTGCATTTGGTGACCTCTTGGTGGTTCAAGAACCAGTGGGCGGAGGCTATTCAGGTGCAGTAGAAGGGGAAGAGGCCCATCAGAACAAGACAAATGGACTCATAAAACAACTGCCATACAACTTAAGATGGGTGTACATGTATTGTTCAGTGTTCAGGCTTGTGGACTGATGCAGGAAGGAAGCACTTGGAAATGGTAAGAACTACTCCGCCCTCTGCTGGCGTGTCATGTAGCATTACATGACAAAGCCTTGGTTGAGGTTATTATGTTGAATGTACTGATAGGATGCAATACGGGGGGGGTGGCCCAATCCCAAATCGACCCCTTGACTCTATGCACTTGTGGAGATCAGAGACTAATTGGTGTAAGCAATAGGGTAAAACGTTGGAGGTGGAGCCATTACCAAATTGCTTACACCTGTCAAATCCACCCAGATAGCCACAAGTGCACAGGATTATGGAAAAGGCCTATACTGTGCTTGTCAGTAGGTTGGTAGAGTACAGAATGTATACTGTACCTGTCTCTCCCAGTTCATACAGGGTGAAGCCATCGATCTGCAGGTAGCTCTGAAATCGTTCTTTGTTAACCCAGGAAGACAAGCCACCGTCCACGTACTCTGCAATTACAGAGAATAACAAGACAACAGAGAAATGTCAAGCATTGATGATCAATTGAGAAAACAACAGTTTACAAAGAATGGTTCAATTGAGTATCGACGCGTGGTTGGGAAGTAGAAGGTCAGACTAATTACTTACTTACTACCTGTTGATATTCGCTATGTGAGGAAGACAAGCTCGCACGCACGCACACAGTTTCCCACCCATCCAGACACTACAAAGAGGGCCACACACAGTGGAGTTGTGGCTGGACCATCGACACCACCTCTACTCAAGCTAGTCCTATACTGAACTGCATCATCATCCAGCTGTGGAGGACCTCCTCTCATGAACTGGCAGCTCCCTGAATTATTATTCTATATATATATATATATATATTTTTTTTAACAGATTTTGTATGAAAATCGCAATATAAAATAAATATATGTTATTATTATGTAAGGATGTGCCATTGGACCAGTGTTCTGCCAGATATTTGTCTATAGGTGAAGTGGTCTGGTAGGATATATTTCAGAACTGCTGCTTACTATAGACTTTTGTAGTATACTGCAGAATACTATACTGCACACTGTTATAACACTTGATTACATAATGTTTACTTTAGTATTTTTAGATCGATTGGACTGCTAGATAGCTTTTCTGCTAGCGGTGTCGATGCTGTTCTGATTTAAACGTGCTGTCTCTGGGGAGCTCATGCCATGGATTTCCTCTGAGGTTCCCACTCGATCGTGTAGTGCTTACGATATAATTTTGAAATATACTGTAGAATACTATACTCCGCACTGTAGTCTCTTGATTGATTTGATTTGACTATTTAAAAACACAAATACAAGCACAAAAGTAGATACAATGCATTAAGACATTTGTTGAAAAAAATACAAAAAAAAGTTTTAAAATGTAGGGATGCACGATATAAATTGGTAAGCATATCGGAATTGGACGATATTAGCTAAAAATGCCAAACAATGGCATCGGCTCAATGTCTAGTTTAACGCCGATGTGCAAAACCGATGGCAAAGCTGACGTGTATACCTGTATAACGTAGGTACATGATGTAATGACACCACTAAAAATACAGCGCTACACTTACAACACAGCATTCCTAACCTAGCCCACAATGTCTGCTGTGTGGATCTATGTTGAAGTTTCAAAGGAAGACAACAAAAAGGCCCGTATGAGGGCAACAGGTAGCCTAGTGGTTAGAGCGTTGGGCCAGTAACCGAAAGGTTGCTAGATCGAATCCCCGAGCTGACAAGGTAAAAAAAAAAGCTGTATTTCTGCACCTGAACAAGGCAGTGTTCCTAGGCCGTCATTGTAAATAAGAATGTCTTTACTGACTTTCCTAGTTAAATAAAGGTTCAAATAAAAACGGGGAAAAGTGAAATCTTTCAATACCACAAACCTAATTACTCATTTGAAAGTGCAACACCCCCAGACATTCAGCGACTACTTAGAACGAAAGCAGAGAAAAACTAAGCGCACATTTCCAACCACTAAACAAGTTCGAGTCGAGCAGCCACTTGAAAGAGTAAGAACATTTCAGCGAGTCAATTCAAAAGGTTGAAATCCATTAACGCCAAGATAATGGAATTCATTGCCCTTGACAATCAACCCTTCTCTAACGTGGATGATGTTGGCTTTCGCCGACTGATCGAGCACATCGAGCCCCGGTACACACTACCAAATAGGCGCTTTCCCCCCCAGATGTGCCCAACCGGGAGTTACACAGTATTGTTGAAACGCACATACATGAGCTACTTGCTATTGGCGTCACTACTTTTAGATTCACGACTGACAATCGGACCAGCGATGTCAGCCCCATGGGTATGCAGAGTCTGGGTCAACGAGGGTTTTGTACTGAGGAAAGCCGTATTGCAAACTCAAGAAAGTGCTGGTTCTCATATCGCTGCTGCCATTTCAATGGCATTTGAGAACATGTTTGAAACTTGGAAAATCCTCAAGAACAAAGTACACGCTGTGCTACGTGATGATGCACGTAACATGACAAAGGATTTGGAAGAATGTGGAGTCGCCAGTTTGTCATGCATGGCACACACGCTGCAACTGGATGTGAACGAAGGTGTTTTGGCCCAACAAAGCATATCTGACACAGTGGCAACAGGTAGGAAGATAGTGGGTCATGTTAAACACTCACAGCTGGCATACAGCCGCCTGCAAGCAACACTGGAGCAGGTTGGAGTGAAAACAAAAAGCTTAAGCAAGACATTTCCACCAGATGGAACAGTATTTTTTACATGATGGAGAGCCATTTCCCCATCCTAGCTAAAGCTGTGTGTAAGTATCTTGGTGCTCCCAGTACTAGTGTGGACAGTGAGTGCCTTTTCAGTGCAGCTTCAAACATTGTAGACAAAAACATAAACAGAATCTCTTGTGACAAAGCTGAGCAGGTGAAGAAAAACCACCCCTAAATGTGGCTTTTCTTTTGTTTATTCGTGGCTGGTATAGGTCAACATTTTCATTTAATTTAAAACAAAGCATTTTTGTTATTGTTTATTATTTTTATTTCCTAAATGAAAGATGTGTGGTACTTTTATTTCCTAAATGAAAGATGTGTTGTACTGATGTGTTGTAAATTTGCTCACATTTTACTAGTCAAGTCAGTTGAGCACATTTGAAAAGTTTAAGTTGTGCCATTTATAGCAGTTTATGACAAAACCTAGAGACAGTCATTTTTCAAGGAGCTAAAGCTAAAATGATTAACTGCATTTTAGTTTCAACCAATATTTATTTCAAAGCATTTTTAAGTTTCTCCATACAGTCAAGATTGGATAGTAAGCAGAGCCACCAACAACTTAACCATCTTTGTAATATTTGTGTCATGAATATCTGGTGTGTGATAAAACACATTCATGGATTTGTCATTTACAAGTTATTAAACCATCTGTTACTAACTGAACAAATGAACATATGAAACTTTTTTTAAACTATTTAACTGTACTGGAATGCTTAAAAGGCCACTATCGGTATCGGGCAAAAATGTCATTGTCATGTGTACTCCCTCTCCGGCCTCTAAGTCACCAGGCTGCTCATTATGGCGTACACCTGTCACCATTGTTACGCACACCTGCGCATCATCAGACTCACCTAGACTCCATCACTTCCCTGATTACCTTCCCTATATATATGGCACTCCCTTTGGTTCCTTCCCCAGGCGTTATTGTTATTCATGTCTGTGCGTTGTTTCTTGTTTAGTATTATGTTGCGTTCATTTATTGAAACACTCACTCCCTGAACTTGCTTCCTGACTCTTAGCACACATCGTTAGTCATATTGGTGCATCCCTATTAAAATGTATTTCCATTGTTTTCCTAGTTCACATTTACACCTAAATCCACATCGAGAAATGCTAAAGCCAGTGCAAGAATATCCTTTTGTTTACAGTGGGTTTGTTGGGAGAGGCTTTGCTGGTTTGAGGTCCAGGCAGTTTATTGGCAGCGCCCTCCAATCAGTTGACTGTCTAAATAAAGTAAATATGCGTTTCTAAAATATCACTTGTTTATTTAAATGCAGTGATAAACTGTTTATTTTGCACCATCAGAAGTGCAGTACTGTTTGTCACTGTTTGTCATTGTCACTGTTTTTCAAATCAAATCAAATTTTATTTGTCACATACACATGGTTAGCAGATGTTAATGCGAGTGTAGCAAAATGCTTGTGCTTCTAGTTCCGACAATGCAGTAATAACCAACAAGTAATCTAACTAACAATTCCAAAACTACTGTCTTATACACAGTGTAAGGGGATAAAGAATATGTACATAAGGATATATGAATGAGTGATGGTACAGAGCAGCATAGGCAAGATACAGTAGATGGTATCGAGTACAGTATATACATATGAGATGAGTATGTAAACAAAGTGGCATAGTTAAAGTGGCTAGTGATACATGTATTACATAAGGATGCAGTCGATGATATAGAGTACAGTATGTACGTATGCATATGAGATGAATAATGTAGGGTAAGTAACATTATATAAGGTAGCATTGTTTAAAGTGGCTAGTGATATATTTACATCATTTCCCATCAATTCCCATTATTAAAGTGGCTGGAGTTGAGTCAGTGTCAGTGTCAGTGTGTTGGCAGCAGCCACTCAATGTTAGTGGTGGCTGTTTAACAGTCTGATGGCCTTGAGATAGAAGCTGTTTTTCCAGTCTCTCGGTCCCAGCTTTGATGCACCTGTACTGACCTCGCCTTCTGGATGATAGCGGGGTGAACAGGCAGTGGCTCGGGTGGTTGATGTCCTTGATGATCTTTATGGCCTTCCTGTAACATCGGGTGGTGTAGGTGTCCTGGAGGGCAGGTAGTTTGCCCCCGGTGAGGAGTTGTGCAGACCTCACTACCCTCTGGAGAGCCTTACGGTTGTGGGCGGAGCAGTTGCCGTACCAGGCGGTGATACAGCCCGCCAGGATGCTCTCGATTGTGCATCTGTAGAAGTTTGTGAGTGCTTTTGGTGACAAGCCAAATTTCTTCAGCCTCCTGAGGTTGAAGAGGCGCTGCTGCGCCTTCTTCACGATGCTGTCTGTGTGAGTGGACCAATTCAGTTTGTCTGTGATGTGTATGCCGAGGAACTTAAAACTTGCTACCCTCTCCACTACTGTTCCATCGATGTGGATAGGAGGGTGTTCCCTCTGCTGTTTCCTGAAGTCCACAATCATCTCCTTAGTTTTGTTGACGTTGAGTGTGAGGTTATTTTCCTGACACCACACTCCGAGGGCCCTCACCTTCTCCCTGTAGGCCGTCTCGTCATTGTTGGTAATCAAGCCTACCAGTGTTGTGTTGTCCGCAAACTTGATGATTGAGTTGGCGGCGTGCGTGGCCACGCAGTCGTGGGTGAACAGGGAGTACAGGAGAGGGCTCAGAACGCACCCTTGTGGGGCCCCAGTGTTGAGGATCAGCGGGGTGGAGATGTTGTTGCCTACCCTCACCACCTGGGGGCGGCCCGTCAGGAAGTCCAGTACCCAGTTGCACAGGGCGGGGTCGAGACCCAGGGTCTCGAGCTTGATGACGAGCTTGGAGGGTACTATGGTGTTGAATGCCGAGCTGTAGTCGATGAACAGCATTCTCACATAGGTATTCCTCTTGTCCAGATGGGTTAGGGCAGTGTGCAGTGTGGTTGAGATTGCATCGTCTGTGGACCTATTTGGGCGGTAAGCAAATTGGAGTGGGTCTAGGGTGTCAGGTAGGGTGGAGGTGATATGGTCCTTGACTAGTCTCTCAAAGCACTTCATGATGACGGAAGTGAGTGCTACGGGGCGGTAGTCGTTTAGCTCAGTTACCTTAGCTTTCTTGGGAACAGGAACAATGGTGGCCCTCTTGAAGCATGTGGGAACAGCAGACTGGTATAGGGATTGATTGATAGGGATTGGTCATCTGAAAGCACTGTTGTATCTCAGAAAGCCATCTAGTGGAAGTAACAGATCTAAGAAGTCACTTTGGTGTACTCTTAATGCATGTTGTGTGTCAAATAAGCACACCTAATTCTCTAAGCTTTACAGTAAATGTTCTTGCAATTCTATGCATTTCGCTATGTCTAATGTGTATTCATATGATATTTGAGGGGGGCCACTGTGCTAAGTCAGCACTTCAACTTAATCAGCCCTGTAGTCTATAACCTGGTCAAGTTAATAAACTTTGCTTGTTCCTTATATCTGACTCTGAAATGTTTACCTATAAATGGGCATAAAACCTAAAGTTTAGATGTTACAATTGTAATACAAATTGTACATTTTTGCTGAAGTGTTGTCTGGTCTGTTACAATGCTCAGAACTGTTGAACCAACTCAATAGGTGGCCTGTCACGCACGAACCAGTGTGTCTTATGTTCTGGTTGAGGTGTTCCCCTCAACAAACAGTAACTGGCGTAGTCTGGTAGTTGTGCCATTTTAGCTAAGGTGTTACTACAATATACTACGGTCATGTCCGCAAAAACACTACAGTAAATACTAGTCACATAGGCGAAAACACTACAGTAAATACTAGTCACGTAGGCGAAAACACTACAGTAAATACTAGTCACATAGGCGAAAACACTACAATAACTAAACAGTATACTACAGTCATGTCCGCAAAAGCAGTAAAGTGAACACTATAGTTTATATAATACTACAGTATTTAGACTAGTATACTATATCTCTTTTTTTTTTCATGTGGGTGTGTTGTGTCAAACATGGCATGTTGTGAATCAGGGTGGCTAAAAACATCTGGAGGAAATGGTAATGCGAATAGTTTTACAAACATGAAAACAGTTTTGTTGACGCACAAATTCTATGAATGAACAACATCAGACCGAAGATGTTATTTAAGCATTTTAGAAGACTCTGATTCACAAGACAAGGAACACATGTCTCAAATTCTACTGCGCAACTAACTGTGTAGGCCTGGATTCTTTTCACACTGTGACATCTGGATGAATAATACCCCCCTCTCCACCGACCTTATTAGCCTAACAATTTTGTTTCTGTATACAACCACACTGGTGAATGACTCAGAGAAAAAAAATGCCATTCACACTCAGGAAGCAGCTAGTCTGAGCTCTTTTCAATTTTACAGTGCATGCATAACTCCCCCGCTTCATTAAAACCGCAATGATAAATTGTCATATTCAACACTACAATTTCCTGAGTGCAAACCAACCTCATGTTCTTTTTCTTTTTGTGTGACCCCTTTTCATTTATCTTAATTGGGATTTACAGGTACAATATACAAGGAAAAGAAACAAAAATAAGTGATCCTCCACCCCTAACCTCCCATCCCATCCCATTCACCCAACCCAGCCTCCCTGTGAGCACAGAAAACACTCCACATACCACCACTTCCCCTGGGCCTGACAGCAATGACAGTAAAATAAAACAAAAATTAAATGCAAATACACAAACATAAACAGTACCAGTAAAAAGTTTGGACACACCTGCTCATAACAGGGTTTATATTTTTCAATTAACAGGTGTGCCTTGTGGAATTTCTTTCCTTCTTAATGTGTTTGAGACAATCAGTTGTTGTGACAGGGTTGGGGTGGTATACAGAAGATAGCCCTATTTGGTAAAAGACCAAGTCCATATTATGGCAAGAACGGCTCAAATATGCAAAGAAAAACTAAAGTCCATCACTACTTTAAGTCAATGCGGAACGTCACGAGAACGTTTTAAAAGTTTCTTCAAGTGCAGTCACAAAAACCATCAAGCGCTATGATGAAACGAGGACCGCCACAGGAAAGGAAGACCCAAGAGTTACCTCTGCTGCAGAGGATAAATTCATTTGAGTTCACTGCACCTCAGAATGCAGCCCAAATAAATGCTTCAGAGTTCAAGTAACAGACATCTCAACAACAACTGTTCAGAGGAGACTGCGTGAATCAGGCATTCATGGTCGAATTGCTCCAAAGAAACCACTACTAACGAACACCAATAAGAAGAAGAAACTTGCTTGGGACAAGAAACATGAGTATAGGACATTAGACTGGTGGAAATCTGTCCTTTTGTCTGATGAGTCCAAATGTGAGATTTTTGGTTCTAACCGTGTCTTTGTGAGACGCAGAGTAGGTGAACGGATCATCTCCGCATGTGTGGTTCCCACCGTGAAACATGGAGGAGGAGGGGTGATGATGTGGAGGTGCATTGCTGGTGACACTGTCAGTGATTTATTTAGAATTCAAGGCTCACTTAACCAGCATGGCTACCACAGCATTCTACAGCGATATACCATCCCACCTGGTTTGTGCTTAGTGGGACTTTCATTTGTTTTTCATGAGGACAATGACCCAACACACCTCCAGGCTGTGTAAGGGCTATTTGACCAAGAAGGAGAGTGATGGAGTGCTGCGTCAAATGACCTAGTGTCCACAATCAGCCGACCTCAACCCAAATGAGAAGGTCTGGGATGTGTTGGATCGCAGAGTGAAGGGAAAGCAGCCAACAAGTGCTCATCATATGTGGGAACTCCTTCAAGACTATTGGAAAAGCATTCCAAGTGAAGCTGGTTAAGAGAATGTCAAGAGCGTGCAAAGCAGTCAAGGCAAAAGGTAGCTAATTTGAAGAAAGTTTACAAACTTGCACTTACATGCACTTCGGTTGGAGTCATTAAAACTCATTTTTCAACCACTCCACAAATTTCTTGTTAACAAACTATAGTTTTGGCAAGTTGGTAAGGACATCTACTTTGTGCATGACACAATACATTTTTCCAAAAATTGTTTACAGACAGATTATTTCACTTATGATTCACTGTATCACAATTCCAGTGGGTCAGAGGTTTACATACACTAAGTTGACTGTGCCTTTAAACAGCTTTGAAAATTCCAGAAAATGATGTCATGGCTTCAGAAGCTTCTGATAGGTTAATTGACATCATTTGAGTCAATTGGAGGTGTACCTGTGGATGTATTTCAAGTCCTACCTTCAAACTCAGTGCCTCTTTGCTTGACATCATGGGAAAATAAAACAAATCGGCCAAGACCTCAGAAGAAAAACATTGTAGACCTCCACAAGTCTGGTTCAACGCCCGAAGGTACCACATTCATCTGTACAAACATAAGTACGCAAGTATAAACACCATGGGACCACGCATCCGTAATTCCGCTCAGGAAGGAGACGTGCTCTGTCTCCTAGAGATGAACGTTCTTTGGTGCGAAAAGTGCAAATCAATCCAAGAACAACAGCAAAGGACCTTGTGAAGATGCTGGAGGAAACCGGAACAAAAGTATATATATTCACAGTGAAACAAGTCCTATATCAACATAACCTGAAAGCCCGCTCAGAAAGGAAGAAGCAACTGCTCCAAAACCACCATAAAAAAGCCAGACTACAGTTTGCAACTTCACATGGGGACAAAGATCGTACATTTTGGAGAAATGTCCTCTGGTCTGATGAAACAAAAATAGAACTGTTTGGCCATAATGACCATCGTTATGTTTGGAGGAAAAAGGGGAGGCTTGCAAGCCGAAGAACACCATCCCAACCGTGAAGCACGGGGGTGGCAGCATCATGTTGTGGAGGTGCTTTGCTGCAAGAGGGACTGGTGCACTTCACAAAATAGATGGCACATTGAAGCAACATTTCAAGACGTCAGTCAGGAAGTTAAAACTTGGTCGCAAATGGGTCTTCCAAATGGACAATGAGCCCAAGCATTCTTCCAAAGCTGTGGCAAAATGGCTTCAGGACAACAAAGTCAAGGTATTGGAGTGGCCATCACAAAGCCCTGACCTCAATGCCATAGAAAATGTGTGTGCAAAACTGAAAAAGCGTGTGTGAACAAGGTGGTCTACAAACCTGACTTAGTTACACCAGCTCTGTCAGGAGGAATGGGCCAAAATTCACCCAACTCTTGTGGGAAGTTTGCTACCCGAAACGTTTAACCTAAGTTGAACAATTTAAAGGCAATGCTACCAAATACTAATTGAGTGTATGTAAACTTCTGATCCACTCGGAATGTGATGAAAGAAATAAAAGCTGAAAGAAATCATTTGCCCTACTATTATTCTGACATTTCACATTCTTAAAATAAAGTGGTGATCATTACTAACCCACGGCAGGGAATTTTTACTAGGATTAAATGTCAGGAATTTTGAAAAACTGAGTTTAAATGTATTTGGCTAAGGTGTATGTAAACTTCTGACTTCAACTGTATATATGTGTATATATATATATATATATATATATATACACACACACACAGTGGGGCAAAAAAGTATTTAGTCAGCCACCAATTGTGCAAGTTCTCCCACTTAAAAAGATGAGAGAGGCCTGTAATTTTCATCATAGGTACACTTCAACTATGACAGACAAAATGAGAAGAAAAAAAATCCAGAAAATCACATTGTAAGATTTGTAATTCATTTATTTGCAAATTATGGTGGAAAATAAGTATTTGGTCACCTACAAACAAGCAAGATTTCTGGCTCTCACAGACCTGTAACTTCTTCTTTAAGAGGCTCCTCTGTCCTCCACTCGTTACCTGTATTAATGGCACCTGTTTGAACTTGTTATCAGTATAAAATACACCTGTCCACAACCTCAAACAGTCACACTCCAAACTCCACTATGGCCAAGACCAAAGAGCTGCCAAAGGACACCAGAAACAAAATTGTAGACCTGCACCAGGCTGGGAAGACTGACTCTGCAATAGGTAAGCAGCTTGGTTTGAAGAAATCAACTGTGGGAGCAATTATTAGGAAATGGAAGACATACAAGACCACTGATAATCTCCCTCGATCTGGGGCTCCACGCAAGATCTCACCGTGTGGGGTCAAAATGATCACAAGAACGGTGAGCAAAAATCCCAGAACCACACGGGGGGACCTAGTGAATGACCTGCAGAGAGCTGGGACCAAAGTAAGAAAGCCTACCATCAGTAACACACTACGCCGCCAGGGACACAAATCCTACAGTGCCAGACGTGTCCCCCTGCTTAAGCCAGTACATGTCCAGGCCCGTCTGAAGTTTGCTAGAGAGCATTTGGATGATCCAGAAGAAGATTGGGAGAATGTCATATGGTCAGATGAAACCAAAATATAACTTTTTGGTAAAAACTCAACTTGTCGTGTTTGGAGGACAAAGAATGCTGAGTTGCATCCAAAGAACACCATACCTACTGTGAAGCATGGGGGTGGAAACATGCTTTGGGGCTGTTTTTCTGCAAAGGGACCAGGACGACTGATCCGTGTAAAGGAAAGAATGAATGGGGCCATGTATCGTGAAATTTTGAGTGAAAACCTCCTTCCATCAGCAAGGACATTGAAGATGAAACGTGGCTGGGTCTTTCAGCATGACAATGATCCCAAACACACCGCCCGGGCAACGAAGGAGTGGCTTCGTAAGAAGCATTTCAAGGTCCTGGAGTGGCCTAGCCAGTCTCCAGATCTCAACCCCATAGAAAATCTTTGGAGGGAGTTGAAAGTCCGTGTTGCCCAGCAACAGCCCCAAAACATCACTGCTCTAGAGGAGATCTGCATGGAGGAATGGGCCAAAATACCAGCAACAGTGTGTGAAAACCTTGTGAAGACTTACAGAAAACATTTGACCTCTGTCATTGCCTACAAAGGGTATATAACAAAGTATTGAGATAAACTTTTGTTATTGACCAAATACTTATTTTCCACCATAATTTGCAAATAAATTCATTAAAAATCCTACAATGTGATTTTCTGTTTTTTTTCTTCTTCTCATTTTGTCATCATAGTTGAAGTGTACCTATGATGAAAATTACAGGCCTCTCATCTTTTTAAGTGGGAGAACTTGCACAATTGGTGGCTGACTAAATACTTTTTTGCCCCACTGTATATATACACACACACACACATACACACATATTTATATACACACACAAAAGTATTAAGACCCATTTACTTTTTTTACATTGTTACGTTACAGCCTTGTTCTAAAAATTATAAAATAGTTTCCCCCGCATCAATCTACACAGACAATATCCCATAATGACAAAGCAAAAACAGGCTAATACATTTTTACTAATCTATAAAAAAAATTAAAAACTGAAATATTACATAAGTATTAAGACCCTTTACTCAGTACTTTGTTGAAGCACCTTTGGGGAGCGTCACTTCACAGCTCTATGCAGGTGTCTCCAGAGATTTTAGATCGGGTTCAAGTCTGGGCTCTGGCTGAGCCGCTCAAGGACATTCAGAGACATGTCCCGAAGCCACTGTGTTGTATTGGCTGTGTGCTTAGGGTCGTTGTTCTGTTAGAAGATTAACCTTCGCCCCAGTCTGAGTTCCTGAACACTCTGGAGCAGTTTTTTTTAATTTAACCTTAACTTACTTGCCTAGTTAAATAAAGAACAAATTCTTATTTACAATGACGGTTTACACCGGCCAACGCTGGGCCAATTGTGTGCGCCGCCCTATGGGACTCCCAATCACAGCCGGATGTGATGCAGACTGGATTCGAACCAGGTACTGTAGTGACGCCTCTTGCACTGAGATGCAGTGCCTTAGACCGCTGCGACACTTGGGAGCTTTAAATCAAGGATCGCTCTGTATTTTGCTCCTTTCTCCCTCGATCCTGACTAGTCTCCCAGTACCTGCAGCTGAAAAACATCCCCACAGCATGATGCTGACGCCACCATTCACCGTAAGTATGTTATAGGCCCGGTGATGAGCGGTGCCAGGTTTCCTCCAGACGTGACGCTTGGCATTCAGACCAAAGAGTTCAATCTTGGTTTCATCAGACCAGAGAATCTGGTTTCTTATAGTTCGTGAATCCTTTAAGTGCCTTTTGGCAAACTCCAAGCGGGCTGTCATGTGCCTTTTACTGAGGATTGACTTCCATCTGGCCACTAACATAAAGGCCTGATTGGTGGTTCTGCAGAGATGGTTGTCCTTCCAGAAGATTCTCCCTTCTCCACAGAGGAACTCTGGAGCCCTGTCTGAGTGACCATCGGATTCTTGGTCACCTCCCTTTCCAAGGCCCTTTCCCCCGATTGCTCAGTTAGGCCGGGCGGCCAACTCTAGGAAGAGTATTGCTGGGTCCAAACTTCTTCCATTTAAGAATGATGGAGGCACAGCCTTTATGGTAGAGTAGCCAGATGGACGCCACTCCTCAGTAAAAGGCACGTGACAGCCCACTTGGAGTTTGCCAAAAGGCACCTAAAGAACTCTCAAACCATGAGAAACAAGGTTCTCAGGTCTGATGAAACCAAGATTGAACTCGCCTGAATGCCAAGCGTCACATCTGGAGGAAACCTGCCATCATCTCTAAATTGAAGCATGGTGGTGGCAGCATCATGCTATGGGGATGTTTTTCAGCGGCAGGGACTGGGAGACTAGTCAGGATCAATGGAAAGATGAACGGAGTAAAGTACAGAGAGATCCTTGATGAAAACCTGCTCCAGAGCACTCAGGACCTCAGATGGGGGCAAAGGTTCACCTTCCAACAGGACAACCACCCTAAGCACACAGCCAAGACAACGCAGGAATGTCCTTGAGTGGCCCAGCCACAGCTCGGGCACTTGAACCCGATCGAACATCTCTGGAGAAACCTGAAAATAGCTGTGCTCCCCATCCAACCTGACAGAGCTTGAGAAGATCTGCAGAGAAGAACGTGAGAAACACCCCAAATACAAGTGTGCCAAGCTTGTAGCATCATACCCAAGAAGACTTGAGGCTGTAATCACTGCAAAGGTGGTTCAATAATGTACTGAATATAGGGTCTGAATGCTTATGTAAATGTGATATTTAAGTTGTACATTTTTTATAAATGTGCAAACATTTCTAAAAACCTGTTTTCGCTTTGTCATTATGGGGTATTGTGAGTAGATTAATGGGGGGGGGACTATTTAATCAGTTTTAGAATAAGGCTGTGACCATCAAAATATGGAAAAAGTCAAGGGGTCTGAATACTTTCAAAATGGCACTGTATACATATTCATATATATTCTTTTTTGTATGTATGTGCTGGGCTTCAGCTGAGATTATTCTTACAGAGTATATACACTACCGGTCAAAAGTTTTAGAACACCTCCATTTTTATAGTTTTTACAAAAGTTCACACAGTTTGTCTTCATGTACTCTGAAATGAAAGCATATAACAAATAAACAATTGGAGACAGAAAATAAATCAGAGAATCTTTTAGTTTAACAAAATGTTATCGTCAAAGTACCCACCTTTTGCAGACATAACAGCCGAACACACATTCTTTCTACAACGGAAATCAAATATAGTTCAGAAAGTCCTTCCCAACACTGTTGCAGAAGTTCCCACAAATGTGTTGCACTTGTAGGTGGCTTTGCTTTCACCCTTCTGCCCAGTTCATCCTAAACCAGCTCGATGGGGTTTAAGTCTGGAGACTGTGCTGGCTATTCCATGATGTGCTGGCCATTACATGATTTGAAGTCTACCGTCTTGTTCTTTTCTTATAAGGCACACTACAGTTCAAAAGTTTGGGGTCACTTAGAAATGTCCTTGTTTTTGAAAGAAAAGCACATTTTTTGTCCGTTAAAATAACATAAAATTGGTCAGAAATACAGTGTAGACATTGTTAATGTAAATTACTATTGTAGCTGGAAACTGCAGATTTTTTTATGGAATATCTACATAGGCATACAGAGGCCCATTATCAGCAACCATCACTCCTGTGTTCCAATTGCACATTGTGTTAGCTAATCCAAGTTCATCATTTTAAAAGGCTAATTTATCTTTACAAAACCCTTTTGCAATTATGTTAGCACAGCTGAAAACTGTTGTGCTAATTAAAGAAGCAATAAAACTTAGACTAGTTGAGTATCTGGAGCAGCAGCAATTGTGGGTTCGATTACAGGCTCCAAATGACCAGAAACAAATACCTTTCTTCTGAAACTCATCAGTCTATTGTTGTTCTGAGAAATTAAGGCTATTCCATGCGAGAAATTGCCAAGTAACTGAAGATCTTGTACAATGCTGTGTACTACTCCCTTCACAGAATAGCGCAAACTGGCCCTAACCAGAATAGAAAGAGTGGGAGGCCCTGGTGCACAACTGAGCAAGAGGACAAGTACATTAGAGTGTCTAGTTTGAGAAACAGACGCCTCACAATATCTCAAATGGTAGCTTCATTAAATAGTACATGCAAAAAAACAGTCTCAATGTCAACTGTGTCATGACGTTGGTTTATGACAGTCAAATACCTCTTCCCCCCTTTTTCCTCCCTCTACCCTACAGATGTTACATTTGCAAACCCTTGGTTAACATAGAGATTCTGGGAACATCAGAAGGTGGGGGGAAATGAACAATATTCTGGTAATCTGACCAATTGAACATATATGCGGTGGTACTTAATGAATATGATGTCAGTTCGTTTGTCATCTGAGACATTCTCATCAATGATAAGATGACAAACTCTACAGTGGAAAGTCTACACATCAGAGTTATCGGATTCACATGGAATTGTTGTTCAATTTAAATGTTTGAATATGAAATTATTCATGATGGGATGAAATGTGATTTTAGCTTCTAAAATGTGAGATTTGGGTTTTCATAAGATAGGGATCTGCTCAATCAGTGGCCTGCCCTTTTCAAACACGCCCCCCCCTCCCTTCCTATATAAGCCCTTAGGATCAAGCAATATAACCTCCTGTTCCGAGGACATTAGGACAACGGTCCGATGTCAGAATGGTTCAGATAATAACTACAGAACGAAGCCAACATCAGCGTGAGCTTTGGTTGTGAATGGTATGAACTTTGAACTCTTATTCACTACAGAAGTGATACCTCCTAGCCGTTGAGTTAGGACCAGCTGCTGCAAACGAGGGTTAGGAAGGAACAGACAGAGTATCCCGTCTACCACACCACGACGTTACTACAACGAGTCAATTTACCAGCAGAGACATTCTTCAAAGGACTAAGGTTGGGCAACATGGCCTTCCATCTACCACCAACCTACTGAAGCGCAGC
The DNA here is from genome assembly GCF_018296145.1 of Oncorhynchus tshawytscha. Lineage (NCBI taxonomy): Eukaryota > Metazoa > Chordata > Actinopteri > Salmoniformes > Salmonidae > Oncorhynchus > Oncorhynchus tshawytscha. The sequence goes on along the minus strand of NC_056457.1, from coordinate 12,544,749 downwards.
ACAGAGTAAATATTTATTGCATTTTCCTTTTCCAAATGGGCGGTAATTTAGAATGTATAAGATACTGTATTTACGATAGCACAGCTTCGCCCTTTGTTCCTCAGTCTTCCCGCTCTTTCACTCAAACCCAGCTCCTTTTCTTTTGTGTAACAAGCTGTCATATCTGTTCCGCCCGCTAGGGACGTTTTCCGTTATGACGTCATGTGTAATCAAGTTATGATTTAATGACGTGTATGTGTAATTCTGTGTGATTAATTAGGTATTTAGTAAACTAATAATTAAACCCAATTTTGTATTGCTGATTCAAATTGTTAGCCAGGGTTCGTGCAGATAACCAAGAATTTACAACTTTCAGATGAGACTGAATTAAGATGACGATTAATATTGACTGCTATCGATGTAAAATATTACTAGGTCTTTAAGAGTTTATTCGGAAGATAACTCCCAACTCTCTAGTTAATTATATTTACATGATTAGCTCAATCAGGTAATATTAATTATGAATAAATTATTTTATAGAATAGCATGTCATATCACTTAATCCGGCATAGCCAAAGACTCGACAATTGTGAAGAGGCGACTCCGGGATGCTGGCCTTCTAGGCAAAGAAAAATCCATATCTCAGACTGGCCAATGAAAAGAAAAGATTAAGATAGGCAAAAGAACAGACAGTGGACAGAGGAACTCTGCCTAGAAGGCCAACATCCCGGAGTCGCCTGTTGACGTTGAGACTGGTGTTTTGCGCTTACCTTTGTACCATTTCAGGTTATTCACTGGACTTTAACTGCTTAAATTTCAGTAAAAACTGGAAAAATGGGGATGTTCTAAAACTTTTGACCGGTAGTGCATTTGTGCAGGCTGCAATTGTTCCTTGACTAACACCAATCATTCTCACTGTTGTTAATTCTAATGTTTTAACGTCTAATAGTAACTGTATCCACTGGCGAATTGGGAGGAAGGTGATTGCCATCTAAGAGCCAACATCTTTTTTTTGTGGCAGTGCTACCTGCCAGCAGTAATCTTCTCTGATTGATTGAGAGATTCAAGGAGCCATCATCATTGAGTAACACAGTAATATTTACATTCATGCACTTTGAAATGTATGTTGTAACTTTGTCCCAGAAGCATTTAATTGAAGGGCACTCCAACATCATATGAAGAAATGTGCTTAGCTGATATGAAGGGACACAGTGAACAGGTAAGAGTTGGAGCCAATTTCATCGTAAAATGTTTCCTTGGTGTTAAATACAGTCTGTGAACAAAGGTTAAATGTTTGATGGTTCGGATTACGGGATGCCAAGGTAAAGTTTTTCCATATTCTGTTCCAGTTAAAGTGCTGTTCAGATTCACTTAGATCTGTGGATCATATTTTAATGTCTAGCTCAGAATATGAGCTTTCCAAAAGTAGATTATACATTATAGAGATCAGTCCTTTCGGGAACCCAGATAATTTATTTATAAATCCCATCATTGGATTGTTCGGTAGTTGGGATTCCCAAGAGTCCCTAGGCCAACATAGCTGACCTAAGTTGTAAATATAGAAAAAAGGACTTGCCTGGTAATGTGTCTTTCAAATCTTTACTGTCCATGATAATCGGTAAGGGTACAGACTACACATTTGGACCTTTGGGGGGGATGCAAAAGGCCGTCCTCCAGATCACAAGGCATTATTGTGAAATATGACATGTCTAACAACGCTGCAAGTTGTTTTTTTTACCTTGACATGTGGAACAGGCGTTTGAACGGAAAATACCGTATCGCCATCTGCCACTAGCGACAGTGAGCAATGGGGAAGCAGAGCCAAGCTTGACTACACTGTTCTCCCAGAGAAAGAAGCAGCACACGGGCACCGGATGAAACGATTGATGTCAAGTACAAGATTCCATTATGAAATGTTAAGTTAACAAGACCTCGTTGGGTAACACCGGCTGGCTAAAGAATACAAATAATGCTGTAGGTGTGAACACATTTATAATAAGCTATTAGTAGGACTCCCTCCTATAGGAGATATGAGTTGACCACCCAACCATAATACCTGTAATAAACTTATGGACCATCATGGTCATACAATGCTAATACAAGTTCTCCTCACGTAGTCAAAAGCTAAGCTTTGGCTGCATATACTGTATGCAACGGTAAGTCATCTCTTTGCCATTACATACTGTACAGTAGGTTATATGTAGTCTTAGCAAGAAGTTGTTCTTCACAGCACTGAGTCAGACGTGGGTAGACTGGCATTCCAGAAAGTTCTCTCCACAGCTGCTTGGCCTTTATAGACAGCAGGTGGGCAGGCGGCAGCTTGGAAGTTTATTCTCCCTCCCTACTGAAGCAGTGGGGGAGACAGAGAGGGAGGGAGGGTAGGCATCACGCTGAGTCCAGCAGCCTGACTGGGCCTCGTTCACCTTGAAACAAATTAGCTCGCGCCTAGCGCTCGTCTCTGCCTGGGTCGAGCCCTGCAATCTCCACATACACCAACACGAGCCTGTCAGCCTGAGTTTCACAAATAAGGGGGGGGGGGTCGAGGGAGGGTGATAAGCCAGCGTATTTAGTTTGAAAGTGAGATGCAGGTGTGACATATGCCTGGTAAAGGAAGGTTAATGGTGGATTGGCCCTCTGAGACAAAGCAGACTGAAAAGGAGAGGAGGCTCGTGTTAAGGGCCTGACTACCAGGGCTATGTCACTCACACGGTAAGAGAGAGCACAAGCCAAAAGATGGGTTGGGATAGCTTGGCAACATCCACAGACCAGATGATAATGATATCTGGCATCAGCAAAGGAGAGCATGGTTACCGTGTTGCTAGCAAATGATATGACAGGCAGGGCACACGACAGCAAATGGTGTGCAGTGTTGTACAGTATACCAGTACCACGGTAATACCACGGTACCAAAACACCATGATACTTATGATACCAACATTTCAGAATATAAGTATTTCGCTACACCGGCAATAAAATCTGCTAAATATGTGTATGTGACCAATACAATTTGATTTTCATATGATACTACCAAGTTTTTCAGCCCTACCGATCTAAAGAACCGGTTGGCGCCGTTATAAAATGTTTATAAAGTCAATTTTGTTTTATGAATTCAGTTGAATTTAAGCAAGTCACTAGTCTCTTGCATGCACAGATCCAATAATATCCACTTCACTTATAAGTGCTTATCACGTGGCAGCTGTAATCAGCCAGACGCATCCCCTACATGCCCGACCCCTCAGAGCCAATTTATGCTTGATTCTAAAACGTAGTCAGTGGCTCCGTATGGAGGGTGTGACACAATTGTGGAGCCTCCGGAGGCATGCAGAGGTCAAATTTTACTCTGTACCGCACCGCTGTGCGCCTCCCAATTTTTGGACATGATTGGCATGATTGGTTGATGGTAGGTGGGGGCGGGAGGTCATGTATAACACAAAGTAATTTCCTTGACAACAGCTATGCTCAACAGGCCATATGGCGGCGCACAAATGACTCAGTGTCTTCCGGGTTAAGGGAGGGTTTGGCCGGGGTCGGCCGTCATTGTAAAATAAGAATTTGTTCTTAACCGACTTGCCTAGTTAAATAAAGGTTCAATTAAAAAAGTATTTGAAAAAAAAAACAGCTCTGCGAAGCATAAATATCCTGACTTCTGCAGTGGTCATATCACAATAAATGCTGCACGGCCAAAGCATGGAGTGCCTGAACTCACCTGCTACTCTCCGTCCTCTCTTCACGCGGGTCTATTCCTCCGTCAGTTTTTTTGTTGTAAATCATTTAGCCGCGATGTCGAAGCTGGGATGCAGACCCAGATCAGTCTTCTGTTGTTAGATTTGTACATTTGTTACATTGGAGCAGTGTGTGCAAAGCGAACAATGTTGATACATTGTATAATTGAATTGCCTGTTATAACCAAGTCTGAGTGGACTTTGCAAGTTCACTGTCATGCAGCCTCAGAGTGTCAGTGGGAAAATGGAGCACCACTTGGCGACATGCATACTTGCAGCTTTAGAGCAAAGAAAACGGCTGTCTCCTAGCCTAAATTGTAAAAAACATAATAATACCCATATTACCCCAGATGCCTTTTTATATCATTTCACAAACCGTAACGTGGGCCGTTTTAATTAAAGTAATCCCGAGTCGCTAAATATTGGTGTGATAACAAACAATGTTGTTCAGTAATGTTAACTAGCTAGCTAACAACCTGGTAATTTGACAGTAGGTTTAGGCAAATTTGATTGGCACAGGAAGAAAGGAAAAGGGTCTGCTTCAAAAGGTAGGACTCATTCAGGGCTAATGTAAGCCTAAACTATCTAGAACAATCTATTTCTTTCTGATGCTCCTTAAATTCAGTTTGGTGCCTAACGTTTCAAAAGTTGGGAGCAGTGTGTGTTTGTGGGAGAAAGAGTGGTGTGTGTTTATGAGAGTGAGGGAGACAGAAAGAGAGGGAGAGTGTGTGTGCATGTGTCTGTGTTAACTGAATCAGATTCCAAGAACACAGGATGAGATGTTACCATCCTTTGTGCAAGCACAAGAGTAAAGAAGGTTTCATGAGGTGTTTTCCCCTTACTGACATGCAGGTCCTTATGAATGTATATCACAGGAGGATGGTGGAATCTTAATAGGGGAGGACGGGCTCCATCAAACACATGGTTTCTATTCGTTTGATGCCTTCCCATTTGCGCCGTTCAAGTCATTACTATGAGCCATCCTCCCTTCACTAGCTTCCACTAATATTCCGTGAAGACCTTTTTAAAATATGAGCAAATGAGCCATTCTATGCAGTATTCCATTATACACTGAACAGTATGAAGTCAAATTCAATGTGTTGTAACGTGAACAAGCGTCCTGGGTGGGGGGGAGAACAGGATGCTTGGCCACTGATTTTCCCCCCACCGTGGTATCACGTTACTACTTGGTGTCGTGATACGTGGCCTGGTATCATATTGTTTGTAAAATGTTGGTATCAGTGTGCAGTGCATGTTTCCTTGCCATAGAGGGAAAAAGGAATCAACAAAAAAATGGCGCCGGAGGGAATGGCCTCCGTTTTACGGTCTCCTAACCAAGTGTGCTATTATGTGGGGGTTTTTCACGATATTTGTAAATTATTTTGTACATAATGTTTCTGCAACCATATCTTACGGAAGGAAAGAGCTTCTGGATATCAGGACAGCGATCACTCACCTCGGATTAGACAAAGACTTCTTCAACAACAACAACAAGCAGGACTCAAACGATATTCTCCAAACACCCCACAGGACAGACATCCCAATTATTCGCAAAAGGAAGCGACGCAGAGGACGAAGAGCTGGATGACTCGTCCGGACCCGCAGAAGACAACTAGGAAAGCTGCCGTTACCGTCAATATTACTCACCAACGTGCAATCATTGGAAAATAAACTAGACGAGGTAAGATCACGAATATCCCACCAACGGGACATCAAAAACTGTAATATCCTATGCTTCACGGAATCGTGGCTGAATGACGACATGGATATTCAGCTAGCGGGATACACGCTGCACCGGCAGGATAGAACAGCACACTCCGGTAAGACGAGAAGGGGGGCGGTCTGTGCATATTTATAAACAGCAGCTGGTGCACGAAATCTAAGGAAGTCTCTAGATTTTGCTCGCCTGAAGTAGAGTATATTGTGATAAACTGCAGACCACACTACTTGCCTAGAGAGTTCTCAGCTATACTTTTCGTGGCTGTTTATTTACCACCACAGACAGATGCTGGCACTAAGACCGCACTCAGTCAGCTGTATAAGGAAATAAGCAAACCACTCACCCAGAGGCGGCGCTCCTAGTGGCCGGAGACTTTAATGCAGGGAAACTTAATCTCTTTAATGCAGTTCTACCAAATCTCTATCAACATGTTAAATGTGCAACCAGAGAGAAATAAATTCTAGATCACCTGTACTCCACACACAGAGACGCGTACAAAGCTCTCCCTCACCCTCCATTTGGTAAATCCGACCACAACTCTATCCTCCTGATTCCTGCTTACAAGCAAAAATTAAAGCAGGAAGCACCAGTGACTCGGTCTATAAAAAAATGGTCAGATGAAGCAGATGCTAAACTACAGGACTGCTTTGCTATCACAGACTGGAACATGTTCCGGGATTCTTCTGATGACATTGAGGAATACACCACATCAGTCACTGGCTTTATCAATAAGTGCATTGAGGACGTCGTCCCCACAGTGACTGTACGTACATACCCCAACCAGAAGCCATGGATTACAGTCAACATTCGCACTGAGCTAAAGGGTAGAGCCGCCTCTTTCAAGGAGCGGGGCTCTAGCCCGGAAGCTTACAAGAAATCACTCTATGCCCTGCGACGAACCATCAAACAGGCAAAGCGTCAATACAGGGCTAAGATTGAATCATACTACACCGGCTCAGACGCTCGACGGATGTGGCAGGGCTTGCAAACTATTACAGACTACAAAGGGAAGCACAGCCGCGAGCTGACCAGTGACACGAGCCTACGAGACGAGCTAAATCACTTTGAGGCAAGCAACACTGAGGCATGTATGAGAGCATCAGCTGTTCCGGACGACTATGTGATCACGCTCTCCGTAGCCGACGTGAGTAAGACCTTTAAACAGGTCAACATACACAAGGCTGTGCGGGGCCAGACGGATTACCAGGATGTGTGCTCCGGGCATGTGCTGACCAACTGACAGGTGTCTTCACCGACATTTTCAACATGTCCCTGATTGAGTCTGTAATACCAACATGCTTCAAGCAGACCACCATTGTCCCTGTGCCCAAGAACACAAAGGCAACCTGCCTAAATGACTACAGACCCGTAGCACTCACGTCCGTAGTCATGAAGTGCTTAGAAAGGCTGGTCATGGCTCACATCAACACCATTATCCCAGAAACCCTAGACCCAATCCAATTTGCATACCGCCCAAACAGATCCACAGATGATGATATCTCTATTGCACTCCACACTGCCCTTTCACACCTGGACTACAGCTCAGTGTTCAACACCATAGTCTCCTCAAAGCTCATCACCAAGCTAAGGATCCTGGGACTAAACACCTCCCTCTGCAACTGGATCCTGGACTTCCTGACAGGCCGCCCCCAGGTGGTGAGGGTAGGTAGCAACACATCTGCCACGCTGATCCTCAACACTGGAGCTCCCCAGGGGTGCGTGCTCAGTCCCCTCCTGTACTCCCTGTTCACCCACGACTGAATGGCCAGGCACGACTCCAACACCATCATTAAGTTTGCTGACGATACAACAGGGGTAGGCCTGATCACCGACAAGACAGCCTATAGGGAGGATGTCAGAGATCTGGCCGGGTGGTGCCAGAATAACAACCTATCCCTCAACGTAACCAAGACTAAGGAGATGATTGTGGACTACAGGAAAAGGAGCACCGAGCACGTCCCCATTCTCATCGATGGGGCTGTAGTGGAGCAGGTTGAGAGCTTCAAATTCCTTGGTGTCCACATCAACAACAAACTAGAATGGTCCAAACACACCAAGACAGTCGTGAAGACGGCACGACAAAGCCTATTCCTGAACAGGTAACCAAATGGTTACCCGGTCTATTTGTATTGTGTGCCTCCCCCAACCCCCCTCTTTTACGCTGCTGCTACTCTCTGTTTATCTTATATGCATATTCACTTTAACTATACATTCATGTACATACTACCTAAATTGGCCCGACCAACCAGTGCTCCCGCACATTGGCTAACCGGGCTATCTGCATTGTGTCCCACCACCCGCCAACCCCTTTTTACACTTCTGCTACTCTCTGTTCATCATATATGCATAGTCACTTTAACGATACCTACATACTACCTCAATAAGCCTGACTAACAGGTGTCTGTATATAGCCTTGCTACTCTTTTTTCAAAATGTCTTTTTACTGTTTTATTTCTTTACACACACACACACTTTTTCCCCCCGCACCATTGGTTAGAGCCTGTAAGTAAGCATTTCACTGTAAGGTCTACCTGTTGTATTCGGCGCACGTGACAAATAAACTTTGATTTGATCATTACCGAAGTTCTGTCATCCTTAAGAGCAGGTTATCTAGCCAACACATTCATATAAACCCATTCATTCGTCGCACCTCACTGACGTACTCCCACTGAAACATTTGCAAACTAATCTTGCCTTTATGCAGGGCTTCCAGGCTGTAATACCATAAACCGCACCACATAACTGGCTATATATGCATAAAACTGCTGAAATGTTCCATGTACAGCCAAGCGAGACATTGTTGATATGATCTCATTAACAGTATGCAATATATGAGCTCAACTTTAACAAGGGGAAAGGAAAAAAAGATGTCAAAAGGCTGGAGACAGAGAGAAGAACAAACTAGTAACCCTACTGTCTAGCGTCTATTTCGGTCTTCATTATAACCATGTTCAAGTCTAGCATGCAGCCCATTATCTTTCACTGAACACGGACTTTATGTAAGATTAAAAACTCTCCTGTACAGTATATACAGGCTGTAACATTATCAAAGTTGGGTAGAACTTTGTCAAACTTCCAAATCGGAGTACTTAGGAGGTTAAAAATGGATGAACCCCTGTTTTTGGTTGCCATGGCACCTAATGGCAGCCTGTGTAGTTTACTCCTGCTAATGTATCCGTAATGATTTGTTTTATTTGTTCATATTATGTGTATTGTTTTTAATATATATATATTTTTTTTATATAGCTAATCAAGTATTGAACACATTTATTTTTATCAACTACTTTAATCAACTAGTCAATTGTTCAGATTCGAAAACCGGCCCAAATCTTCAAAGATCCTCATCTCATTTTCTTTCGGGCTGGAACAAAGACTCAGAACCGGCAGCAACCCTAATTCACTACACAGAAGGGGTTAGGAAACTATTACTCAAACTAAAGTGTTGTGTGTGCACTCCCAGTGAGTGCAGTACAACATGCCCACCGGAGATGGATGACAAAAGACACTGGCCACGTCTCTGCGGGCTGCTCCTCAGGCAGTTGGAAACACCGCGAGACCCACAAGGCAAATCTAAAAACGCAGAGTGGATTTCAGTACCTCTTCAGACACTTCATGCAGCTCCTGTTCCATCTACAGCTCCCTTGCCTATCAGAATGGAACTATTTATTGTCTAGTCTCTCACTAATAAATCCCTCCTGCTGCACAACCACGTAGTAGACAAGGAGCTTGACATGTGCCTAACTGAAACCTGGCATCAGCCTGGGGTCTACTCAGCCATAAATAAGGCATGCCCACCTTCCTCAGCACTGGCATGGCCATCATATGCCAAGTTGAACTGAAAAGGTCCCACCTGCCTGAACTGTGCTCTTTTGTATGTCTCGCTGTAAAATCCAAACGCTCTACTCCACCTCAGCCAACATTGTGATTCTAGGAGACTTCAATATCCACGTTGACTCTCCCTCATGTCACTACTGCTGAGTTTCTGAGTTGACCTGAAGCTACTTGTTGATGCCACCACGCACACCTGTGGGGACACTTGACTTGGTCATCACGGACTCTGCCCCAATCAACGACATGCAGGTATATGACCTTAGTGTGTCTGACCACAAGGTTGTCGCACTGGACTTGACATCCCTTCCCCTTTAACCAAGTCCAAGCATGCGTTTCCAGAACTGGAAAAACATCGACCCAGCCAGCTTGTCAGAGGACATCTTAAACCTGTCTCCTCCAGCTTTTTCGTCAGTGAATGAAACTGTGGAGGTTTACAACCAATCCCTGAGCAGTGTGCTTGACCTCCATAAAAACATTAGACATCGCATTCGCTCGCTTAGCTCCCTGGTTTACTCCAGAACTGAGAAAAACTAAATCCACTGGTCGCATCATGGAACCGCATCTCAGAAATTTAGACTTTATTGTCCACAAATGGGCCTTTCAAGAGCACCATACAGCTTATTCCAAGGCCATGAAAGAGGGGCGGTCAATATTCTACTCCAACCTCATCAATAGAAAATCCTGGAAACTCAAAGCACCGGTTTCCCACCATTAACCATCTTTTGAAAACCCAGTCCCAGATGGAGGCAGCAGAAGAGCAGTGTAACAGCTTCATTTACTTTTTTTTTTTAAACAAAGGTTAGCAACATCAAATCTTTCATCTCCTGCTCTACTACTCCATCTCCTCCCTCCCACGACCCTCCACGAACGCCACCTCAGCCCCTCTCCTGTTTCATTTACCCAGGGAGGTATTAATGAAAACCTACTCCTGTACCTTGGATCCTATTCCAAAAGCCCTGCTCAAACCATGCATCCCTGCACTGATAACCCAGATTGTTAACCACTCCCTCCAATCTGGCAGTGTCCCACCTGCATTTAAGACCACTGTCATCAGCGGTCTTCTGAAGAAGCCCACCCTAGACCCAGAAGTGCTAACCAATTACAGGCCAATACCCAACCTCCCCTTTCTCTCCAAGGTGTTGGAAAAAGTGGTGTCTGTACAGCTCCAGGACCATCTCAATCAGAATATCCTGTTTGAGAAGTTCCAGTCAGGTTTCCAGCCAACACCACAGTACTGAAACAGCCCTACTCAGGGTCACCAACAACCTGCTGATGGCAGCTGACGCAGGCACTCCGCGTCTCCTGATCCTCCTGGACTTGAGAGCAGCGTTTGACGCTGTCGACCACCCCACCCTCCTGGAATGCCTCCGGGACACCATCGGAATATCTGGACCACCAGCTCTGAGCTAGTTCCACCCAGACAGGATTGAGTATGTGTCGCTAGGTGGGTCCAGGTCCCGGACCCACCACACCAACTGTGCGGTGTCCCACAAGGATCGGTTCTTGGACCAATCCCCCTCGGTCATTTCATTACCCTGCATGGAATCTCATTCCACTGCTATGCTGATGACACCTAGCTGCAGTGGTGGAAAAAGTAGCCAATTCTCATACTTGCATAAAAGTAAAGATAAGTCACCCAGTAAAATACTACTTGAGTAAAAGTCTTTAATTTTAAATATACTTAAGTATCAAAAGTAAATGTAATTGCTAAAATATACTTAAATATCAAAAGTAAAAGTATAAAATAATTTCAAATTCCTTATATTAAGCAAACCAGATGGAAAGATTTTCGTGCTTTTAGAATTTACGGATAGCCACGGCCACACTCCAACACTCAAGACATAATGAACTGGGATGTTCTCTTGATAAGTGCGTGAATGGGGCCATTTTCTTGTCCTGCTAAGCATTAAAAATGAAACAAGTACTTTTGGGTGTCAAGTAAAAAGTACATTATTTTCTTTAGGAATGATGTGGAGTAAAAGTTGTCAAAAAATAGTAAAGTACAGATTTTTCTTTAAAGAAGAAAAAGATTTCAGTAGCACTTTAAAATATTTTTACACCACTGCCCAGCTGTCAGTAAAAACTGCCCCAAGTCCCTATGATGCATGTGCCGCCTGAACACCTGCTTTGAGATAAAGGGATGGATGAAGCAACTGAACAGCAACCCCTACCAGGTAACTCGCCAATAACACACCTCCAATCTGTGTGTAAAGCTTGATTCCTCACTGACCTTTGACAACCACATCAAACAACTGTGTAAAGCCTAATTCTATCACCTCAAGAACATTGCCAAACTCCATCCCATCCACACTCTGTCTGATGCAGAGAAGCTCAACCATGCCTTTATCTCTTCAAGGCTGGACTATTGCAACGCACTCATCGGGATCCCTGGCGGGAGTCTCCAGAAGCTCCAAAACATCCAGAACAACACTGCCAGGATCCTGATGAGAGTGCGGAAACACCATCACATCACCCCCATACTGGCATCTCTGCACTGGCTCCCAGTCTCATTTCAGATTGAAATTAAAACCCTCCTTCTGACTGTCCTGTGTATTTATGGCAATGTATTTATGGCCTCCTTATCTTAACAAACTGCTCTCCCCCATTAACCCCACCCTCGGGTCAAGTGATAGCCTGCCAAGCCCCCAGGACCAAGCTCTGCTCCTTATGGAACCTTTCTCTTTAGGACGGCTTGGTCGATAGCTATGCTCCTTGGTGTCATTGTAGCGTCAGCTGTGTTCTTTGTGTCAGTTGCAATGTCTAGTGTAAATTTTTTCCCATTTTTATTTTATGCACAGATTATTCTGTAAAATGAAAATAATTATTATTACTTGTATTCTGTGGGAGCGTTCATGCTCCAAAATGGACTGCTAGGTTGTTTGTTCTGTGCAGCAAGCCGATCAGAGCTTTATGGCATTACGTCAAATAGTGTTTACACAAAGTGGGGCTGCCGTATTTGGACAACACTAAAACTGAGGTGTGGGAATACTGAAGGGGTGTTCTGTTGTTGACCATTTCAAATTCTGGCAATGAGTGTACAAACAGGAATTAACACAAAACACTATACATGTACAAATAGACACTGGAATTATCACAAAAGCAAGCCAATATACGTGTCCAAGCTAAACCCCACAGCTATTCATAACACAACTAGAATATACAGTAAATGGTGACGTACTAGTCTCATATTTGAATGAGCTGATTGCATGTAAATGTCCCTATGTTCAATGCAAATTCTGACCGTCTGGCGATGATAGTAACTTGCATATGTGGTGGAGGGGAGATATTGTGTGTATGTCCCAAAATGTACCCTATTCCCTATATAGTGCACTAGTTTTGACCAGAGCCCTATGCACTACATTTATAATAGGGTGCCATTTGGAAAGTAGCCCAACACATGCAGTAAAAATGTGTCATAGAGCACCAGAGAGAATGTGAACATAATTTCAGTGGCTGCTCTGCTACATTAGAGGAACTCGCCTATTAGGCAGAGCACAGCCCAGAGCAGAGCACCAATGGCAGGACTCCCAAACCAGGGACCATGCTGAGGAGGATTCAGGTAAAATATGCATCACACCGACTAAATACAAGGTATTATTGGAAAGGCTTTTAGGTCATTATACCGACTAGAGCATTTCTCTTAGAAGCACTATGAGATGTGTTTACCAATCAAAATGAGATTTTACCATTGCAATTTTACTGTTGGATTATGTGCTACTGTTGATCTTGAAGTAACAGCCTTCAAAATCCTTTTCATTGTGCAGAGCCTGTGGTCTTGCAGTAACACTCTCAGTATCAGAGTAACGGTTCCCCACCGGAGACAGGGATACAATTCTACTGTTCTCCCACTTGCCTGTCTACCCCCTCTGTTTCCAAATGTCTAAAGATGAAGTGTAGAATGTAAAATATATATATTTTTTTAACTTAAGTAATAAAAATATGTTATCTATCCCAGAACCACTTATGTTTTCCAGTGGAGTGAGATGCATGTTCAGAAAAAAGCCAATCATCTGTCATATCTTGTTGCTCCGGCTCTGATTTCCCTAGCTTATCTCCGGCAGTAACCATGGCGATGCAAGCCATACAGAACATCCTCGTTATCAGGGTCCTAGAGGACTCGCTGGAGTGTGGTATTTTCGTGGTGACCGTCCGCTGTGGAGACCGCCTCCTGCTGGACTTCTGGTACCGGAAGCCCCCATTTTGGAACAGCCAGGTGGAACAGACAGACATCCAGTGCCAGGCTGGACCAGAGCCAAACCAGGGGATGGATTTTGTTCTGCGGGCCCTTCACAGAGCGCCTAACCTCCACAACATACACTACTGGGGCCCCTTTGTTGTCGGCCTGTGCCTGGATGCGCTGCCCTTCCGTTTTCGCCTCCCTCCCGAAACGCTCGGTGGCGGTATAGAGGAAGTGATGCAAGAATGTGGCGAGCTGGTGCTCATACGCTGAGGGGGCTCTGAACTGTATTGGTGGCTATAGCATATCATTCTTTCCAACCTGACTTTACTGGGCAGCTCTGACTCAGGCATGGCCGAGTCAGTCAGTCAGTCCCAGATGGAAGCCCAGCCCACCCTGGTTCCTCTGGACTGCACTGTGGTCTCCCACCATCCCACGCCCACTCAGTTATATCCACCATCCACCCATCCATCCATCCCTCCCCTGCTCTGTGTCTGCCCAGAGAAAGCCACCACCACGACATCACTGGCCTGACCACAGAGGCGATAGTGGGAAGAGCCGAACCGCTTTATAATGGAGGAGTCACCACTTCAAAAGGCAGTGTGGTGAAGCCGGATGAAAGATGAAAGAACAGACACACTGGTTTAAGACTGCAGAAACAAAGCCTGAGCAAACAAGGCTAGTAGAGGGGGAGGAGAGGAGGAGGAGAGGGGGGGAACAAAGGAGAAAATGGCACCCTTGCCTTGCCCAAATTAGACTGACCTCCTTTCTAGGGAAAATATGGTCCTCAAAGGCCGATATCACACATAGTTACTCCAAGAGAACATTTTATGACAAGCCATAGGCAGTTAAAACTGAAAATTAGAAACTATTTGGAAAGCGCAAACAAAATATTACTCAAGCGTATCACCCACCACACTAGCCCTGTAGCCCCGACCAGATACTTACCATCATAGGTAAAGTAGGCCCCGTCCTTGAAGACTACGACCGATGGAAGCTCTGGCAAAGTCACTGACTGGATGGTGAAAACACATAAAAACACATAATTCAAAGCGAATTCCATAAATCATCCCTTACTTTCTTAATTTATGGGCACCTGAACCATACGAGACAGCAGTCCTATTGGCGGCAAGCCATCCTAGCAAACTGTGGACCTCATGCCAAATAAACCTGCAAAAGCAGCATACTCGCAGGCTTCACTATCCCTATGGCATTTACCATATCATACTGCATGGAGAATGTCACAGCAGCACTCCTGGACTTTCACTTGTGAGTGCTGCCTTGTGTTCGACTAGCTAGCTATACGACTAAAACAATGATCAAAATCACAAGAAATCCCTCATTAGAAAAGTGATGAGAATGAAACTTTCAAATGCGCCGTTGATAAGTTCTCCTCTCTGAAATTTGATGTGGGGAAACAACCTAGCTGAAGAGCCAGGGGACATGCCACATTCTCAAGGCCATTACCTCTGGTAAGACGTCTTCAGACGCAGAGAAGAAGTATGTATACACAATCAGCTCCGCAGCCATGTCGATATACTTCTCCTGCAAACGAGAAAACACAGGTTGCAAGCTTCTTCTTCCCTGAGAATTGCCCTCTGTGTTAACTTGGTTTGGGACATTTATCAAGGTCGTCTAGCACGTTGTATAAATGGGCTTTTCCTCACTCTGAGAGCGCTTGGCAGCAGCGGTGTGGGCAGAAGCTTTATGATCCAATCAATAAATTCTAGCTAAATGCCATGACAGCTTTCAGTGGCATTGATTGGATGTTAAGATAACATTTCAGACCCACAGAGAAGTGATAAACATATGGGGGGGAATGCATATCGAATTACTCAGAAAGCACAGTTAAATCAGGATGGTAGCTAACCAATACGCCAATGTAGTATGGATCGTCTTACTATATAATGTGTACTATGTGAGAGCTCCAACCAAGAATTCCAATTTCTTTTTACACCTCTGAATGGCAAATAACCTACTTGAACTGACTGGAATAAATGTATCGTTAACAAATTCCCATGATCACACTGGGAGAATATGAATCCTACTATGATTTCATGCACCGAATTACTTAACATAAATGTTTGTTGATTTTTATATTTTTCACTCAAAATGTCTGAAGGTATTGGGTCAAAACAACTTTGCACATATTATATTGCTACATATTGTTAACACTCTCACTCCACACTTGGAGGTTATGCTCTGTCTGGACCAGAGAAACTTCCAGAGCCCCTACCTTGAGAGGAGACTCCCCGCCGAAGTATACAAAGAGCACGTCATGTCTCTTCATCATATGGTCAAACATCTGCTTGCTTGGAAGTGCTCGGACTGCCGGCCTGAAGAGGACAGAAGACATGCACACAAACAGAAACACTATAGTTTGGATTATAAGATAATGTGTTTGCCATTAGTTAAAATTGCCTGAAGTTGAGAAAACGTTTACAAACAAAGTGAAACAGAGAGGAACTAACCTGAACATCTCATATTAGAACACTAATTTATTTATTGCTACGGACTGCCTACTGAACACGGCCATGTTTCTTTTCTAGTTGAACTCTAGTTTAATGTGTATGGTTCTGGTGCCATCTAGTGAACATCGCAGAAGCATGCAGTCAGAGGTGAAAACCCAGCCAGGTCTTTGACCCACCATTCCAACTGATCAGTCATCATGGGTCTCGTTTGGATTTTCCCGAGAGAGAGAAATCCCCTCAGGCTAAACTATTGACTGGCATTTGAAGAGACTTTAAAGGGCTAGGGTGGAAATTCACTGCATTCTTTAAAAAAAAAAAAAATTCTCTTTAAAAAAAAATGTCACCCCCTTTTTCTCCCCATCCAATTGTTAGTAGTTACTATCTTGTCTCATCGCTACAACTCAGTCGGGAGAGACAAAGGTTGAAAGCCATGTGTCCTCCGAAACACAACCCAACCAAGCCGCACTGCTTCTTAACACAGCGCGCATCCAACCCGGAAGCCAGCCGCACCAATGTGTCGGAGGAAACACTGTGCACCAGGCACGGTGGTTAGCATGCACTGCACCCGGCCTGCCACAGGAGTCGCTAGTGCACGATGAGACAAGAATATCCCTACCCGGCCAAACCCTCCCTAACCCGGACGACGCTAGGCCAATTGTGCGTCGCCCCATGGACCTCCAGGTCGTGGCCGGCTGCAACAGAGCCTGGGTGCGAACCCAGAGTCTCTGGTGGCACAGCTAGCACTGTGATGCAGTGCCCTAGACCACTGTTCCCTGGAAATTCACTGCATTCTAAGGGGGAGACATTTGTTGTATAGAGTTCCCATACAGCGTAATGTGTAGCCCATACAGCATAATGTCCTGTTTAGAAGACCACAGTATTCAGGGCATGTATAGTAATTTTTGTCTGATCATATCTATTCATATCGACTTACATAAGGGATTATGTACTCATTTATATCACCCATAAGAGATGTTGAAGCAACAGCGCATATGGTAAGAGTCCTACGACTTACCCTGCTACCCTGTTGGCGAATTCTACGATGTCATCCTTTGTCCTTGGCCCCTTGTAATTATAGGCAAGATCACCCTTTAGCCTGAGAAAGGAGGAGAGTGAGTGTGGCGGTGAGAAAGAGATTGAATAACACCAAGAAAAAGACTGTGAATTTCCTTCTTTATGCCAGTCCTTTTGTGAGGAGAAATGGACAGAATGGTACATTTGCATGAGAGAAAAACAAGATAAAAGCCTTTCATTTGGCCCTTTAATTGTTATGCTCGGTATCTAGTGCTTGTATGTGTGCATTCTGACAACCCACTCTGGGGTTGCTCTTTGTAGTGCTGTGAAAAGGCATGATAACAATGCCAAAGCTAAAAGAGATTACACTTCTCCAGCAAGTGTGAGTCAAATCCAAAATGACTCAAACCAAAATTGGATTCCAATCCAGAGGCAGGTCCATGGGTCAAAGTGATCCCTTTACCCAGAGGTCAGGGCTGTATGTATCAAGCGTCTCAGAGTAGGAGTGCTGATTTCGGATCAGGTTTGCCTTTAGATCACAACTAATTACATTACATGGGCAGGGGTATACCTGATCCAAGATCAGCACTCCCACTCAGAGATACTTGACACGTTCAGCCCCAGAATCTCTCTATTTAATCAGGGTTTTGGATAAGCGTCATCCAATTTCCAATAGCAGTACAGGAGAGAAAACAAGGGCCCTCTTCTCTTTCATTATAGAGTTGCATCAACCACAACACTACCAGGATCAGACCCCAAAAGACCTGACAAATACATCCAGGAGTGTTTGCTAGGGACACGCCAGTACACAAGGCTATTTGGATCTATTCTAATGAACTCCGGGAGAGATGGAGTCTCAGGTCTGTATCTATATTTCTCTCCGGGGGAAGCTACCTAGTGTAGTCCCCTGAGAATAGTTCATCACTCGCTTGGTTTAATGTGATGATTGCCCCCACTGTGATCATCTAACAGAGTTATCATGTTTGCTCAAACAGAACCTAAGTGTCCTACAGAAGCCTCAAATAATTTAATAAAAGATTATACTGTGTTGTTGTCTGAAGAGGCTACAGCTTCTACTTCCTCAGGGATTTACAGCATCTTGCCAAAGTGTTCAGACCCCTTAGATGTCTTCACATTTTGTGTTAAAGTGGGATTAAAATGTATTTAATTGTCAGCAATCTAAAAAATATATATTAAAAAACGCTGTGTGAATAAAATGGTATCACTAAAATATGGTCTTTGCGCAAATATTCAGCTCCCTGAGTCAATATGTTAGAAACATCTTTGGCATTGATTACAGCTGTCTTCTTGGGAAGGTCTTCAAATTGTGCAATATTTGCCCATCCTTTTTTTCTTCAAGCTCTAGCAATTTTCAAGTCTTAGCGTTATATTTTCAAGCAGGTTTAAGTCAAAACTGTAACTTGGCCACTCAGGAACATTCACAGTCTTCCTGGTAAGCAACTTTGGGATTTAGGTTATTGTCCTGCTAAAAGGTGAACTCCTCTACCAGCCTCTGGTGTAAGCAGACTGAAGCAGGTTTTCCTGTAGAATTTTGCCTGTGCTTAGCTCCATCCAGTTTCTTTTTATCCTAAAAAAATTCAATTTAGGTCATTGTGGAGTCACTACAATGTTGTGGTAACACTTTACTTGACACCCAGCATCATAACACATTATGACACGGCAAGACATTTCATAACAGCTGACATAACTTGTCATCATACTGTCATGACACATATTTAGACCTGTCGTGACTTCTATTGTGTTATTTTATGGCTGGTTACGACACCTACATAAGAGTGTTAAAACCCACAAAACCTACCCCACAAAGCATAACATTCCAGATTACACCATAGGCAACGTGTCAACAGTATATTTGTTACACAAAAGTGCCCATATTTGAAATTGAGCATATTAAATGATTGTAATTTCACACAAAATTGTCACACATGCACCTATTCCAATTCTCTGTTGCTGACGACTGGGATGAATGAAGGAGCAGACTTTACAGGAGCAGGGGAAAAAGACACCCTCTTTTTGACTAATGACTGATATGGGCATGCATGTAATAGGCCTATCTGGTTTATATTATTATGATGCTTCTTGACAGTGTCATAAAGTGTATTTTAAAAATATGATGAACAAAACCTGACAATAAATAATACATTACAACAACAACAAAAAGATTTGAATAAATGTGAGTTTTGACACATGTAGGTGTCATAACCAGCCATAAAACAACACAATATATGTCACAACCTGTAAATATATGGGTCATGACGGTTATAATATTATGAAATGATTATGACCGTGTTATGACACTGGGTGTGAAGTAAAGAGTTACCAATGTTATTGAGCCATCCCCAGTTGTTTTCTCCAATCAATCACAGCCATTGAACACTGTAGCTGTTTTAAAATCACCAATGGCCTCATGGTGACATTCCTGAGCAGCTTCATTCCTGTCCTGCAGCTCAGTTCAGAGGGATAACTGTACCTTTCATGTGTCTTGGTTTAATACATAGTCCACAGCCTATTTAACTTGACCATGCTTAAAAAAATACACTCCATGTCTGATTTTTTATTGTTATCCATCTACCAATCACTGCCCTTCTTTATGAGGCTTTCAAAAAGCGCCCTGGTCTTTGTAGTTCAAGCTATGCTTGAAATGCAATACTTGACTGAGGGACAAAAGTTGTGTCAAACTGAGGGATTTCAGTTTGTGACAAAACAAGCAAGTATAGCATAGAGAAACATTGTCATCTAAATAGCTGTGAAATATCTTCACAATCAAAAATATTACAACTTAACCTGTTGTGTTTATATTTTTGTTCTATATACAGTGCATTCGGAATGTATTCAGACCCCTTCCTTTTTTTTCACATTTTGTTACATTACAGCCTTATTCTAAAACGGATTAAATAAAATATTTTCCTCAATCTAAACACAATACCCCATAATAACAAAGCGAAGGTCCCCAAGAACACAGGGAACTCCATCATTCTTAAATGGAATAAGTTTTTAACCACCAAGACTCCTCCTAGAGCTGGCTGCCCGGCCAAACTGAGCAATCGGGGGACAAGGGCCTTGGTCAGGGTGGAAATGGGAGAACCTCCCAGAAGGACAACCATCTCTCCATCAATCAGGCCTTTATGGTAGAGTGGCCAGGCGGAAGCCACTCCTCAGTAAAAGGCATATGACAGCCCACTTGGAGTTTGCAAAAAGGCACCTAAAGGACTCAAGAGACCAAGAGAAACAAGATTCTCTGGTCTGATGAAACCAAGATTGAACTCTTTGGCCTGAATGCCCAGCGTCACGTCTGGAAGAAACCTGGCACCATCCCTACGGTGAAGCATGGTGGTGGCAGCATCATACTATGGGGATATTTTTCAGTGGCAGGGACTGGGAGACTAGTCAGGATTCAGGGAAAGATGAACTGAGCAAAGTACAGAGAGATCCTCGAGATCCCTGCTCCAGAGCACTCAGGACCTCAGACTGGGGCGAAGGTTCACCTTCCAACAGCACAACCACCCCATCCAACCTAACAGAGCTAGAGAGGATCTGCAGGGAAGAATGGGAAAAACTCCCCAAATACAGGTGACTCGAAGCTGTAAAAAAGAAAATCTAAAAACCTGTTTTTGCTGTCATTATGGGGTGTGTAGATTGATGGAAAAAAACAAACAATTGAATTCATTTTAGAATAAGGCTGTAACGTAACAAAATGTGGAAAAAGTCAAAAGTTCTGAATACCTTCCAAATGCACTGTACACACACATTCTGCTCCACTGCACTATTTGACTGGCACCTTGGATTACCTAAATAGATGATCAAATCATCATATCTTAATGATACAATACCTCATTAGGCCATGTATTGCCCTCAGGGTAGGCGGCAACAACACCTTAAATCCCCCATTGGCTAGCCCCAGGGGCGTCAAGTCACAATGGACAACTCAGTTCAGTAAAGACATGATCATTGTGAAAGAAAATATTGGATAAAGCATTGCTCGTTATGTAAACTTCTAACAAACGACAATGATCAGTGTATATCATCTTCATATGTGCTCATACTTACAATTTGATTGTGGGGTATCCTCGTACTCCAAATTCTGAGGACATGCCTGAATGGAAAGTGACAATATTTAAACAAAACTGAAGCATGTGTCAATCCATTTCCTCAACTACTTATTTTATATATATACAGTGCCTTGCGAAAGTATTCGGCCCCCTTGAACATTGCGACCTTTTGCCACATTTCAGGCTTCAAACAAAGATATAAAACTGTATTTTTTTGTGAAGAATCAACAACAAGTGGGACACAATCATGAAGTGGAACGACATTTATTGGATATTTCAAACTTTTTTAACAAATCAAAAACTGAAAAATTGGGCGTGCAAAATTATTCAGCCCCCTTAAGTTAATACTTTGTAGTGCCACCTTTTGCTGCGATTACAGCTGTAAGTCGCTTGGGGTATATCTCTATCAGTTTTGCACATCGAGAGACTGAAATTTTTTCCCATTCCTCCTTGCAAAACAGCTCGAGCTCAGTGAGGTTGGATGGAGAGCATTTGTGAACAGCAGTTTTCAGTTCTTTCCACAGATTCTCGATTGGATTCAGGTCTGGACTTTGACTTGGCCATTCTAACACCTGGATATGTTTATTTTTGAACCATTCCATTGTAGATTTTGCTTTATGTTTTGGATCATTGTCTTGTTGGAAGACAAATCTCCGTCCCAGTCTCAGGTCTTTTGCAGACTCCATTCTTCCAGAATGGTCCTGTATTTGGCTCCATCCATCTTCCCATCAATTTTAACCATCTTCCCTGTCCCTGCTGAAGAAAAGCAGGCCCAAACCATGATGCTGCCACCACCATGTTTGACAGTGGGGATGGTGTGTTCAGGGTGATGAGCTGTGTTGCTTTTACGCCAAACATAACGTTTTGCATTGTTGCCAAAAAGTTCAATTTTGGTTTCATCTGACCAGAGCACCATCTTCCACATGTTTGGTGTGTCTCCCAGGTGGCTTGTGGCAAACTTTAAACAACACTTTTTATGGATATCTTTAAGAAATGGCTTTCTTCTTGCCAATCTTCCATAAAGGCCAGATTTGTGCAATATACGACTGATTGTTGTCCTATGGACAGAGTCTCCCACCTCAGCTGTAGATCTCTGCAGTTCATCCAGAGTGATCATGGGCCTCTTGGCTGCATCTCTGATTAGTCTTCTCCTTGTATGAGCTGAAAGTTTAGAGGGACGGCCAGGTCTTGGTAGATTTGCAGTGGTCTGATACTTCTTCCATTTCAATATTATCGCTTGCACAGTGCTCCTTGGGATGTTTAAAGCTTGGGAAATCTTTTTGTATCCAAATCCGGCTTTAAACTTCTTCACAACAGTATCTCGGACCTGCCTGGTGTGTTCCTTGTTCTTCATGATGCTCTCTGCGCTTTTAACGGACCTCTGAGACTATCACAGTGCAGGTGCATTTATACGGAGACTTGATTACACACAGGTGGATTGTATTTATCATCATTAGTCATTTAGGTCAACATTGGATCATTGAGAGATCCTCACTGAACTTCTGGAGAGAGTTTTCTGCACTGAAAGTAAAGGGGCTGAATAATTTTGCACGCCCAATTTTTCAGTTTTTGATTTGTTAAAAAAGTTTTAAATATCCAATAAATGTCGTTCCACTTCATGATTGTGTCCCACTTGTTGTTGATTCTTCACAAAAAAATACAGTTTTATATCTTTATGTTTGAAGCCTGAAATGTGGCAAAAGGTCGCAAAGTTCAAGGGGGCCAAATACTTTCGCAAGGCACTATATATATATATATATATATATACTACAGAATGGGACAATAAGGAATAGAAATTCCATTAGAACTACAGTAACCATAATCCACAGTTAATTGTCTTGGACTACATTTTTAGGACCAGCTCTGTCCTCAGAATGCACTTTCCCTAATACCTGAAAGCTGTCGTCACCTGTTGATGAGGTTTTAGTAGCCTCTTAGTTAGCCTAATCTTGGACTGCGAGTAAAGTCAGCGACAGACAGTCATGTAATCTGTCCGTGGAATTTTAATCTGGTTTATGCGTGATTAGCCAGAGTGAGAGGCTAGGGGTCAATAACATGAGAAAAAGAGATCCTAAGTAATGAAGTCAGACTTAGGTCTTGGCAATAGGAATAGAGCATCTTTAACAGCCAGGTGAAACCGATAACAGAATGGCAGTTTCGAGGCACAGTAAAACATAGGGGAAGTTGTTAACTTCTCTGTGCATCCCAAATTGCACCCTATAGAGTGGACTACTTTTGCTCAGAGCCCTAACGGCCCTAGCAGTGCATTATACACGGAATAGGGTGCCATTTTGTATGCTCAATTAGATGGAAGATATTTACACCACAAGGCCAAAAGTATGTGGATAACTGCTCGAACATCTCATTCCAAAATCATGGGCATTAATATGGAGCTGGTCCCTCCTTTGCTGCTATAACAGCCTCCACTCTTCTGGGAAGACTTTCTACTTGATGCTGGAACATTGCTGTAGGGAGCATTAATGAGGTCGGGGCACTGATGTTGGGCGATTAGGCCTCGCAGTCAGTGTTCCAATTCATCCCAAAGATGTTCAATGGCGTTGAGGTCAGGGCTCTGTGCAAGCCAGTCAAGTTCTTCCAAACCAATCTCGACCTCGCTTTGTGCACAGAGGCATTGTCAGGCTGAAACAGGAAAGGGCCTTCCCCAAACTGTTGCCACAAAGTTGGAAGCACAGAATCATCTAGAATGTCATTGTATAACATTAAGACTTCCCTTCAATGGAACTAAGGGGCCTAGTCCGAACCATGAAAAACAGCCCCGGACCATTATTCCTCCTCCACCAGGCTGTACAGTTGGCATTATGCATTCGGGCAGGTAGCTTTCTCCTGGCATCCGCCAAACCCAGATTAGTCTGTTTGACAGCCGTGATCACAGACGGTGAAGCGTGATTCATTACTCCAGAGAACGCGTTTCCACTACTCAAATCAAAGATTGTCACGTGCTTACTTACAAGCCCTAACAGTGACATTTTTAAGTAAACAAAATAGGTATTAGGTATACAACAGATAAGTAGTAAAAAAAGGTTTTTAAATGAGTGAAAATAACAGTAGTGGGGCTATACACAGGTGGTACCGGTACAGAGTCAATGTGCGGGGGCACCAGTTAGTCGGGCTAATATGTACATGTAGGTATATTTAAAAAGTGACTATGCATAGATGATACACAGAGAATAGCAGCAGCGTAAAAGAGGGGGTCCAGTCCAATGGCGGCGATCATTACACCACTCCAGCCGACGCTTGGCATTGTGTATGTTGATCTTAGGCTTGTGTACGGCTGCTCAGCCATGGAAGCCCATTTCATGAAGCTCCCGACGAACAGTTCCTGTGCGGACGTTGCTTCCAGAGACAGTTTTGAACTCAGTAGTGAGTGTTGCAACCAAGGACAGATGTTCTTACGCGCTATAGCACACGATGATCCTGTTCTGTGAGCTTGTGTGACCTACAACTTCGCGGCTGAACCGTTGTTGCTCCTAGATGTTTCCACTTCACAATAACAGCACTTACAGTTGACCGGGGCAGCTCTAGCGGACTTGTTGGACAGGTGGCATCCTATGACGGTCCCACATTGAAAGTCACTGAGCTCTTCAGTACGGCCCATTCTACTGCCAATGTTAGCGTATGGAGATAGCATGGCATTGCATGTGTGCTCGATCTTATACACCAGTCAGCAACGGGTTTGGCTGAAATAGCAGAATCCACTATTTTGAAGGGGTGTCCACATACTTTTGGCCATGTGTATTTGATTTTTTTAAATTATCATAATCATAATTGCTCAGACAAGAAACCCAAGTATTGGCATCAGCTGATATTGCACAAATTAGATTCATCACTACCTTAATATGGTGGCCTATTCAGTCAAACAGGTTCTGCACACACATTCTCTGATGGCTGCCACACGCAAGCTATGCGCTGGGGTTCTGGTGACATGCCATTGGTGTAATGTGTTACCCGTCATGCATGTCAGTTTTCTGCTTTCCCACCCCACACCAGCCTCCACCTGTTTGAGCACCGCTTTTGTTTTGCTCACTGCATGTAATAATAATAATATTATCTTAACATAATGCACTCTGGCAGTGAGCTACCCCGAAGGAGCAGAGCCTAATGCCAAGACTAACGTATGCATGTACTGTAATCTTTTTCTAATAAATGTTTAAACGAATACGTGGCGTTTCCTGTCTGAACTATAGATAGCTGTGGTGTCAACCCGATAGACTGCATGTTAAACCATAGATGCATACTGTTATTTTGGTCTAAAACTTAAAGCCGTTCAAATGTACTTACATTGACAAAATAATGTCGGTAGTCAAGACTACAGGCAATCAAGAATATGTAGAGAAGCCATTGACATGGTCACTGCAACAGAGACTCACCAGAATATGCAGTGCCGTCCATCTTGCCCACTCGCACAGGCGATCCAGAGCTTTTCAACTCGGCGCCGACGTCATACCAAACGGGCTCCAGTTTTTTACAGTAGCCACACCATGGTGCATAAAACTGCAAAAGGCCCAACACAACACTGTCAGCCACTGTAAAAATGATGAAATAGGCCTAGCTCTAAAACTATGAACACAAATACACACACTGTTCAGAAATAACACGCATGGCGACAACACACTCAGGGACATCAACTGGGTATGGCAGTCGTCATATCCTAGCTCAACCACAACAATTTAAAATAGGCTGCTAAAATCATTCCAAATCCAATTAAAAGACAAATGCAGTTTAGCGGTATTAGCGGGCTGACTTTAGGACCACGAGGACACCGTCGGAGCGGGCAGATGAACAGCGAGACTTTTCTCTCAAAACAGTGCGGAGGTGGAAGATGGCTGTCGACAGCTAGGACGCTAGGTAGGCTAAACTGCAGTTTGACTTGACATGAAACAAAACTAGTTTTTAATCCCGATGCTGAGCTAGTGATTGACATGTGTTTGAGGTGAATGAAGCTACACCAACCAAGGTGATAAATAGTGTCCCTCCAAGATTTCACAGGGATTTTTTGTGATATCTGCGGGCAAAAAAGCGTAATTTTACTTTGTCAATTCTGACATTTTGCATGGCAATAGGCAATGATTTTGTCCAATTTGTCTCAGAAATACGCTGACAAAGGAAAAAGTTTGCTGATGTGTGGCTTGATTGAACCATATGTGGTAAATGTGCAGAGATTGGTTGAAATTGTGCGCCCTCTTTTGGCACTGCTGTGATCGGTCAGTTCTATGCAATAATTTTGCAATGATTTGACTGTTTTATCCAGACATATTGCAGTGATTGGACAAATTTACATAATATGCAGGTAACTTTTGATTTTGCAAAATAAATTTATTGGAAAATCCTGGAGGGACTGAAAGTCAATTTTGCTGTTGGCAATTCCACGGTAACAATGTGATGCAGACTCACTTAAAAATTGTATGCCAAAAAAAATAACATTGATTGCTAAGTTTAACAAATCATACACCTACAGTGTATGCAGAAGTCTACTTTTAACAATTCCCACTGACATGTTTACGAAAACACATGTACCTGAGGAACAGTGCAGATACAAAGTTTAACAGACGAAAATCTCCCTCAGATTTGTGTGACCACGTAAATATCTACTCCGAATTAAAAATCAAACATGTCTGCAGAAAGAATATGGTATCAGCTAGGATGACACCTTGAGTTTGAAAAATATATATTTTGGTTATTGAACTAGACTAACACTCGGTAACATAACAGAACAATGGTAACATAATGACATCATGGGATCTGTACTATACAGTCATCGTCTTTAAGGTGATGTATCCTGAAAAGGTACACAAAGCTAGAAATAAATTATAGCACTCATTTGCATATTAATCTACACACTGGCTATTATTCTAATGAGCTCAGCTCCCAAACAAGATCAAATTTGTTTGGTCCAGACCAAATCTGTACCAATCATAAACTTCTATGTTCCACAAGTTGACACCACAGTAATGTTCAGTACAATACAGTTCTGTACAGTAGAGCATAGTAGAGTACAGTAAAAAAAGTAGAGTATAGTTCAGTACAGTACAGTATATTGCATTATACTGCACTCTTCCCATGTGTT
Organism: Oncorhynchus tshawytscha; assembly: GCF_018296145.1. Classification (NCBI taxonomy): domain Eukaryota; kingdom Metazoa; phylum Chordata; class Actinopteri; order Salmoniformes; family Salmonidae; genus Oncorhynchus; species Oncorhynchus tshawytscha. The sequence goes on along the minus strand of NC_056457.1, from coordinate 12,517,680 downwards.
CTCTACTGTACCTGTGGTTTGTGACTACTATGATTTCCCAATTCAATTGCAGTCATTTCGTTAGAGTTTTTGGTCACTGGTACCAATTTGGTAACAGAGTGACGCATTGTAATAATTTCATGATTCATAAACAAAATAGTTATCAGTAAAAACCCTAACTTATTTGTAGGTCTACCTTTACTTGTTACTTCTTTCATAATCCTCCCTCCTCATGAGGGAGAGAAATTAGAAAATATTTTAAAAAGATATGTGGGTTTGTGGTAACAGAAACATGAGGTAATATTTCTTAAACTCACAGAAGGCAAATTATTTCTGCAAAAGTAAATATACATTTTGATATTAGTTGGCAGGGGCCTTTTCTTCAACATTGTGTTTTGATGCATTTCTAATACCTTTTAAGACTTTTTCTAGATGTTTTTTTAAAGACTTTTTTTCATCTGTGTGATCAGAAATCAAAGCCTGTTTATTCCAAATTTTTGGGATGGAAAAATGGTTGAAAAACATATCTATGCCTTAATTCCCCCAAAATATAGACTTAGCTTTCATTTGACACCACATTATATATGCTCCTGTAAACTTAACATGTTGGCGCTCATGGGACCTGTTCTCCAAATAACATTTAAGTTTTTTTTTTTACTGTGTAGAAATGCAGTAGGCCTTAAAGAGCTTCAACCCCACCCTGTCACTTTGCTATACCCTGGGTTTACTTGAAATGACAACCCTGAACACACCACCAGCAAAAAAGTTGAATTACAACATTTCAATAAAAATCTCCCATCTTTGTGGCAATGCTATACTTGGTATTGGGATTGGCATTTCCACCTAAGCATTTTTTTTGCCTGATAGTCAATGCACAGCCCTGTTCTGTGTACCAGTCTACAAGACTGTGTTTCCGGCTGTGTCTGCGCCTGCCTATAGTGATCCACGTCAGTGTATATAGTACGACTGCCGTCACTCCAATCATTTCTCCTCAAGCGGTCAGACTGGTCTGGACAGGGGGTGCCAGCTTTGGGTGCCAGCTGGATTTGCTCAGGCCCCAGACATGAACCCTGGGCTCTGGCATAAACCCCCTCAGAGCCCCCAGGCCAGGCCCGCCGCCCGCCATGCATGACTTCTCATTGACTAAAACACACACAGTAGACACACCTCCCCCTTCCCTCCCCCACTGCCACTTCCGTAAGGGATGAGCTGGACACTGGTGTCGGGACGAGGGTCTAAAGCAGTGCTGAATGGGCTCATTCAGCCTCGTCACGTCAGTATGATTGCAGTGTGTGCGATGCAAAGCAAACAAGACTCACGTCCACCAGCCAGACATCATCTACTCTGGTGTCTTTAAATCTGAGGAAGAACAAAATTATAGTCAGAATTCATAACATTTTGGCTTTATATTTTAACCAGTACCAAAGCTATTAAAAGTGACTTATTCGAACCATGAAACTTCGCAATACCCAGTATGAAACATTGAAAATCACGCCACGTCGGAAACTCGGGACCTCTGAGTTAAAATAAGCAAAAATGATTTGCGTTTAGTTTCCTATTGGTTGATTCTGATGTTTCCCTAGTGGGAAACGTATCTTTCTCCAACGAGTAAGCAAGTCAGACATTTGAATTTCCAGTATGATGTGAACGAGGCATTATAGACAAGTAAAATGAACAAGACATACTGCAACAAGGATGTAATGAGCAGGCCCTTAACTTGCAGGGGTTGAATTGGAAATGATTTTCCCACCGTAGTTACTGGCTTTCTGTGGCTTTACACTACTACTCAATTCCTAATGTTATGATTGGATCCCCCAGCCGCCAAATATGCTTTGGGCTTGTAAGAACGGAGCAAAAGCTCCGCTCTTTCGCTCTCTCCTCTTAACAAACCCTTAATTTTGTGAGCTGACTTGTAACAAATAAAGACAGTCACATTTAACATGGTAAATTCATAAGCACAAATAAGAATTCTACAGAAAAATAAAACATTTTACATTTAAGTTTCTATTGCAAAGTAACAAGATTTTCTCAAAATGAGTGATAATTGGTAACGGTTGTATTGGGCTCAATTTTGTGAATTCAAACAACTTTGGTAGTATTATAAACTTGAAACAACTTGTTTCTAGTAGGCTACATAATTAGAGAAGGGCTATTTCTCTGAACCTCTGGCAGTAGGCAAGCCTGTTTCTCTCCCCAGTCAGAGGCAGCATGCCTGTCTCACATACTATGGCCAGCAGCAGCAACCTAGAAAACAATTTTGAAGGCCAAAATTCAGGGAGGAAAGCATTCATCATGTTTATGCAACCTAATAGCCACCCTATGAGTACTTCCAGAAACAACTTTATATTTTTAATAAGGATACATATGACATTGCACAGCAGTAAGCTGGTTTATTTGTCATTTTCTCTTCTTGATTTCAATATGGAAGGGAAACCAGTTACTGGTGTTTGTATGTACGGTTTCTTGATGACTAACAAGTATTCTTATCCTATAATTTTGTGGGGAGGTTAAGGGGCATATGATGTTCCCCCATGAGCAAACAGGGCCATGACAGAAAACGTTTAGGAAGCACTGATCTAGTCAATGATTAGCACAAAAACAGATGGGCAACCCCATGCTTCAGTCTATTTATTTATTTATAGCCACTATGATGCATCAGTTTGGCTACAGGTCTTGTTGGACCAGAATGTTGTTAGGCTCAATTTTGGATTGTAAAATTATATTTCAATTATATTTCAATGGTGTCACCATCATATTACTTTAATTAATTTTGGAGTAGAAAAGTCACCAGGGCTGCATTCAGTACAGAAATAAAAGGCAACGTTGTTCTGAACAACTAGTTTAAAAAACAGGCAGGGGTTGTGGGTTCAAAATTCACCGCTGGCCTTCAAATATGTCACTCACTGTTTCAAGCCACACCCTGCCACACCTACCAAACAACACCATCCGTTAAACAATGTAGCAAACGTTCAATCTAACTGAACGCAACCCAGAACTGACTTTCTCACAGTCCTTCTACCAAATAATTTGCCAAGCATGGTTACTTTCTGAACTTATTTTTATTTTTTTCACCTTTATTTAAATAGGCCATAGTGGCAAAATAATTACAATATAGCAATTAAACACTGGCGTGATAGATATGCAGAAGACGAGTGTGAAAGTAAAGATACTGGGGTGCAAAGGAGAAAAATAAATAACAGTATGGGGATGAGGTAGTTGGACGGGCTATTTACATATGGGCTATGTACCGGTGCAGTGATCTGTGAGCTGCTCTGACAGCTGGTGCTTAAAGCTAGTGAGGGAGATATGAGTATCCAGCTTCAGTGATTTTTGCAGTTCGTTCCAGTCATCGGCAGCAGAGAACTGGAAGGAAAGGTGGCCAAAGGAGGAATTGGCTTTGTGGGTGACCAGTGAAATATACCTGTTGTGGCGCATGCTACGGGTGGGTGCTGCTATGGTGACCAGTGAGCTGAGATAAGGTGGGGCTTTACCTAGCAAAGACTTATAGATGACCTGGAGCCAGTGGGTTTGGTGACGAATATGAAGCGAGGGTCATCCAACGAGAGAATACTGGTCGCAGTGGTGGGTAGTATATGGGGCTTTGGTGACAAAACAGATGGCACTGTGATAGACTGCATCCAATTTGCTGTGTAGTGTTGGAGACTATTTTGTAAATGACATCACCGAAGTCAAGGATCGGTAGGATAGTCAGTTTTACAAGGGTATGTTTGGCAGCATGAGTGAAGGATGCTTTGTTGTGAAATAGATTTCATTTTGGATTGGAGATGCTTAATGTGAGTCTGGAAGGTCAGTTTACAGTCTAACCATACACCTAGGTATTTGTAGTTGTCCACATATTCTAAGTCAGAACGGTCCAGAGTAGTGATGCTGGACGGGAGGGCAGGTGTGGGCAGCGATCGGTTGAAGAGCATGCATTTCGTTTTACTTGCATTTAAGAGCAGTTGGAGGCAATGGAAGGAGAGTTGTATGGCATTGAAGCTCATCTGGAGGTTAGTTAACACAGTGCCCAAAGAAGGGCCAGAAGTATACAGAATGGTGTCGTCTGCATAGAGGTGGATCAGAGAATCACCAGCAGCAAGAGTGATATCATTGATGTATACAGAGAAAAGAGTCGGCCCGAGGATTGAACCCTGTGGCACCCCCATAGAGACTGCCAGAGGTCCAGACTACAGGCTCTCCGATTTGACACACTGAACTCTGTTTGAGAAGTAGTTGGTGAACAGGCGAGGCAGTCATTTGAGGAACCTAGGCTTTTGAGTCTGCCGATAAGAATGTGGTGATTGAGAGTCGAAAGCCTGGGCCAGGTCGATGAATACAGCTACAAAGTATTTTCTCTTATCGATGGCGGTTATGATATCGTTTAGGACCTTGAGCGTGGCTGAGGTGCACCCATGACCAGCTCGGAAACCAGATTGCATAACAAAAGGTAGACCAACAGTTTAAAGTAATACCAAAATGATTGGTATATCAGTTGTGGTTGGGATATATTGACCAAATTATCAGAAGTTTGGGATGTATCCCCCCCCAACATAACAACACAAAAGTTATGCCCTTGGTGATGGGTACACTGAGTCCATCTTAGAAGTCTACAATTTTGTTTACAAACAATATTAACATACGTTTCTGTGTACAGGGGGAGTGACTGGTTTGAGATTGGAATAGCTTAAGTTATTTTACCATAGAATAGTTATTCATTGAGTCTATTACATTAACCAACATGGTCGTCAGGTGACAACATTCGCATACATACTAGGGATTGACGTTAAAAAAAAAGACAGGAAGATTCCACAAGCGAAATACATTAGAGCATCACTTACGTGTCATCGAGTTCTTCGACAATTGCAAGCACCGTTGAACATAGAAAAAGCCCTACAAAAGCAAAATGAACAGATAATGTGAAAATCATCACGTTAACAATTAAGCAACACAGTTACACGAATGCTTCTGCAATTTGAGATATGCTGCTAACGTTACCTACGGCTTGCAACCTCATGATGCATCAGCTAGAATAGCTCGCGCCCTTAGCTAGCTACGTTACTGTTACTGTCCGTGCATTTTGCACCACAATTCCACCCAAGCAAAAAAAAATCGGACAAGTTGTCAAGGTAATGCAACGAATAACGCATTTATTAACAAAACAGAAACGGTTAGAAAGTGTAAGTACCTGCACAAACCAAGGTGGCTTTCACTTTTGCCATTGCTCCGAAAGGAAACATCAAGCAGGAAATAAATACAAGCAGTATTTTCCGTCTGTCTGAGCATGCGCTGTGATTACGCTGCATTAAATCGGAAGCATCACAAGGTTGCAGGCATCAGAAATGCATAAATAATATTACTTTTATAATAATAACTTAAGGCCCATGTAGTCTTTCAGGGTTAATCATAATTACATTTACAGACAATCTCTTTCTTTGGCATATTTATTTTCCTGCTGTTAAATTAACTGTAGCCTACAATTGATTCCGTTTAACCAATAATAAATAATAATTTATTGCATTTGTAAAGTGCTTTTCCTCATAAAGAATAATAAGTGTATGAAATAAAAATAAAAACCAAATAGAAAAAAATGGACATAACTAGACACTGCAACTGACACAAAGAATACAGCTGACGCTATGGGGCAAGGACACCAAGGAGCACAGCTATCAACACAAAGCCTTCTTAAAGAGAAAGGTCTTTCGACCCATTTTAAAGGAGCCCAGAGTTTCCTTCAGGTGGTCTGGGAGGGCATTCCAGAGGCTGTAGCAGGCCAATGCCTTATGGGGCCGATTCCGACCTGAGTTAAGCCCTGTAAATTGAATGTAATTCCCTTCTTATGCACTTTTCTCTCTGTGCCTATTCTGACCTTCAGTTTAAGCATGAGAATGGAATTCTGTTCTCCCGCTATTCGTTGGGGGTGGAGATCTAAGAAATTAAGTTGTGGTAGAGGTGTCTACAGACACACCTTATTCTGACCTTGAATTCACTCATAATTCCATCACCATGAATAAAGTCGAGTGAACCTGCCGGTTCCAAATGGAAGAAGCATCTACTTCATTATTTTTAGGAGAAATAACAGCATTCTCCATGCACTGTAATTTATAAACTCGTAAGAGCTATTGACAGTGGAAACCCGTCATTCAGGGCCTGTTTTAAGCCCCACATAAAAATGAAAATAAAGTTATTAAAAAAAAGAAAATCTCTCTCTATATGTATATATAATTTTTTTAAAATATTTTTTTTTGGGGGGGGCTTGCCTGTTTGGCATGTTATTTTGGCATTAATGCATGTCACATATCAGTTTGCAAACAATGTAAAACATATACAGTTGAAGTCAGAAGTTTACATACACTTAAGTTGGAGTCTGTCATGCCCTGACCTTAGAGAGCCGATTTATTTCTCTATTTGGTTAGGTCAGGGTGTGATGTGGGGTGGGCATTCTATTTTTTCTTTATTTCTATGTTTTGGCCCGATATGGTTCTCAATCAGCGACAGCTGTCTATCATTGTCTCTGATTGGGGATCATACTTTGGTAGCCCTTTTTCCCCTCCTTTCGGTGTGGGTAGTTGTCTTTGTTAGGGGCACTATAGTCTTTGTAAGCTTCACGGCCATTTATTTTTTTATTTTGGGGGGGGTTATTTCTTGTTTTGTTAGTGACATTTTACAATAATAAAAATAAAATGTACACTCACCATGCTGCACTTTGGTCCACTTCTTTCAACAGCCGTGACAGAGTCATTAACTTGTTTTTCAACCACTCCACACATTTTTTGTTTACAAATTATAGTATTGGCAAGTAGGTTAAGACATCTACTTTGTGCATGACACAAGTAATTTTTCCAACAATTGTTTACAGACAGATTATTTCACTTATAACTCATTGTATCACAATTTCAGTGGGTCAGAAGTGGTACATACACTGAGTTGACTGTGCCTTTAAACAGCTTGGAAAATCCCAGAAAAGTATGTCATGGCTTCAGAAGTTTCTGATAGGCTAATTGACATCATTTGAGTCAATTGGAGGTGTACCTGTGGATGTATTTCAAGGCCTACCTTCAAACTCAGTGTCTCTTTGCTTGACATCATGGGAAAATCAAAAGAAATCATCCAAGACCTCAGAAAAAAATGTAGACCTCCACAAGTCTGGTTCATCCTTGGGAGCAATTTCCAAACTGAAGGTACCATGTCTGTCTGTACAAACAATGGTACGCAATTATAAACACCATGGGACCACGCAGCTGTCATACCGCTCAGAAAGGAGACGCGTTCTGTCCTCTAGAGATTAACATACTTTAGTGCGAAAAGTGCAAATCAATCCCCGAACAACAGCAAAGGACCTTGTGAAGATGCTGGAGGAAACAGGTACAAAAGTATCTATATCCACAGTAAAACGAGTCCTATATCGACATAACCTGAAAGGCCGTTCAGCATGGAAGAAGCCACGGCTCCAAAACCGCCATATAAAAGCCAGACTACGGTTTGAAAGTGCACATGGGGACAAAGATCATACTTTTTGGAGAAATGTCCTCTGGTCTGATGAAACAAAAATAGAACTGTTTGGCCACAATGACCATCGTTATGTTTGGAGGAAAAAGGGGGAAGCTTGCAAGCTGAAGAACACCATCCCAACCGTGAAGCATGGGGGTGGCAGTATCATGTTGTGGGGGTGCTTTGCTGCACGAGGGACTGGTGCACTTCACAAAATACATGGCATCATGAGGAAGGAAAATTATGTGGATATATTGAATCAACATCAAGACATCAGTCAGGAAGTTAAAGCTTGGTCGCAAATGGGTCTTCCAAATGGACATTGACCCCAATCATACTTACAAAGTTATGGCAAAATGGCTTAAATTGTCCGTGTAGACCAATTTGGGTTTCCAATCTCTCCAAAAGAATGTGGTGATCGACGATATTAAAAACAACACTAAGGTCTAGGACCACGAGGACAGATACAGAGCCTCGGCCTGATGCCATTAAAAGGTAATTTACCACCTTCACAAGTGCAGTCGCAGTGCTATGATGGAGTCTAAAACCAGACTGAAGCGTTTCATATACATTGTTTGTCTTCAGGAAGGCTTTATTACTGCCACTTATAGTGAGTTTGGTACACATCTGGTGGATAGGGAGCCGTTTATTAAGTTCAACATAGGGGGGCCAAGCACAGGAAGCAGCTCTTTCAGTAGTTTAGTTGGAATAGGGTCCAGTATGAAGCTTGAAGGTTTAGAGGCCATGATTGATTTTCATCAATGTGTCGAGATATAGTATTAAAACAACACCTGGAAGTGTTGTGCAGACTTAGGACAACTGAGCTTTGGAGAAATACGCAGCTTTAAAGAGGAGTCCGTAATTTGATTTCTAATGATCATGATCTTTTCATGAATTTCACTGTCAACGAAGCATGATTTGTGCCGCGCTCAAAACAACTGCTAACTTGGAACTGCGAAAACTTGACTTCAGTGAGTTCAAGACAACTGGGAAGTCAGGAATAAACGAGCTCAGACTGGCAAAATATGTTTTGAATGGTCATCCACCTCGGGAATTGTAAATCCGGCCTCTTTCTAGAGCTACGACCTGAAGATCAATGACACCATCATGATTTGACCTTGTTTTTTTCCTGAGTTCCCAGTTGTTTTGAAAGCACCATAAATCCAGAGAATGCCAGACTTTGATAACAAAATTTGCCCATGAAGGACTGCCGCGTCACCTTCCTGTTCAAGTGAGCACAGCACAACAAGATGAGTCCAAAAAATGTTTTTGTTTGCTGCTGCATAAATGATGTAATATGCCAGGGAGATATGTATACTGTAGTTAAGAAAGTAATACTAAGTGTACATTATGTTGTGTAGTAAGATATTAGTAGCCCATGTGCCTCACCCTAATAATTCAGTCTATTTACCCTTCTTAATTTTGCCTACTGTCCTGACTTGGTGGTGCACATGTAGCATATAATCTGTTTTAGAGAAATGTAATCATCGTAAGATCATTGTGAGAGCTTTCAATCTGCTTATATCCCCCTTCATTTGTCCTATGGTTCTGACTTGGTGTACAGGGAGAACACTGTAAGAACGGCCATTGTTCTGAATTATGTCACTGTACATTTCAAAAGTGTTTAAACAAATAGTTATATTGACTACGTCCGTCCTAGCTCGCTCGTTAATATCTTAAATCAAAATGACGGATTGCCTCTTATCCGCTTGTCGTCCCCTTATGCCATAGTTTGTACATGTCAATTCTCATTAGAAACCACATTTGTTTCAGCAAGTCAGCCTTATCAGCAGTTTTTTTTTAAGGCAGTAAATGAGGCTGAATTAACTGTTTCACGGATGGCCAGGTGTAGCACTGGTAAGATGTTGGGACAGCTTTGTGTAGGGCCTAACAGTTTGTGGGCACCATTTCAGCATGTGCAGCGCCATTGAGGCTATCTCCATTTAGACGTAATCAATTCTCTTCTTCACGATTGGCTGATCCCTCCTGATGACTCGGTTGGACATGACTCCAACAGGTTCACCAGGAGCGATCAACCAATGAAGTTGGAAGCCCCAGACAGTTTACATTAAAATGATAGAAGACCTCAATGGCACTGCCCATGCTACTACAGCCTTTTGGCCACTAGATAACTCTATCATTCTCTATGGTTTTACCATATAACCTAAAATATAAGGTTTTATTACTCCATTATTTATGTTTTGTTGTCATCAGTCTTTGTAGACAATGTACATCCATGGATTTAAATAGATTCTGATTGTTGTCAAGAGACTGGACATTGGCGAGAAGAATGCTAGGGAGTGGTGCACGATGTGCCCGTCTCCGGAGTCTGACCAGAAGACCGCTTCATTTCCCTCTTTTTCTGAGTCGTTTTTTTGGGTCGCTGCATATAATCCACTCCGTTACACTGGTTGTAAGGCAGAACACAGGATCCGCATCGCGAAAAACATATTCTTGGTCGTACTGATGGTGAGTTGACGCTGATCTTATATTCAGTAGTTCTTCTCGGCTGTATGTAATGAAACCTAAGATGACCTGGGGTACTAGTGTAAGAAATAACACGTAAAAAAACAAAAAACTGCAGTTTCCTAGGAACGCGAAGCGAGGCGGCCATCTCTGTCGGCGCCGGAAGTAGTAGATGCACAACGCATCGCCGGGGGCAAACTACCTGCCCTCCAGGACACCTACACCACCCGATGCTACAGGAAGGCCATAAAGATCATCAAGGACATCAACCACCCGAGCCACTGCCTGTTCACCCCGCTGTCATCCAGAAGGCGAGGTCAGTACAGGTGCATCAAAGCTGGGACTGAGAGACTGAAAAACAGCTTCTATCTCAAGGCCATCAGACTGTTAAACAGCCACCACTAACATTGAGTGGCTACTGCCAACACACTGTCAATGACACTGACTCTACTCCAGCCACTTTAATAATGGGAATTGATGGGAAATGATGTAAATATATCACTAGCCACTTTAAACAATGCTACCTTATATAATGTTACTTACCCTACATTATTCATCTCATATGCATACGTAGATACTGTACTCTATATCATCGACTGCATCCTTATGTAATACATGTATCACTAGCCACTTTAACTATGCCACTTGGTTTACATACTCATCTCATATGTATATACTGTACTCGATATCATCTACTGTATCTTGCCTATGCTGCTCTGTACCATCACTCATTCATATATCCTTATGTACATATTCCTTATCCCCTTACACTGTGTATAAGACAGTAGTTTTTTTGGAATTGTTAGTTAGATTACTTGTTCGTTATTACTGCATTGTCGGAACTAGAAGCACAAGCATTTCGCTACACTCGCATTAACATCTGCTAACCATGTGTATGTGACAAATAAAATTTGATTTGATTGTGTGTAATTCTGATACCTACCACAAGAGAGCCCTGTTTCACACATCCTGAAGCTGTAGGCCTTGAGTTGCAGTACCTGTCGATTTTCTATTCTTCCATTGAGGTATAATGCTCAGATATTGCCTCAATTATAAAAGAGTAACAGTCAATGTAATTTTTTTTATTACAAAACATCTTTAATATAATTGTTACATAGTCTACCAATCATAGGCAGAATGAATGAAGTATTAACCCTTGGCTTACAATGTCCGCACCCCTGCGGAAATCGAATTAACATTATACAAAAAAAACATCAATCTGTCTGTTTAAGCTAGATATATGTTTTGCATTGGGCTGCCTCTCAATCCACCACTTCTGCCGATATCACCCTTCCGCATCTGTGGTGAAAGGTGGCAGAGCTAGAGTGGTGTTTGTCAGACCATGAGACATCCCGAAAATCGGTCTCCTCACGAAAACCTCTAGCGTCCGAACCGTTTGGCCTACAAACGATTGAAAGAGGACTCTTACGAACACGACAATATTCTCCGTTTTGCTCAACCATTCCCACAAGACTCGTCTGAAGACAGTATAGCCTCTTATGCCAACTTCTGTTTGTAGCGCTTGGAACGGTCGCCCCTCTGTGGAAAGCTGAGACTCTCACAAACATGATGATGTTCTCCGTTTTGAAGACTCATGACTTTCAACCTTCGTCTCTCCCGAGCCAGTACGGGAGTTGTAGCGATGAGACAAGATAGTAGCTACTAAAATCAATTGGATACCAAGAAATTGGGGAGAAAAAAGGGGTAAAATAACATTTAAAAAAAACAAAAAAGTATGTTCTCCGTTTTGCTCTAGGACACCCACAAGCCTCACAAGACTGAAGGTCCCGGTACCAGTTCAAATAATATATTGAAGTATAGTTTATGGAGATAGTTTAGTGCCTAAACTAAGGGGATAAATACATGTAAAAAAATAGAGTTCCCTGATCTTATATCTCTCAGATATTCGACAGACACTTCAGAATAAACTTCTTTAGAATATATATTTTTTAACTATCTGTTATTCAATGTGTTTCTATTGGTTAATAACAGTAGGCCTAATGCCAAATTCAATTTTTCATCCAATATTTTTTTGGGGATACCTTAAGGACCCTTAACATTCAAAATCAAATAGCTAAATAATCCTTGGTATGACCATCTTATAACAATTCCATTTGTTAGTTTAGAGCCCACCTCCAGACAGGATTTAGACTCTTGATTAATATAATTAATAATACTGACAGATGCAGTATGTTTCAAGATATGTCTCACACTGGCCGTAAGCATATCAACAAGGTTAAAAGGCGGGTCATGGTTAGCTTAGCGATATGACAGCCAGTCTGTCAAACATTTGGACTATAAAAATAAATAACCTCATAACATTATATTAAATTCGAATATCATTGTAATAAAACAAAAAGCATCTTCTAAATGATCACACCGATGTCTGACATTTGTTGAACTTGACATACTGGTGTGTTCAAAGAGTGTGGCAGAGAGACCAGAGTACTGGAGTTTGGTTGGGTACTCCTGAGGCCACATGGGATTAGTTGAGTACCGTTTAGCTATGACTGGTGGATGGATGGATGGATGCATGCACACTGCACAAGGTCCTTCACGAATCAATGTCTACTGTCTAGACTGACTGGGAAAAGAAATGAATACAATCAACTGTTCCATACATCATGTATAATTTTCCTTTCAAATAGTCCAGGTCGTTATTTCAGCATTGAGTTGCTAGTGGTTGGATTTTCCTTCTCTCCCAGGGAGCATTAAGAAGGATGTGGTGCCATTTCTCCAACGCAGCCAGTCAACAGAACCACCTCCAGTGCCCAAAAATATGTGTTTTTCCTCCTCTTTAGGCTCTCTGCCTCTGAGAAAATAGAGAAGAAAGCAGGAAGAGAAAAAAGTGGGATAGTTTCACATGTTGAGAAAGACCTGGGTTTTCTCACGGGCTGAGCAATGGGCATGACTGTGTTGCTAACTAGGGGAGGGGAGTTTAGGGTCGGGTAAAGGCCCCATGTGCCAAGTTTCAGAATGTTCAGCGCCTGTGGATTCAGGGGAGGGGCAAACCCCTGTGGCTACAGAACAATACAGAGCAGAGGAAGACAGACAGCTAGCTACGTAGCTACCTACCCAGTAGCCAGAGGGCTCAATGCTGCTGCAGCTTCACACATACAGAGAAAAACTAGACTCACTTCTGTAGGGAGACAGGAACACATGTGAGCGACTAAACAAGTTACCACTACATCTACAGGACTGCTGAAAGTGCAGACAGCTGGAAAACCTTCCAATGGAAACAAATGCTGAGTCAATTATTATTTTTTTTTCCATCTTTAATTTGATTTGAAATGTGGACAGAAACCATGTTGGGGCATGCCATATTTTCAAATGTGCCATTCCCACATGTTTGGTGTCCAAATGATGTCTTATTTAGTGATATTGGGGAAATCATGTTGTGGCTGTGTTTAAACTGATGTTTATTTGCCAAACAACAGGAAGAGGAAAAATCCAGTGTTGGCCTAAATTCCCTTATAGTGGTTTTCCACACAACATTGTCATTTGTTATCTTTAGAAACAGAGAATATTTGTTTCTCCAGTGGCTGGCTACGCTGCAGACTCCCACACAGAGACTATAGTCAGCTGTTGGACTGAGTTGTGGAATTACAGTAGCCTATACAGCATAATACAGGGTCTGACATGGCCTTGCTTGAACCAGCAAAACACTGCTTGCGTACACTATGCACATGATAACAATCCCCTAGACGAAGATTACGCAACTGTTACATTTTTGCTACTCAAACCAATCTGGTACTGTCATTCATACAGTGATGTAGTGTGCCGATTTGATGTTTTGAACACAATAACATCCCTAACCTGTCGTCCTAACAATAGGTGTGGTGAGGAAAAGTCACAGTGAACCAAAAAAAGTTAATTTCCCATTCAATCCCAATTAGAAAAGTCAAGCTATCACTCCACATAAAACAATAATCTTTCGTAATACTGGTTGTAATGACAAGACTGCAGTTTAAGGCTGACACTGAACACAGTTCTATGAAGTACACCAAGTTCAATCCCAAAGCAACTCAAATGCACAATTGTAGAGGAGAGAGGACACGGGAAGCAAGAAATGGGCAATCTCCTTATTTCCTTATAACCGCATCTTGAGGATAGAGGATGAGGCACACTGGTGATATCACAGACATTGGACTTTGTAAGCCAGTGATATTAAATCTCTCTATACAATCTTTCTGTGAGTAATACTACAGTCTGTGTGTATGTCTGTCCATACAGCCGCTGAACCCCAGGATCTGCGCTCCGATTCGACAGAGACAAAGCTACCATGACAAACGTTGGCCTATAAGCAGCAGTAGCAAAGTTAATCGGTGCAGTTGTGCAGCTACTGTAACATTTGTGGCCAACATGCTGGACAGAGCTGTCCACAGCTAGGTCACATGACATGGGTTGGTTTCTGACAGCATCTGAGCAGGCAGTGATGCTAACCGTCAGCCATTTTGGCTCCTCATTCCAGGATGTCCGTCTCAAAGGGGACCAGATGGTAGTAAGACAGGTTTGTGACGTAGGCATCGGAGTCATCGTCACTGATGTCTGGTTCCACCGTCAGGAACTCCCTGCCATCCTCGTACCTAAGAGAGGAAAACGCCAGACATGGGTATCACTCAACTCACTGGGCACACACCGGTTGAATCATAGTTGTTTCCACATCCTATTAATTCAGGTACGTTAAATCAATGTGGACTAGATGTTGAATTGACGTCCGTGCCCAGTAGGAATGGACCAATTGGTCAACCCATACTAAGACACTAAATTTACTAAAACGTGTTCAATAGAAGAGTAGGGAGGTAAGGCAATAAATAGGCCATGGAGGCAAAATAATGACAATTTAGCATTAACACTGGAATGACAGATGTGCAAGTAGAGAATAGAGATACTGGGGAACAAAAGTGCAAGAGGATAAGTAACAATATGTGTATGAGGTAGTTGGGTGTGCTATTTACAGATTGGCTGTGTATAGGTACAGTGATGATAGTGTGTACAGGTACAATGACAGCTGATGCTTAAACTTAGAGGGAGATAAGTCTTTACAAAAAAATTGCCAAAAAAAAAAAAAATCACTGAAGCTTGAGTCTTATAGATGACCTGGAGCCAGTGGGTTTGGTGACGAATATGAAGCAAGGGCCATCCAACGAGGGAATACTGGTCCCAGTGGTGGATAGGATATGGGGCTTTGGTGACAAAACGGATGGCACTGTGATAGACTGGATCCAATTTGTTGAGTAGAGTGTTGGAGGCCATTTTGTAAATTATATCGCCAAAGTCAAGGATCGGTAGGATGGTCAGTTTTACAAGGGCATGTTTGGCAGCATGAGTGAAGGATGCTTTGTTGTGAAATAGGAAGCCAATTCTAAATTCAATTTTGGATTGGAGATGCTTAATAAGAGTCTGGAAGGAGAGTCCAGAGTAGCGATGCTGAACGAGCGGGCAGGTGTGGGCAGCGATCGGTTGAAGAGCATGCATTTAGGTTTACTTGCATTTAAGAGCAGTTGGGTTGTTAACAGTGTCCAAAGAAGGGCCAGAAGTATACAGAATGGTGTTGTCTGCGTAGAGGTGGATCAGAGAATCACCAGCAGCAAGAGCGACATCATTGATATACACAGAAGAGTCGGCCCGAGAATTGAACCCTGTGGCACCCCCATAGAGACTGCCAGAGGTCCAGACAATAGGCCCTCTGATTTGACACTGAACACTATCAGAGAAGTAGTTGGTGAACCAGGCGAGGTAGTCATTTGAGAAACAAAGGCTGTTTAGTCTGCCGATAAGAATGTGGTGATTGACAGAGTCGAAAGCCTTGGCCAGGTCGACGAATACGGCTGCACAGTAATGTCTCTTATCGATGGCGGTTATGATATCGTTTAGGACCTTGAGCGTGGCTGAGGTGCACCCATGACCAGCTCTGAAACCAGATTGCATAGCAGAGAAGGTACAGTGGGATTCAAAATGGTCGGAAAATGTGTTAACTTTGTTTTCGAAAACCTTAGAAAGGCAGGGTAGGATAGATATAGGTCTGTAGCAGTTTGGGTCTAGAGTGTCTCTCCCTTTGAAGAGGGAGATGATCGCGACAGCTTTCCAATCGTTGGGAATCTCAAACGATACGAAAGAGAGATTGAACAGGCCAGTAAGAGGTTGCAACAATTTCGGCATATCATTTTAGAATGAGAGGGTCCAGATTGTCTAGCCCGGCTGATTTGTAGGGGTCCAGATTTTGCAGCTCTTTCAGAACATCAGCTATCTGGATTTGGGTGAAGGAGAAATGGGGGAGGCTTGGGTGAGTTGCTGTGGGGGTTGCCGGGTAGTTGACCGGAGTAGGGGTAGCCAGGTGGAAAGCATGGCCAGCCGTAGAAAAACGCTTCATGAAATTCTCAATTATAGTGGATTTATCGTGGTGACAGTGTTTCCTATTCTCAGTGCTGTGGGCAGCTGGGAGGAGGTGCTCTTATTCTCCATGGACTTTAGTGTCCCAGAACTTTTTTTGAGTTTGTGCTACAGGATGCAAATTGCTGTTTGAAAAAGCTAGCCTTAGCTTTCCTAACTGCCTGTGTATACTGGTTCCTAATTTCCCTAAAAAGTTGCATATCACGGGGGCTATTCGATGCTAATGCAGTACGCCACAGGATGTGTTTGTGCTGGTCAAGGGCAGTCGGGTCTGGAGTGAACCAAGGGCTATATCTATTCCTGGTTCTAAAATGTTTGAATGGAGCATGCTAATTTAAGAGGGTGAGGAAGGCACTTTTAAAGAATAACCAGGCATCCTCTACTGACGGGATGAGGTCAGTATTATTCCAGGATACCCCGGCCAGGTCGATTAGAAAGGCCTGCTCGCTGAAGTGTTTTAGGGAGTGTTTGACAGTGAGGAGGGGTGGTCGTTTGACCACAGACCCATTACGGATGCAGGCAATGAGGCAGTGATTGCTGAGATCTTGGTTGAAAACAGCAGAGGTGTATTTGGAGGGCAGGTTGGTTAGGATGATATCTATGAGGGTGCCCATGTTTACGGATTTGGGGTTGTACCTGGTAGGTTCATTGATAATTTGTGTGAGATTGAGGGCATCAAGCTTAGATTATAGGATGGCCTGGGTATTAAGCATGTCCCAGTTTAGGTCACCTAGCAGCATGAGCTCTGAAGATGGATGGGGGGCAATCAATTCACATATGGTGTCCAGGTCACAGCTGGGGGCAGAGGGTGGTCTATAGCAAGCGGCAAGGGTGAGAGACTTGTTTTTGGAAAGGTGGATTTTTAAAAAGAAGAAGCTCAAATTGTTTGGGTACAGACCTGGATAATAAAAGAACTCTGCAGTAGATTGCAACTCCGCCCCCTTCGGCATTTCTATCTTGGCGGAAAGTGTTATAGTTTGGGATGGAAATTTTAGGGGTTTTGGTGGTCTTCCTAAGCCAGGATTCAGACACGGCTAAGACATCCGGGTTGGCAGAGTGTGCTAAAGCAGTGAATAAAACAAACTTAGGGAGGAGGCTTCTAGTGTTAACATGCATGAAACCAAGGCTTTTAAGGTTACAGAAGTCAACAAATGAGATCACCTGGGGAATAGGAGAGGAGCTAGGCACTGCAGGTCCTGGATTAACCTCTACATAGCTAAAGGCTATAAGAACTGGTCGTCTAGTACATTCGGAACACAGAGTAAGAGGAGCAGGTTTCTGGGCGCGATAGAATAGATTCAAGGCATAATGTACAGACAAAGGTATGGTAGGATGTGAGTACATTGGAAGTAAACCTAGGCATTGAGTGATGATGAGACAGATATTGTCTCTAGAAACATTTAAACCAGGTGATGTCATTGCAGATGGAACTAAATGGTTGGTTAAGGCATATTGAGCAGGGCTAGAGGCTCTACAGTGAAATAAAACTATCACTAACCAGAACAGTGAAGGCATATTGACATTAGGGAGAGGCATGTGTAGCCGAGTAATCTTAAGGGTCCAGTGAATGGTTGTGCTGGCTGGAGACACGGCGATTCAGACTGCTAGCAGGCCGGGGCTAGCAAGCTAGCAGAAGGGTCTTAGAGGGACGTCGCGACGGAGGAAAGTCTGTTTTAGCCTCCTCGAGCGGTTCCGTCGATAGGCCAGTCGTGATAGATTAGTAGGGTTCCGTGTAGCAGAGGGGTCCAGTCCAATTGACAAATGGATCTATTCAGCTAACAGTCCAATATGCTCTAGACAGTTAGCGGGCCACGGCTAGCAGATGGGCATTCAGGGGACGTCGCGATGAAGGGGCCTGTTGGAAAAAAGTCCCTGGGGCAGATTACGTCGGTAGTCCAGTCGTGATGGATAAGCAGGGCTTTGTGTGGTAAAAGGGGCCCAGGCCGATTGGCAAAATAGGAACAGTGGAACGAGAAATTGGCCAATGGATCTATTAGCTAACAGTCCGATATGGTCTAGACAGCTAGCGGGAGCTAGCGGGCCGCGGCTAGCAGATGGGCATTCAGGGAACGTCACGACGTAGGAGCCAGTTGAGTAACCCCCGCGAGCAGATCAGGGTTCCGTACCCCGTACCGGCAGTAAAAGGGGTCCAGGAGTGGCTGATGGACCTCTTCAGCTAGCTGGGAGATTGGCCTAGTATGGGCTAGCTCCAGGCTAATTGGTGCTTGCTTCGGGACAGATACGTTAGCCAGAAGTAGTCACCCGGATTGCAGCTAGCTAGCTATGATGATCCAGGTGAGAAGATTCAGTTAAAGTCAGAAGTTTACATACACCTTAGCCAAATATATTTAAACTCAGTTTTTCACAATTCCTGACATTTAATCCATGTAAAAATTCCCTGTTTTAGGTCAGCTAGGATCACCACTTTCTTTTAAGAATGTGAAATGTCAGAATAATAGTAGAGAATTGTTTATTTCAGCTTTTATTTCTTTCATCACATTCCCAGTGGGTCAGAAGTTTACATACACTCAATTAGTATTTGGTAGCAATGCCTTTAAATTGTTTAACTTGAGTCAAACGTTTCGGGTAGCCTTCCACAAACTTCCCACAATAAGTTGGGTGAATTTTGGCCCATTCCTCCTGACAGAGCTGGTGTAACCGAGTCAGGTTTGTAGGTCTCCTTACTCGCACATTTTCTATAGGATGAGGTCAGGGCTTTGATTGCCCCTCCAATACCTTGACTTTGTTGTCCTTAAGACATTTTGCCACAACTTTGTAAGTATGCTTGGGGTCATTGTCCATTTGGAAGACCCATTTGCGACCAAGCTTTAACTTCCTGACTGATGTCTTGATATGTTGCTTCAATTTATCCATGTAATTTTCCCACCTCATGATGCAATCTATTTTGTGAAGTGCACCTGTCCCTCGTGCAGCAAAGCATCCCCACAACATGATGCTGCCACTCCCGTGCTTCACGGTTGGGATGGTGTTCTTCGGCTTGCTAGCCTGCCCCTTTTTCCTACAAACATAACGATGGTCATTATGGACAAACAGTTCTATTTTTGTTTCATCAGACCAGAGGACATTTCTCCAAAAAGTACGATCTTTGTCCCCATGTGCAGCTGCAAACCGTAGTCTGGCTTTTTTATGCCGGTTATGGAGCAGTGGCTTCTGTCAATATAGGAATTGTTTTACTGTGGATATAGATACTTTTGTACCTGTTCCCCCAGCATTTTCACAAGGTCCTTTGCTGTTGTTCGGGGATTGATTTGCACTTTTCGCACCAAAGTATGTTCATCTCTAGGAGACCGAACACGTCTCCTTCCTGAGCGGTATCACGGCTGCGTGGTCCCATGGTGCTTATACTTGCGTACTATTGTTTGTACAGATGAATGTGGTACCTTCAGGCATTTGGAGATAGCTCCCAAGGATGAACCAGACTTGTGGAGGTCTACAATGTTTTTTTCTGAGGTCTTGGCTGATTTTTTAAAAAAATCCCATGCTGTCAAGCAAAGAGGCATTGAGTTTGAAGGTTGGCCTTGAAATAAATCCACAGGTATACCTCCAATTGAATCAAATGATGTAATTTATCCTAACAGAAGCTTCTAAAGCCATGACATAATTTTCTGGAATTTTCCAAGCTGTTTAAAGGCACAGTCAACTTAGTGTATGTAAACTTCTGACCCACTGGAATTTTGATACAGTGAAATAATCTGTCTGTAGACAATTGTTGGAAAAATTACTTGTGTCATGCACAAAGCAGATGTCCTAACCTACTTTCCAAAACAATATTTTGTTAACAAGAAATTTGTGGAGTGGGTTAAAAACAAGTTTTAATGACTCTGACTTTAACCGCATTGTAATATTTGGTGAAAAATATTTTGTTGTGGAGACTGAGTAAAGGTCCCTCCCTAGCTTCCCTCCTCACACCCCACCCAGGGAAGGAAGAGGTGCACTGAGACATTTCCTGAGGGGGACCCTGGAACCTCTTTGAAATTCAAGGAATGCATGGTACTCACATACGCAAAAGGGCACACACAAACACTTGTGGTCCTAAAAGGTCCCTGTAGGTGTGTGTGTAGTAAAGAGAATGTGAACTATACGAAAAGTAACATGATATATCATGTTTGTATAATAAAATAGGCCTAAATTCAGGAGAAAACACTTTCTCTTCAACCTCAGTCATTCTGGTTAACGCGTGATACTGCCACGCTTCTCTGGTTTTGTGGTGCAGGGAGTAACAGTCCAAAGTCAACATTGTATTAGAAATATTAAAATATCTACGGCACACACAATTTCACCTCTTATGAGGATGAAGAAATGCCCATTTGTCTCAATACACAATGACATTGATACTGACTGGTAAGGTGAATCTAACAGGTAAAAGAAGTCACGTGTTACTTACAGGTGTTCTGCAGAGCCAGCAGCAGAGTCAGTGGATGAGGGTCTCTCTGCATCCTGTGGTAGACTCTCATCAAACACGATTGTCTCAGTGTTGGCCAGACAGAATCCATTGGAACGCATGATCTCTGTAGGGCACAGAACACATTCTACAGTTTAGGACATGAACAGTCTACCCCATGTTTTGTCTGTTGTTTATATGTCCTGTAAGGAATTCTTTATAACGCAAGGCACATTTCTGTGAAAACAGACAATACAATTCCAGCTTATCTTATCCTATATTAACCATTACTCAGAGGTTTCCTGGTTCGGATGTCATTGGTTGTTTGGGTGGTTAAAAGGAAAGTTACTTAGTTTTTTTATTTTATTTAGGCATGTCAGTTAAGAACCAATTCTTATTTACAATTACAGTCTACCCGTCATGGCCGGTTGTGATACAGCCTGGAATCAAACCAGGATCTGTAGTGACGCCTCTAGGACTGGGATGCAGTGCCTTAGACCGCTGCGCCACTCGGGAGCCCCAGTTAATACTGGGAAGAAAGTGGAGTGTTTTCCCTGTGTTTCACCACGAATCAATACCTGATATCTTGTATGGACTCTGGAAGCATGGCTGGATCTTGTGGACGTTGTCATTCTTCAGCACTTGGTCCAGCGGTGATCGCTCAAAGAATGTCAACACCACCTCTGACCTAGAATACTGGGGAGACAGACAGCACAGATAGTATGAGCATGGGTTCTATTTATGAGAGCCATACAAAAATGCATTATAACTAATCTGAGTCAAATGTGGTATGTTGGAAGGTGTATAAATGAATAGGTTTGCATACAAGTTGATCAAATCCAAATGTGTACAGGGCAGTCGTAGACGACTAGTGACCCACCTTCCATGGCATGTTGATGGCATTCTTCAGTAGCTTCTCCACCTCATTTAGTTTCAGCTCAATGTCACTGGCCTCTTTAATCTTAACCAGACCTAAACACAAAATGACAAACATAACACAGTCAAAGGTTATTACATGGTTATTACCACTTTTTTTGTATTAATCTCACAAAACTGAAATTCTTAGGTCTCAAGTAAATTCTCAGGTAACAAACCAGGTACACATTTAAAAATCGATTTGATTCCCAAGACAAACCAAAAGCCATCATTTTGAGACAGCCTGAGCTTTCAGACCAAAATAACTCTCCTACTGGGAGAACATGAGGTAAATCCTATCTGTGCATCCACCATAACAATAGGGCAGCTACTTTGACCTTTGTGTCAACTAGCATCTTATCTATCCACAGGCCAGAACACACAACAAAGGCTAAATGGGAGGAGGGCCCAATTCAACTTTACTCATGTAAAAAAGGTTGCCAAAAAATATATAATTGAAAAGGTGGCAATCAGTAAAATGAGAACCTTTATATTCACAATGCTCCTGTGATATTTGTTCTGGGCATGGCAAGTACAGAGAAACACAAATAGACTTAAGTTAAGTGGACATAGTTTTAAGAGCACGCAACTGCACGTGTCACAAATAGGGTAACCAGCAAGAATGCCAACACGGCTCAGTAAATGCTAGGTAATAGGCAGCACAGGATCTGAAAGTGGCAACAGCAGAATATAGGAAAACTGCAGTATAGACGTACAGCACACCTATCTACCTCAGCAGCATGATACATGGATTAACAATGCAAAGTATAAGAGAGGTTTTAGATTTAGAAGCTGGGTGGAAAGTTTCACTTCGGGAATAAGCACTAGCAATGAGGACTTTAATATTGGCAAACACATGTCCAAAAAAAGAGTGGAAAGTAGCCTGCTTAGTTGGTTTGGACCTTTCATAAACAGGGGGATGTGTGAGTGAATATGTACTTAAGCCTTTACAATCCAATGATGCAGAGTGAAAACTAGTGACTATGACGCATTAGTCATTGGTTCTGCCTTCCAGTTCCAACTAGTCCCAAAATAGCATGTACGGCCATTCATAGTCATGATGACTACGATAGTGAGGTTGATGATGACGATCCTCCAGAAAACTACTGATGAGGTCTTACTGAGGTGATGCGACTAGTGTGCACGATGCAGCCACAGAGCTGCTCCCTTCGGATAGATAGAGGGCTGCGTAAGAGGATGCGATGCAGCGCTCTGCTGATGTAACAATCTCATTCATTTCTAATGGCCCACAGTCATGACATTACGCCCCAGGGTTTGAGGAGTGATTAGGTCATGAAATGTTTTTGGTTAAAAAACAAACAAAGTAGTGCACACTTATAGGGAACATGATGCCATTTGAGAGGCAACCATAGAATCCCCCACCCAGGGCTGCACCTCGCAGGGTTCCAGGATCATATTCTTCTTTTTAAGAGATAAACAGCTCGGTTTGTCCAAACCAGCAAAAGCCTATATATAAAAAAAAAGATATACCGACCAATAAGTGCTTGTTTGTCTGCAAATAAGAGGTTTATTGTATTGTTGTTTTTTTAATCATAGGCTTAGACGTATGATTAGTATTCTTGATTATGTCATGGTAGAGATACAGTGTGCCATTTTGAATATTATATGGTCTTCTTCTTTATAGGATGTTTCACTTGAAAGACATGCCTAATAACCCTGGGAGCATAGCCTCAAGGAAAAAGCAACAAATCTACACCACACATGGCGGTTGCTCAAATGCAACAAACATGAAGAGAACTGTCCTCAGACAAAACTCGAAAACCGCCTCGCAGTTTTCCGTGTAAACAGATGTTTGGAAATCTGTCCACGGGATTTCTCCTTTGATATGGAAACGTGAGCAACATGAGCGCTGGCGTGGAATGCCAAAATAAAGTTGTAGATTTCAAATGGAACACAACCACTTAACATATTCCTCTCTCAATTAATTCTATTTCGAAGTTGAAGCTAAATGTATAGAAATTAGTGGTCATCTGAAAAATAAGCCATGAAATATTTTGAAAGTAAAAATCAGCTGTGTTTGTTCCGACCAGGCTCCCTGAGTGCATGTCCTCACTTCCTGTGGAAGAGTCCATTTCCTGTCTCCACTTCCTGGAATCGCGTTGAAGAGGGAAACACTAAACTTGTGTTTTCTGTTCTCCTTCTGTAACACAATAAGTATGGGGCCAAATTGGTCTAATAATTGTCCTCTCTACCAGCATTCTGGCCATTCAAACTGTTCCCATGTGCACATCAAAGAATTTGTCTGTAGCCAAGAAATAGGCCAACAGTAGTTCATAGCCTACATTTAGTTGGCTGAGGAACACTGCACAGATACTGCTAGTATCTTTACCAACAAAAATCTGTGTTTTCTGCCCATTGTAGCGAGCATATTATTACTTTCTCGCTTTTTTAAAGTGTAGCTACAACCATTTATGGTAATAGATTTCGTAATTAAACAAGCTTACAATGCAATGAAAAAGTGTAGTTACACAACTACTTAATGTGATACCTGTTTGTGCTGTCATTTGCATATCAACCATGGCAGGAGGACAGACAACATGACAGGAAGCATGAGCCTCCACATCATCCTTACACATGATATTTCAACATTTATAAGACCTTATCAATAGCTATTTCACAATGACATCCTACAGCACATCAGACCGGCCCATGTCAGCATGACACTACAACATTATAGCCTTTAGTAGTGTCATGTACTGCAACATTATCTAACCACCATCTCCCCGGTTAGATGAGTATGTTCCATAAGGTGTTGCCGTTTTATCAATAGATACAGAGCGCCAAATTCCATAGTAAATCTTAGGTTAAGCCTTTAAACAGTGTTCTCGGCTGTCCTCTCCGTCACCAGTCTGAGTCTGTTATGTCTAGATGTTTGGGCGGTGCCCTCGTGACTGGCTCTCATGCCAGCAGAACCAGCACATCACTTCCTGTCTGTGATGCCCACTCCAGGGTAACATGTCAGGTGACTGATGATGAAGGCCTAAGCAGGCCACAGTAGGGGCTAGCCTAAATATAGGAGGCCCACTCCTTCGGCCAGGCCTGTATATCACCCTCTCACCACAATGACCTCAGCCTGAAAGTTCCCTAGAAGTTCTGCACGCCTCTCTTGTTGCCTAGGTACAGCACAGAAACAAGAGTAGGGCCAGAAACAGTGTGAATAAAAGAACACAACATAGGGAAGCAAGGACAGCTCGAGCTAGGTCCACTTTTCATCTGAGTGCCAATTAGAAAACGGATCTAAATAAAATATCGAGCCGAGGTGGAAATTAAAGGAATGGGATTCATCTGTGGCCAGCTATCCATCACTGACATGATTCAACGCTACCGACACCACTACTGGAGTAACACTTGGATGAAGTCCCTATTTCAATACCCATCTCCCTCCATTCGTATCTCAAACAACAAGACATGAGAATGGACGATGAGACACCAGGAAAAGAAGAAGTGCAAAATGAGTCGTTTTGCATCACACGCAGCCGAGAAAGGAGAAGAGCCAATCCTCAGCAGTGACAGCTATTTCGGTGTATGGGAAGGAAACAGAGCCTTCCAGTCGCCACAAAAAGGCTGGCGTCGGGGGACAGTCTACAAAACACACTTACTGTAAGCTGAATGGACACAGACAAAATAGAAGTACCAGAGAGGCTGTGCAGGGTGAACACCCAGCTATCACATTTGGTTCCTTGGAAGTTGTGGGAAGATACGTTTTTGGTTTCCCATTGGTTCTGGGAACGAAGCCATAAGATTCCTGACCAATAAAACTGAACGTTTTTTAAACGTTCTGAGAACAAAATGTTTTTGGGGGCCTGTTCTGGGAGTGTACATTTTTATGTATAGCAGGGAGGTTCCTTTCACTGAATGTTTCAATAAGAGTTTTAATAACACTGCTAGCTTAGTTTGGATAACTGATTTCAACTCCAAACACAGAGAAACATTTATTTGCTTATGCTTTAAACATGCAAACACTTTTTTATTGTGGCATGGCATCAGTGAGATTCAAACATATGATATTCTGTTCACTATCCAAGGAATTAGCCCACTGCGCCACCAGGATGGAGCTAGCCTGCCATGTTTTTTTGTGTTTAAAAAAAAAAAAAACTCATACGAAGCTGTTCATTTTAGTCTATTCAAACAGGCTCTGCTTCCTTTCAAAGGAAATAAGCACTCATTAAGATCAGGTGTGGCCAATTAGTGGGCGCGGCCAACAGAGCTGCAGAAAATGTTATGCTGAAAGTACTGAAATTCACACAGAAGAACATTGTTTCTTAACATTCTCTGAACATTGACTTTAAACAGAACTACGTGGAAACCTGCAGAAAGTGTTATGCTGAAGAACCACGCTCTCACCAAGCTCTAAGAAACATATGGTTCTCAGAATGTTATGTGCTAGCTGGGCATAGAAGTGGCATGAGCTGGGCATCCTGCCAGACAGCACCCAGCCTGGGCAATGTCAGGGCACCATCTTGACAGACAGGGCAGTAAGAGGTACACAACCCAGGGCAGTGTGTTTGGCTTCCATGTGTCACAATCCTTTCCAACTGTCTGGGGGTTCTGTTTATCTTTACCCATTACTACAGGATAGGATCTGCTTCTATTGCAGAACAAGCTGGTCAACAATTCAATCACGCGGGACATACAGTAGATTAGCCTAATCACAACCTAAACATTTGATAACATTTAAAGTATTATTGAAATGGTCCACAAACACTCGATAGGGGGGAGTAACTGAGCCTTTCAGCGTTACCTCAACATTATTAAAGCCAACAAGCAATGAATAGGCCACCTCCTAGTTTATCGAAAACATTCACTGACAAATCCACACATTAACCTTTTCCAATATGATTTTAATTTTGACAGCCTGTGCTACTATAAACCTAACCCATAGCCTCCAGCTCTGAAAACCAAACAACCAAAAAGGTGCTGCTGATGAGTGATAAAGGATAGCCTAGTGATGGCCAGTTAAATCAGTCCTATTGCTCTTGACTTAAGTTCCAGTCAATCATGTTAGGGGGTTCCCAGAGAACCTAAAACAGTATCCGGAATCATGTAGACCAAAGAGCAGCTATTTGATAGGTCTGGTATTATGTGTTCTCCAAAGTGGACCCAATCAATTATTAAATGGACAGTGTCTACCTGGGTCATGAAAACAACAATTAGTCCTTATTTATCCACTGTAAATAATACAACAGATCTATCTGTATCCATCTATCGATCTGTATCATCAGATCTATCTATATCAAATGTGCACATATAATTCCCACCTGTCAAAAATACCCATTTGAATACAATAATTGATGACAAAGTTCTCAACACTTCAAAACATTGGCTGATCTTTAAAAAAAAAAAAGTTTAACTAATTGGTCTTTTGACCAATCACATCAGCTATGAAACAGAACTGATGTGAAAAGATCTTATGTGATTGGTCAAAAGGCCAATTAATAGAAAAAAAACATCCGAATTGTATAGTGCTATTGTCTTCAAATGACCATATAATTCATTACTTAATTGGTTAATTGATTAAACCCAATTTCCAGTGGCATGGGGTACACTATACCATATACCAACCTTCGATAAGCGGCGACTTGGAGAGAGCTCTTCTGTCCTCAGGGAATGATTCAACCAGTCTTTTGAACAATCTCCCAAAATCGGAATAACTCCTGTGCAAATACAAAACGTTTCTGTCTGACCACTCGGTTCTGATCTCGTAGAATTCTTCTTCCTCTCCTCGCTGATTTATGATCAGTCTCCGGATCCCGTTCACCCAGCAATCCTTGACAAACATGTTGACCAGAGACGTCCCCTCGAATATCGCCGATGCCATTCCTCAGCAGTCAGTCCAGCATTCTGAGAAGGAGTGGGACGTTGGAGTGAAGTCATGGACTTTGGAATAACATTGCCCACCCTGAACCGGGTAAAATAACAATTTCAAATAAATCATTAACTTGTAAGCATGTGGGGGGAAATGCTAATATAAGGAATAGTGGCCAAGACCACTTCAAAAACCTCCGTCATAACTCTAAAACCGTTACAATGTAGAAAACCAAAATTATTTCAGTTTCGCTTGCTCAGCCCATCACAGACGCAGTCTTAAACGTGGCACTGTCACCGCCTTCATAGTCATTAGTCACCACAGGGTAAGAAAATGAGTTTTTACTTGATATAATCCTCCCAGAATTCAAATGGACTCGAAAATAGCTATTTAGCTGTTGTTCAATAACAATGATTTATTTACTAGTCCACTTTAAGTTCAGGGTCACAGATGATGACGCCTTAAAACAGTTAGTTGCCCTTCACAAAATGATGTTAGTATATTGTTCTTTTATCGTCTTACTGTTCTTCTACGAGTCTTCTGATTAACTTCATGCGTAGAACTGAATGCAAAAGAATTGCATATTCGATGTCCTGTTCTTCAAGGCTTTACTCCCCTGACAGTTTGTCGACGTTTCCCTTTAGAGGATGCATCTTGCACACTGATTCCAGAGTTGACGGCTTTTGTCGCTCAGGCGAAAAATATCCGTCGGTTTCCTCCCCTCGCAGAAGTTGACTCCTCTCTCCCTCCCCTCTTCTTCTTCCTCGCTCCTTGTCAACAGTGTGGATACTATGCAAGGAATGCAACTGCGCAAAGAGAGACCGAATTGTCCATGTAAGCTGCCTAGGCTACTTCAAAACTTGCATACCTTTTCTTTCTGATGTACAGTTGTGTTCAGCAGTTATAGTATGTCAACCTGGACTCAGGAGTAGATGTAGTAACCCTCATGAAAAAGTACTAATGAACTACTACACAAGATCTACACAAAACCTACTTGATTGCTGTTGAGATGTGTAGGAAACGAGTAGTGAGTTATGTGGCCATTTCAGTAGTAATGAGTGATAAAATGGGACATTTCACTACTGGTGAACACTACATATTTTTATTCAAATCGCTACATAATTCTCCCTTAATGACTACTGTGTAACTCCTGAGCTTTTGGGTATCTACAACTTAAAACCTACATATACCTACACAATTTCTACATGCTGAATGTAGAATGACCACAGTAATACCTACACAATTTCTACATGCTGAATGTAGAATGACCACAGTAATACCTACACAATTTCTACATGCTGAATGTAGAATGACCACAGTAATACCTACACATTCCTGCTGTATGCCAACTCAATCCCTCTTGAATTACTACTGCCATTTGTCTGTGTAGTGTTGTCACTACTGAATTACTCCTTATCCCTTTTCATTTCTGACATAAACACTTTTGAATTACTATTGGAAATGGACACATTTACTACCGTTTGCCTATTCAAAATCACAATTGACATCTTGTTTCCCTACTGTGTCACTACTAGACAAGTGCACCTGTTATTTCCTAAAGTTTCTAACTGTAGTAATCAAACGATCAATAATAAACATATACACATGCAATTGAATTAGTTTAAATTCAAATGAATGACATATTTGCACTTTTTGTTTATCGCTTTGAGGCCTCTTCATTCAGCTTTTACTTAACCATCTTCAGATCCTTTTTTTGTGTTGCAGCCACATTTCTCCACCGCGTAACCTTTTAGAAAATAAAGACGAGCACAAGGGACAAACCAATTATAACCCATTATCAATCATCTGCTAACAGAGGTCACATAAGACAACACAGAAAAACATTTGATAAACAATGTTAATCTTAGCAACAATGAGCTCCAGTCTTATGTCGAGGGCCTCCTTGGCAACCGGTCAAAATAGGTAAGTATGAAGGTACTACATACAGTCCCTTCAGAAGGTATTCACACCCCTTGACTTTTTCCCACATGTTATGTTACAGCCTTTTTCAGGCACTGGCCTATACACAGTACCCCATAATGTAAAAGTGGAATTATGTTTAGACATTTTGGCAAATTAATTCAAAATGAAAAGCTGAAATGTCTTGAGTATTATGGCAAGCCTAAATAAGTTCAGAAGTGAACATGTGTTTAACTTCGTCACATAATAAGTTGCATGGACTCACTCTGTGTGCAGTAATAGTGTTTAACATGATTTTTGAATGACTACCTCATCTCTGTACCCCAGACATACAATTATCTGTAAGGTCCCTCAGTCGAGCAGTATATTTCAAACAGATTCAACCACAAAGACTAGGGAGGTTTTCTAATGCCTCGCAAAGAAGGGCACCTATTGGTAGATGGGGGAAAAAATAAAACACATTAAATATCCCTTTGAACATGGTGAAGTTATTAATTACACTTTGGATGGTGTATCAATACACCCAGTCACTACAAAGATACAGGCATCCTTCCTAACGCAGTTGCCGGAGAGGAAGGAAACCGTTTAGGTATTTAACCATGAGGACAATGATGACTTTAAAACAGTTAGAGTTTAATGGCTGTGGTATGAAAACGGATGATTGATCAGCAACATTGTACTGTATTTACTCCACAATACTAACCTAATTGACAGAGTGAAAAGAAGGAAGCATGTACAGAATAATAATCTTCCAAAACATACATCCTGTTTGCAACAAGGCCCTAAAGTAAGACTGCAAACAATTTGGTAAAGAAATTAACTTTTTGTCCTGAATACAAAGTGTTATGTTTAGGACAAATCCAATGCAACACATTGCTGAGTACCACTCTCCATATTTTCAAGCATAGTGGTGGCTGCATCATGTTATGGGTATGCTTGTAATCGTTAAGGACTGGGGAGTTTTACAGGATAAAAAAGAAACCGACTGGAGCTAAGCACAGACATAATCCTAGAGGAAAACCTGGTTCAGTCTGCTTTTCCACCAGACACTGGGAGAATAATTCACATTTCAGCAGGACAAAACCTAAAACAGAAAGCCAAAGCTACACTGGAGTTGCTTACCGAGAAGACGGTGAATGTTTCTGACTGGCCGAGTTAGTTTTGACTTTTGAAAAACTATGGCAAGACCTAAAAATGGTTGTCTAGTAATGATCAACAACAAGCTCAATAGACAAACATTGACAGTAGAATGGCCCATACTGAAGAGCTCAGTGACTTTCAACATGGCACTGTCATAGGATGCCACCTTTCCAACAAGTCAGTTTGTAAAATTTCTCCCCTGCTAGAGCTGCCCCGGTTAACTGTAAGTGCTGTCTATGAGCATCAATGGCTCAGCCATGAAGTGGTAGGCCACACAAGCTCACAGAATGGGACTGCCTAGTGCTGACATGTATAAAAAATAGTCTGTCCTCCACTGCAACACTCACAACTAAATTCCAAACTGCCTCTGGAAGCAACGTCAGCACAACAACTGTTCATCGGGAGTTCATGAAATGGGTTTCCCTGGCCAAGCAGCCACACACAAGTCTAAGATCACCATGCGCAATGCCAAGCGTCGGCTGGAGTGGTGTAAAGCTCGCCATCATTGGACTCTGGAGTAGTGGAAACGTGTTCTCTGGAGTGAGGAATCACGCTTCCGATGGACGAATCTAGGTTTGGCTGATGCCATTTAAAACACTACCTTCCCGAATGCATAGTGCCAACTGTAAAGTTTGGTGGAGGAGGAATAATGGTCTGGAGTTGTTTTTCATGCTTCGGGCTAGGCCCCTTAGTTCAAGAGAAGAGAAATCTTAAGGCTACAGCATACAATGACATTGTTGTCCATAAAGAGATTCGAACACAAACCTTTGGGTTGCTAGATGTTCGCGTTATATGCTCACTCATCCACCTCGACCAACCACCCTCCTTTTGTTTTTGACCAGTTGAAATTTACACAATTGTTACCATGAGAGGAAAATGGGGGAGGGTCATGCTTTTTAAATTTCAGTCAGGAGGAGGGTTTAGTATTTTGAATTTAGTCCAGAGCAGGATGTCATTTTTTATCGATTTAAATGTCATATTGCTCAAGGTTTGAGAATTAGTTGCTTATTATATCTTGATGTGTGCCCGATGATGCCCCTCATCCCTGGTTCTCTTCTGGGCGCGCAATATCAAGTGCGCCTAGTGTGGTCTCAATCAAATTATCCATAGCCTATACAGTAGGCCGAGGCTATACGAAGAGCATGCTCGGAGAAACTCGGGGCAAAGACATATTTCCAAGAAAAACTTCCCAAGGTTTTGACCTGCTGGGATGGTGTACCTGTATATAAAATGACGCTACATTGCAGTGGATAGGCATTCCCAATCATAAGCCCTGGCCTGCCCTGCTTTTGCTGATGTAAACCCTGCCTAACCAATGACTGCTGTGTATGTAGCACTTCAGGAGGTGCATGGAAAAGGCCTATATGTCCTGTTTCGTTTGAGAACGCAAAGATGAGATGGAGGACCAGAGGTAAGCTGGCTATTGCTATAATTGATTATAATAAAAACAATATGTTTTGTGGCCCATAATGAAGCTATTTAAGTTATTAACCTCGGAATAAGCATATTCATGTCATTTACATACAGTACTATGAAGCGACAGCTGGGGAGATGGACAGCGCATGGGCGCTGAAAGTAGGCTAAATTTGAGAAGGCCTAATTCATTTAAACAGTCTTCATTTTCATTTAGGATACTAACAGCAGGAGGGCATTGTGATGCAGCCTATTTCTTCCTATTCCTATTGACCTCTGCATACCCTGGGCCTGCCTGCCATCCTGTACATTTTCCCCACCTATCTGAATTACTGACCCCTGCCTGCCCTTAATCTGTCTTTTGCCTGCCCCTGTTGGATTAATAAACTGCTGTTACTTCGACGTTGTCTGCATCTGGGTCTTACCTGAAACGTGATACATTCTACAGTGCCTTTGAATTTACTTTTAGAAACTTGAGTTTGGCCAGTCTGGTTTGAGGATCATTTGGTGAGCTACGTATGCCTAGTTTGTTAATTTAGCCTAGCAGATGCTCTTATATTCCATGCCCTAATCACAGTCAACATATCTATTTTGTAAAAACAATATCATGGAATTAAATAGGATAAATAAGAGCTTATAGGCCTGCCGGATGATATGTGGCTGCTGTGTTAAAAACCAAATGGCATTTTCTAAAATTAATTGATGATCATGTACTTCGGTTGTAACTGGTTAAATTGCTGTCAATGTTTACAGTTGACAGACAACTTTAGCACTGTTCTGAACTTAGACTATCCTCTTCTCTGATTCAGAGGGGTTGGGCTAAATGCAGAAGACACATTTCAGTTGAAGGCATTCAGTTGTACAACTGACTAGGTATCCCCATTTCCCTTTCCTTTCCCCTTTTTAACAATAGCCTGTATAGAAATCAAAACGTCTCCAGTGCTGCAGCATGCGCTCATTCATTGTCATGCTCTGTTGTGGTATTAAAAAAATAGAGAAATCTAGCAATGCATAGTGGTGCGTTTATAGACTTTATTCCCTTCTCTGACTTTTCTCATGACATGCAAACATCCCTTTTTATTTTTCATATTGACGTCCCCCTCCAATTTTGCATAATGCTGTTCCTTGCTAGTCTGTTGATGTATTTTCAATTTCAAACCCATCACAGCTTTTAACCCACCAGACAAAAAAAAAGTGTCAACAGAACTGAAACGACTAACCCCCCCAAAAGTCTGAGATGATAAGGTGATCAGACATGGAATATTCTGTAATAGAACAGTATCTGTCTCTGCAACATCAGTTGGTGATGGTGATAATGGCCCAGTACATGACAAATTAATAAAGTGCTCAGATACAGTGCTACCCGCAGACCTTTCGTTGTATGTGATGATGTTCGAACTTTGGAAAATGTTGTTTTCTTTAACCAAAGGATATCACTTGGGAGTAGAAAACATAGACTGTAGAAGTGCTTTGTCATAAGGTTACAAAGAGGCCATGCATTCGAAATCGGTTGTCATGAATGCAGCAGCTAAATTACCACGTTTTAGGGATTCTCAGCTGGGCGATTTCGTGAAGTTACCTCTGCAAGAGTTGACTCAAAAGTTGTGGCTGTGTCCACTTTGACCCTAGCCTTGTGAAACCAGCCTGATCTCACAATTGCTCTGCTTGATCAGGCTAGTTTGACACCCAGTTTGTTTTTTCATCAGTATTCATACAGTAATAGAAACATGTGCTTTATTTTGCAACTCTAGAATACAACCAGAATACAAATGAATGCCCACCTACAGTCCAAGAGAAGAAAGGAACTGTTCTACAGTAAGCTAGTTATCCCCTCTTCCAGAGAGTTATCCCCTCTTCCATGGCCCATTAACCACTACTATACAGCCCGGAAATGTTTTATTACTGAGTGCTTTAAGGAGTGGCTGGCTGGGTCCAGTCTACTGGTTCAGAGGAAAACCCATAACCATTCACCATAATGAGGATTAAGCTGTATTCTCAATGACTGTCTTCAGGCTATCACTGTCTCGCTGGCAAACACTATTAATGACCATTGATTATACAAGAAATTACGAGTTAATTGCAAGTGAAAACAAGTTGTAAAATATATGCTTACTCTATTGGTCACATAGTAACAGACACACACACAATACAAGATGGCATGCTTTAGTGAGAACAAGTATATGTATGACTGTGAATGTAGAAGACCATACGCATTTAAAACCGAGCTAGAGAACATTGAAAAAAAGCAACTCCCATCTAATGTGCATGTAGAATCTCATGAAACGGAACAGATGTGGGGTGTAAAAGTGCACGTTCGCATGCTCACAACATCCCTTGGAGCGGCACTCAATTGCACCTCTGTGGGTATTTCACCATCACCATGGATGTCAGGTACATCCCAAATGGCACCCTCTTCCCTATATAATGCACTACCGTAGGGTATAGGGTGCCATTTGGCACTGGAACGGAGGAAATGGGTCCAGTCAGGCGAGTATAATGTAGCGTAATGTTCCAGTGTGTCAAGCGCCACATAAAATGTTCTATCATAATGACTTTATCAGTCAAATTAACACAAGGAGGCCCTCTTTAACATAAGGCATCTTTTATATCCAACTGTTCCTCAATGGACTTTCTACATTCTCTTTTATAGGTGGGGGACACATAAAGGATAACACTGTCTTATTAATATGTCCTTTAAAACAGGAGGAAAGGTTCTGGAAGAGAAAGACTCAATGATTGTGGGAGTTGCTTCTGCTTTTGTGTTTTATGAAGTGTAAACTCCACCAACCAATCATTTGATAACTTGACTGGACAAAATGTTGTCTCATGCTCTCTTGTATTGTATAAACATCTAACACATTATGAGTGTTGTTTAGTCACAGATTGGCATACAGCCTTATCATCCTGTGATAACTTTGGGGTAATGAAGTGGTGATCTAGGACTCGCTAAATACCTACTGTAAAAAAAAAAAAATGGCATCACTCTGTCCTCTCTACTGGGTCAAATGGACGCCAATGTTTTCCAGTAGTCAGTGAACGAATGGAGACGTGTCTGTTACAATATGGCAACACACACCAAAATGAAAAGCCATTGCATATCTAAGCTTTTCTTTCCCATGTTATATTAACAAGTAGTAATCCTCCATGAAACCAACTGGTGTAATATTACAGATTTGTAATCAGTCCTTGCAGCATCTCAAAATAGACCCTTTCTCTCACAGGGGATCTGATGTGAATTATAAATCCTAAACTTGCGCTCACATGAGAAATTATACCCATGGTAGCCTGCTCACGGAATACTAACAGGTACTTGTGTTGATGTGATGTATATCTAATAGGAGAAGGTGGGTTCCTGAGACCTCTACTGCTGTGCTGATGTGTTAGCACATTGCTGTGCTATAACTCAGTGTTAAGGCAAAATGATCATGGGGATATCCTTCATATTACGGATAACACTTTGTGACATCTGCTGATGGAAAAAGGGCTTTAGAAATAAGCAACAAAAAAAGAAACGTTCCTTTTTCAGGACCCTGTCTTTCAAAGAGAATTTGTAAAAATCTAAGTAACTTCACAGATCTTCATTGTAAAAAGTCTAAACACTGTTTCAATGAACCATAAACAATTAATGAACATGCACCTGTGGAACGGTCATTAAGACACTAACAGCTTACAGATGGTAGGCAATTAAGGTCACAGTTATGAAAACTTTGAACACTAAAGAGGCCTTTTCTACTGACTCTGAAAAACACCAAAAGAAAGATGCCCAGGGTCCCTGCTCATCTGCGTGAACGTGCCTTAGACGTGCTGCAAGGAGGCATGAGGACTGCAGATGTGGTCAGGGCAATAAATTGCAATGTCTGTACTGTGAGACGCCTAAGACAGCGCTACAGGGAGACAAGATGGACAGCTGATCGTCCTCGCAGTGGCAAACCACGTGTAACCACACCTGCAAAGGATCGATACATCCGAACATCACACCTGCGGGACAGGTACAGGATGGCAACAACAACTGCCCGTGTTACACCAGGAACGGACAATCCTTCCGTCAGTGCTCAGACTGTCCGCAAAAGGCTGAGAGAGGCTGGACTGAGGGCTTGTAGGCCTGTTGTAAAGCATGTCGTCACCAGACATAACCGGCAACAACGTCGCCTATGGGCACAAACCCACCATCACTGGACCAGACTGGACTGGCAAAAAGTGCTCTTCTCTGACGAGTCGCTGTACACCGAGGCCTGTACTCTGGAGTGGGATCGATTTTGGAGGTGGAGGGTCCATCATGGTCTGGGGCGGTGTGTCACAGCATCATCGGACTGAGCTTGTTGTCATTGCAGGCAATCTCAACGCAGTACGTTACAGGGAAGACATCCTCCTCCCTCATGTGGTACCCTTCCTGCAGGCTCATCCTGACATGATCCTCCAGCATGATAATGCCACCAGCCATACTGCTCGTTCTGTGCGTGATTTCCTGCAAGACAGGAATGTCAGTGTTCTGCCATGGCCAGCGAAGAGCACGGATCTCAATCCCATTGAGCATGTCTGGGACCTGTTGGATCGGGGGGTGAGGGCTAGGGCCATTCCCCCTAGAAATGTCCAGGAACTTGCAGGTGCCTTGGTGGAGGAGTGGGCTAACATCTCACAGCAAGAACTGGCACATCTGGTGCAGTCCATGCACTGCAGTACTTAGTGCAGCTGGTGGCCACACCAGATACTGACTGACTTACTTTTGATTTTGACCCCCCCTTTGATCAGGGACACATTATTCCATTTCTGTTTGTCACATATCTGTGGAACTTGTTCAGTTTATGTCTCAGTTGTTGAATCTTGTTATGTTCATACAAATATTTACACATGTTAAGTTTGCTGAAAATAAACGCAGTTGACAGTGAGAAGACATTTCTTTTTTTGCTGAGTTTACATTTGATTGATATTATGCAGTGGTAGAATATAGAAGCAGCAACTACAGTACAGATAGTACAGTGTGTTTCAGAGAGATAGATACTTGATTTGTCCTGTTGTTTTTAGGCCAAGTGGAACGTTTTTATGGGAGCTCAGGTGTGATAATAGATTTGCCAACAGCTACCTATTCACTCCCGCACAGAGACATCGGTTAGCCAACTGGTCTCCAACCATCAGCCTCCCTGATACATTCTCTTGTTTACTATATAGCTTTTCATGAGTCATAACCACTGATGCATGTCAGTCTATGGTCCTAACCCTTCTAAAACACCGGCATCATTACTATAGGGATTTTCAAAGGGAGGAATATAGCTGTGAGAAACAGTTGGGAGTACAGCTGCTTTGACCAATATGTTGAATCATCATCCAGTGGTAGGGATCTTTGCTGAGTAATTGTTATTTGCAGTGCGGTGATGCCTACTGTTTTTCTGTGCTCAAGCCATACGCTTCCAGTAACAGCATATCACACTCGCGCGCACTCACTCACACACATACCCACACATTTCCCAATAAATACCCTTTTTCTTATACAATAATAGGATCACTCTGTTTGGAGCGAGGCCTTGCTCTGTCGTTGCACTGCATTGACAGTGTCAGCAAATATCCCCTTTTCACTTAGGTGTAATTCCTTAGAAAACATCAAATTGAAAAAGAAATCCCACTACTCATCCAGCGACGGTAGTATCAAGACAGAACCATGTTTATGTTCTAAGCACATTTGTCTCCTATTACAGCACAGCCAGTGCCAAACCTGTGTGCGTTTGTTTGGAAAGGGGGTGCTTGAAGTTTGGTGAGGGGTTTTGGCGGCAGGGGAAGAGATGAATGCCTGCTTCACCACCAAAGAGGGGGAGGATGGGAGGATTCTATGATCCTTTGCCAAAGCACCATTAAAATAATATTTGAGATTTCCCACAAACCACAAAGTTCTGCTAGTCACATGGATGATTTGTCAAGTGTCACGGTGTGGTCTTAGCAGAATGAACACAGCATGGCCACTACCAACAGTTTCAAATGGTTTCAAATGTCAAATCAAGTTTTAGCCACAATGCATTTCATTGGAGCTCTATGTAAAATTAAAAAAATAATTATTAAAAAGTGAAACAGCCAATCCAACGTCAGTCTCCTTCTGTCCTGTTTCTTCAGACCTAGATCTACCAAAAGTAAAACGCTATTCAGCACAGCTCAGGTGGTGGTGGACATTATCCTCTTGTTTGCAGCACCCTGCAGGACTCGGCTTCAATACATTTTAGGCCTTTTTTTATTTTATTTTTACGACTCCTACAAAAGTGCAGACCCACACAAAATGAAGACACCTGCAGGTACTCCTGTTCTCTAATCCTTCACACACTACCGCCCAGGATTTTAAACAGCAGCCACACCCTGGAGAATTCTGGGTGAGAATTCTGGGTGGGTGTGAACAGAGTGGGCCTCTAGTCAAACACAGACTGACCGACTACCCTTTTGCATGCGGACAGCTTCATGTGTGCGGTATCTTTTAATCAGTCTGTCTGGATGTGTATTGTCTTTCTACATTTTTCTAATTGACAGTAAAAAAAAAAAAACAACCGTTAGGTATTTTAGATAAATGATGGTTGATCAACTTCTGCTCAGACTCGTATGGTTAGGAATCTTATTGAAGTTTGGACACTTCTGCCAGTGCATAGGGTAAAAAGCCATTGGAATGGGCTGCACTTCTCCCCTTTAATCAAACTATATTTCACTTTGTCTCAGGCCCAACAGTCACTTTGAGCATGCTGTAACTCTTCCCGCAAGGACGCAGATGTTAGTGTGTCTGTGCAAGGATGCCATGCCATGCAAGTTTGTGTGTTTGCGTCAACATGTGTCCCACCGGAGGAAACTGCCTAGATGGCGATGTTTAACATGATAAAGTATTGCAATTCTTTACTGATAACACTAGCAATAAACCTAGAGAATTGCCCCCCTAAGTCATTAAGGGTGTCCAACCTCCACAGCAAACCTGGCTGGCATATGAATCTGAGTCTGCTTTCCCACATCTTCCCTCGGGTTCAAACATAAATCCCAGCCTCCGACAAGGCCATATGCTCGGGGCGTGCTTCCAATACTGCTCCCCCTAACCCCTGCAAATCCTCCACCGACCCCTCCCCTCGCACAAACCAAACAGCGGAATGCCATAAAACTACAATGGGGGGGAAAAAGGAGTGAAAAAACTAACTAAAAGACAAAGGGACAGAGGCATCTGTCAGGGAACAAAGAACATCTGCGTCGCTGGAGTCACTCAATGAGAGACGATGTGGCCCTAGTGGGCCAGAGCCATTACCTCCTCACAAAGTCGTTCACCAGGAGGAAGTCATCTGGAGCTGGAGCCATAACTCTGACCCATCCACACTCCCAGACAAAGCCCAGTGAAAAGCAGAGGGGCAGGGGAGACGGTACGCTAGCTAAAGGGCCTGAGTGTTTTTAACTGACCCGGTAATGGACTGTGGTCGCCATCAAGGAGCATCTGCTGGAGTCCATGTTTTATGGTCATATTGTGTCTCCGCTGAAGCAGAGAGAGTAAAGGCTCCTGACTCCTGTAAAAGGAGGAGCCCTGAAGTCCGCTTGCGATATTTCAGCTCAATGACAAACCAACTTTGAAAGGCCCCTGAGTTTGAGTCTGATTGTGGCGGCCGACTGCTTCACTTCTCTCTCTGACCCACAACTTTCTTTTACACAAGAATACCACTGATATGATTGTCTACCCACCATGGACCATGGTAAAATAAAATGTTACTGTATGGCTGTGGCAGGTCTTGTTGGTTTCAAACCCGGGCCTGTACTGATAGATCTTGTGAGTGTGACCAACATAGCATAGAGGAGGGTTTGTAGTGTGGGTTGTGTGTGGGCGGCAGGCGGCAGGCGGAGGAGGATCCTCTTCATTGTAAAGACGAGCTATTACTTACACCACATTTCCATTAAGGATGTTCGGTAAGAAGGCAGTGGAATAAGCTAGCTGACAATTATTTTTATATCAGGCTGAGTATATCTCCATATCCACAGATCATACATATGCTCATTTCACATACAGTATGAGTGACATAAATGTGTTATCACACGTCCATTTCGCAATAAAAATTAACTGCACCCATAACCTAATAGGAAAGGGTCGGGGGACGCATAAAGAAAACTCTCTTTAATTTAGACAATGGAAACAACTCCAAAGTCAAAATCAAATATGGAGGATGAGGACCACATAGACTCATTCACAGCCTTTCTGTAAGTAATATACAGCCACCTCCAATAACAGATACTCCAGTCTGCTCTGAGTCCACACTGGGCCGTATAGGGGAGGGCAGACGGCATACAGCCTACGCCAAGTAGGCCCGGGTCTGTGATTTAGTGGGCATGGTGGGAAAGGGGCCTCCACTAATGGAATATCTAATGTCTGCACGGCCGACACTTTAATCTCTGATGAGACCGGAGGTCCGCACATTTACTGTATAAATCAGAGACGACGGGGAGCTCAGAGTAAACCCGCGCCGGCCGTAAGTTACGATCTGCAATCTCTCTTCCATGAAAAACACTGGAGGAATCGGGTACGTCCCAAATGGCACCCTATTCCCTATATAGTGCACTACTTTTGACCAAGGCCCACAGAACTCTGGTCAAAGGTAGTGCACTACTTAGCAAATAGGGTGCCATTTTGGATGCTCCCTTAGACTTGGCTGTGATGCATCACAGGGGGGAAAAGTGGAGGGAACCATTGAGGTTGTCTGAGCTGAGACAGGCCAGGATTCAGCAGACATTCTGCTATCCTCCTGTAGGAATAGTGAAGGGAGACACTAGACAGTCAGAAGAAAGATACCTTTTCCACATATATTTTGTTTACTGGTTTTGAGGGAGACAGTAATAAGCAGTCGTGTTGCACAGTCATGTTGCACAGCACTCCCAAATGGAACCCTATTCCTACAGTGCTGCCCTACTTTTGACCAGAGCCCTATAGAGAATTGGGTGCCATTTGGGACTCAGGCTCTAACCTCTTTGTTCCCTGTGGTTACAAGACAAAATTCCCAAACAATCAATACTCCAACAAAACAGAAAGCAAAGTTCCATAAGCCAATCAGTGTGCCTGCACTCACAAAGATCCTCCCATTCAGTTCTGCCAGGTCACATTGAACCAGATATGTGATCAAGAGTAAATATTCAGAGAGAGGATATGTGATACCAATCAGGCCCTCATGGAATGGAGTTGCCCATCCCTGTTCTGTAGACAGGTGTGTGCCGTTCCAAATCATGTCCAATCAATTGAATTTACCACATGTCCAATCAATTGAATTTACCACATGTCCAATCAAGCTGTAGAAACATCTCAAGGATGATCAATGGAAACAGGATGCACCTGAACTAAATGTCAAGTCTCAAAGGAAAGGGTCTGAATACTTATGTAAATAAGGTATTTATGTTTTGTATTTTTAATAAAGTAGCTAACTTTTCTAAACTTTTTTTTTTTTTGCTTAGTCATTTGGGGATTTTGTGTGTAGATTGATGAGAAATGTGGAAAAATGGAAGGGGTCTGAATCCTTTCCAAACTCTGAAAACATTACATTTGCCTCTGGCACGTCTTCCATTTGCCAGGTTGTGAACTTTTATGTTTCTGTGTTACCACTCTGCAAGGGACTTCCATGTTGCAATGCAGAACAACTCGAGGATGCTTCCAAAATAACACCATTTATGGCTTCAAACTAAAATGCCACGTGCGGACAAATCTTGCAGGCTACTTTTTGAATGTCTTTAGTTACTCTTATCTACCAATGGTCATGTGCTGGAAGCAAGCTACACTAAATGACCAAAAGTATGTGGACAACTGCTAGTCGAACATCTCATTCCAAAATCATGGGCATTAACGTGGAGTTGGTCCTCTCTTTGCTGCTATAATAGCCTCCACTCTTCTGGGAAGGCTTTCCACTAGACGTTGGAACATTTCTGCGGGGACTTGCTTCCATTCAGCCACGAGCATTAGTGAGGTCGGCACTGATTAGACCTGGATCGCAGTCGGCGGTCTAATTCATCCCAATAGTGTTTGATGGGGTTAAAGTCAGGGCTCTGTGCAGGCCAGTCAATCCTTCTACCCTGATTTTCGACAAAGCACTCCATCCGACGCTTGGCATTGTGCATGGTGATCTTAGGCTTGTGTGCGGCTGCTCGGCCATTGAAACCCATTTCATGAAGATCCCGACGAACAGTTCTTGTGCTGACTTTGCTTCCAGAGGTTTCAACCGAGGACAGATGATTTTTATGCGCTACACGCTTCAGCAATTGGCAGTCACATTCTGTGAGCTTGTGTGGCTTACAACTTCGCGGCCGAGCCGTTGTTGCTCCTAGACATTTCCACTTCACAATAACAGTTGACCGGGGAAGCTCTAGCAGGGCAGAAATTAGATGAACTGACTTGTTGGAAAGGTGGCATGCTTTGATGGTGCCACATTGAAAGTCAATGAGCTCTTCAGTAAGGCCATTCTACTGCAAATGTTTGTCTATGGAGATTGCATGGCTGTGTTCTCGATTTTATACAGTTGTCAGCAACGGGGTGGCACGTAGCCTAGTGGTTAGAGTGTTGGACTAGTAACCGAAAGGTTGCAAGATCGAATCCCGAGCTGACAAGGTAAAAATCTGTCATTCTGCCCCTGAACAAGGCAGTTAACCCACTGTTCTTAGGCCATCATTGAAAATAAGAATTTGTTCTTAACTGACTTGCCTAGTTAAATAAAGGTAAAAAAAATAAAAACTGGTGTGGCTGAAATAGCCAAATCCACTAATTTGAATGGGTGTCCACATACTTTTGTATATTTAGTGTATCTATCAATCCGGTGCTGCATAAAGATCTTTATAAAATGTGTTATGCTAAAATGTGGTTTCCTTGGTCTGTACTTTCCCTTCACATAGCCAATGACTGCCTGTCTTTCTCTACAGCAGCATTACGACTGAAATGTCTGACATGACGGTTCTCATTGAAAATGTGATGGGAGTGAAATAGGTTTCATGACAGCACGAAATGCCATTACCCATGTTCAACTGAATGTGCCATCTTCACTTTCTATTTGTGAATATGAAGTGAATAGGGCTTAGGCTGCCTTCTGGCCCATACGACCAAGGTGTAATGGGGTGCTCTTCTCATTATGAATACAGTGTAAATTAAAACTGTCTTGTACAGTACAAATCACAACAAGATGCCCGACATCTAGTTATTCTTATTGTGTTATTTTTTATTATTACTTTTTATTTTAGCCTACTTGGTAAATATTTCCTTCTTCTTGAACTGCACTGTAGGTTAAGGTAAGTAACATTTACATTTTTACAGTTGGACTTTTGCCTATGTAGATACATTGAAACAATGCACTCTATTTATTTAGACTATAAATACAAATGTTGCACAAATTCATTGAGAAAGTGGAAGAAGCTTTGGATGGTGGGGGTGGAGGATGAATGATGCCATTCATCATCATCTTGGGACTTTTGGGGGAGGGGGAACAGCTCTATGATATTTCCCTCATGCTTGGGGGGGGATTTTTGCATGCGCTAGGGGGGGAATCCCAAAGTAAAATTATATCTATTTTTATTCTGATTTTTCAGGGGGTGCTGAAGCACCCTCAGCACCTCTACTTCCCGCGGCTATGGGTATACAGGTCTATAATCTCTACAGACTGTAACTGTACTGTGAAGAGGTAAAGAAAACGTTTCTCTATGGTAATCTTGTTCTGCTCTTTTAGGGTGATGTTAGTTAAGAGAGGCTGTAAAACATACATTTGTATTTTTTCAGAGCAGCTGTAAGAGAGAAGGAACTTTCCAAAGTGATTGTGAGTGACAGAATCCCCAG
Organism: Oncorhynchus tshawytscha; assembly: GCF_018296145.1. Taxonomy (NCBI): domain Eukaryota; kingdom Metazoa; phylum Chordata; class Actinopteri; order Salmoniformes; family Salmonidae; genus Oncorhynchus; species Oncorhynchus tshawytscha. The sequence goes on along the minus strand of NC_056457.1, from coordinate 12,473,949 downwards.
TGGAGGGAGTGCCTGAGAATACCCTGGTTTTAGGTTTTGCTTTTAAACTATGAATAACTATAGCTGGGAATAGACCAACACTTGTCGAGAAATTTTACCAGCCACTTTCCCCTTGCCACTGTCAGCATTCTCTCAAACATCACTGTCCCCTAGTGGACAAAATTATACTTTTATCGCTTTCAGTCAACCCAGTACGTCGCGGCTGCTGTAGAGGGCAGAAGTACAGTTTTTTTGCAGTTGTGTGTACTGTGTACAATACATTGAAGGAAGAAACACCCCGGCTGAGGAAAATGGCCGATGTAGAGATGGATATCGCGTCTAGCAGAATGAATAACGGAAACGAGCACGTGTAAGACATTTAAGAAGATTAGACGACCATTCAACTTATTTGTAGTACTTTCACCCGATTCAGTGCTTTTGGCAAGTCGACGTTGTCGTCGGTGTATCTGTTTTCTGCAGCGTTGAAACCGTATCAGGCTAGCTAAATAGTGCTAGCCTGCTAACTCTTAGCTATCCCAGTGTTCGAAAGGCTTTGCTGACATGTTTAAATGTTTTCTATAGCGAAACCATACCATAAACCAATCAAACCCGAGTGTCCTAAAATGCATCTTAACATTCTAGTTAACTCGCTAACTATCTGGCTAGCTGTGCTTATTGCATACGTAGCTAAGAAGCTAATGTAGCAAGCTAGCCATTGTTTGCTACAGTTGCTTGCTAGCGCGTTAGCTAGCGGTCAGCTAACTAGCTGACTTGGCGGTCAAGTCGGGAAGCAAGGATAGCTAGCAGTTACAGATTTTGTTTGCTGTGTTAAAAGTCATATTTTGGACAATTCATGTTGTAGCTAGCCAAGTTACAAAAAAATGGTTTGGTTTAAATGATATATTTTACCAATCTTTGTACCTTAGGAAAGAAGATTTGGAGAGCCATGACAAGAGTGGGAGTGAGGAGGAGAGTGGTGAGAATTCAGAAGAAGAAGAGCGGGAGGAGAAAGAAGTCGGGGAGGGGGAAGCAGAAACTAACGGAGAAAAGACAGCGAAGGTGTCCAAACATCACAGCAGTGGCAGCAAACACAAGAAGAAGAAACACAAACACCGCAGCAAGCACAAAAAACACAAGCATGCGTCCGAAGAGGACAAGGACCGAAAGCGCAAACATCGACACAAACACAAGAAACACAAACGTAAAGATGGCTCCTCTTCTTCCGCCCCTGGCATCAACAGCGCTGCCAGCCAGAGAAAGACTCACATCTCCCCTTCATCTGACGACAAGGCCTTATTGGAGGAGTTGGAGAAACAGAGGGCCATGATTAAAGCTGAGCTGGACAGCCAGGTGATGGAGGGGGGTAAGGTGCAGTCAGGCATGGGCCTCATCCTACAGGGTTATAACTCTGGCTCTGAGGAGGGAGACGGAGAGGGCAGGGTCCGGAACGGGGAGCAGCGTCAGAAGGGCAGTATGGGGAAACCCCCCTCCCCCAGGGGTAGGAGTGGTAAAGCCAGACGGGACTCCACAGAAGCCAGCAAGTCCAGCTCTAAGCGCCACAGTCGGAGCAAGTCCAAGGAGAGGACAGGCAAGGAATCCAAGTCGGACAAAACAACCAAAGGCAGCAAAGATGTGGCCGCCAAAGGCCGTGGCCGCAGCAAATCAAAAGAGAGGAAGCGCTCCCAAAGCGGGGGCCGGTCCAAAGAGAGAAACAAGAAGTCTCCTTCCCCCTCCAGCAGGAGGGCAGAGCAGAGGAGCGGCCGCTCAGACAAACGCTCTTCGCCCCAGCCTGACGACAGACCAAACACGGAGCGTGGCAGCCGGAGGTCCAGATCACGGGAGCGTCCAGGGCGGTCGGAGTCAGAAAGAGAGCGAGACAAGAGGCCGACAAAGTCACCTTCCAAGGATGCTTCGTCAGGGAAAGAGAACCGCTCTCCCCACAGGCGAGGAGCAGGAGTGGCCATTAGCCCCTCGAGGAGACGCAGCGCCTCCCCACGCCCCACCAGAGACTCCCAGCAGGCATCCGCTTCAGCTTCCACCTCCAAACAGGGCTCTCCTTCCAGATCAGCCAGGTCCCCAGCAAGGAGAGGCCGCAGTCGCTCCCCAGATGCCAGGAGGAGGGATGCTGACAGACAGGGCTCCTCACCACTCCGGTCTGTTTACTATGGATTAACCTGCAGTCCACCCCCTTATTGTCCTATACCAAACAACAGTAGTGGTCTGTACATGGCATGGGCAACTATTTGAGGGTGCATACTGTTTTAGGATGGGGCATTAAGAATGTGCTGCTATCCACTGATCTTCTAAACTTTATATTCTCTCCCACAGAAAGCGAATACGCCCAGAAGCAGGGCCAGGGGGTAGAGCGAGGTCACGGGAGACCAGCCCCAGAGGTGCTCCCCAACGTCGCAGGATGAGCCGCTCACCCTTCAGAAGAAGGTCCCCCTCGCCCTTCCGGAGACGGAGCAGGTCTCCAATGAGACGCAGGTGAGATGGGACAAGCTGAAACTTGTGGATGTGCTGAGCCAAATTAAATCTGCAGGGGCTTCTTCAAGCCTCCAGAAGTTAAGATGATGCCTGTAAATAATTGCTTTTGCAAAAGCTAACATGCTGACCACACCGCTCGCGTCGTGTGCACTGCAAAATAAATGTACACATACATGTTATTCAATCATTGCACCCACACTGCTTGCACGTGCCAATGAGCGTCTGCGTTGCCAAGCGCTAAAATAGAAGTCAGTTCTATTAGTGACGCTGAACGCAAGACGCAAGTCCTGCCTCTCCCATCACCTCATTGGTTTATAAGAAGCAGATACCTACGTGCCATCTTGTCATTGGTTGTACCCACATGGGTGATTAAAAAGTTAACTTCGGTCAGTATGTCGTGGTAATACACCTATGAAAGTTAGATGCCAATCGCCATATAAAGTCCAAAGAAGAAAAAGCCTGGAAGGAGGAGAGATGACTAGAAATGATTCGGTTGACCGTTTTACAGTTGAAGTCAGAAGTTTACATACACTTAACAAATTGTTCAACCACTCCACAAATTTCTTGTTAGCAATCCATAGTTTTGGCAAGTTGGTTAGGACATCTACCCTGTGCATAACACAAGTAATTCTTCCAACAATTGTTTACAGACGGATTATTTCACTTATGATTCACTGTAACACAATTCCAGTGGGTCAGACGTTTACATACACTAAGTTGACTGTGCCTTTAAACAGCTTGGAACATTCCAGAAAATGATGTCATAGCTTTAGAAGCTTCTGATAGGCTAATTGACATAATTTGAGTCAATTGGAGGTGTACCTGTGGATGTATTTCAAGGCCTACCTTCAAACTCGGTGCCTCTGCTTGACATCATGGGGAAATCAAAAGAAATCTGCCAAGACCCCAGAAAAAAATATTGTAGACTTCCACAAGTCTGGTTCATCCTTGGGAGCAATTTCCAAATGCCTGAAGGTACCACTTTCATCTGTATAAACACCATGGGACCATGCAGCCGTCATACCGCTCAGGAAAGAGACGCGTTCTGTCTCCTAGAGATTAATGTACTTTGGTGCGAAAAGTGTAAATCAATCCCAGAACAACAGCAAAGGACCATGTGAAGGTCCAGATGCTGGAGGAAACAGGTACAAAAGTATCTATAGCCACAGTAAAACAAGTCCTGGGGCGGCAGGGTAGCCTAGTGGTTAGAGCGTTGGACTAGTAACCAGAAGGTTGCAAGTTCAAACCCCTGAGCTGACAAGGTACAAATCTGTCGTTCTGCCCCTGAACAGGCAGTTAACCCACTGTTCCTAGGCCGTCATTGAAAATAAGAATTTGTTCTTACTGACTGGCCTGGTTAAATAAAGGTAAAATAAAAAATGTAAAAAACCTGAAAGGCGCCTCAGCAAGGAAGAAGCCACCGCTCCAGAACCACTAAAAAAAGCCAGATTATGCTTTGCAACTGCACATGGGGACAAAGATCATACTTTTTGGAGAAATGTCCTCTGTCTGATGAAACAAAAATAGAACTGTTTGTCCATAATGACCATCGTTATGTTTGGAGGGCATAAGGTATTAGAGTGGCCATCACAAAGTCCTGACCTCAATCCTATAGAACATTTGTGGGCAGAACTGGAAAAAGTGTGCGTGAGCAAGGAGGCCTACAAATCTGACTTAGTTACACCAGTTCTGTCAGGAGGAATGGGCCAAAATTCACCCAACTTATTGTGGGAAGCTTGAGGAAGGCTACCCAAAACGTTTTACCCAAGTTGAACAATTTAAAGGCAATGCTACCAAATACTAATTGAGTGTATGTAAACTTCTGATCCACTAGGAATGTGGTGAAAGAAATAAAAGCTCAAATAATTCTCTATTCTGACATTTCACATTCTTAAAATAGTGGTGATCCTATCTGACGTAAGACATGGATTTTTTACTCTGATTAAATTCAGGAATTGTGAAAAACTGAGTTTACATACACCTTAGCCAAATACATTTAAACTTCAATTGTATGTGTGAATTAATTGTCGGAGTAGAGGACCTTGTGGATTTCAGGTAAAATAACAACTCACCGTTTATCCAAGGACAAATTAGCTAGCAACAGCAAGCTAGCTAAATAGGACAAATTAGCTTGCAACTGCAAGCTAGCTAGCCATAAACGTTTCATGCTTTTCGACCTGTCCCCAAATTAATATAATTGGTTCAGAGTTTCTCTTGATATTTCAACCTGCATGTCGTGATTGTTTGGTGTGGGGGGGACAAAATCAATTTACGCACGTCCGTTTTGGGTACGGTGTAATGGGGATCCTAATAAAATACTAATAGTATAATATTGTATTACTTTTACAGATACTGGATCTGTGTAGCTAGTTGCAATTATTGTCATCAAATAGGCAGGCAATGCTGTCTGTTCATAGTTCATATTCATATATTCATATAAGTTCATATTTTGAATATCCCTATTTCTGTTGTTACGGGGTTATCACTCTGTTATTAGGGCATCTGCGCAGGAGTCTCGGGGTAGATGAACCTGGCCTGAGTGCAATGGAAACCATGTGGTGTGCTATTATGGTTTAGTAAACGTTGTTAAACTGGAACCTTGGCGTTGTGTCATTTCGAGTTAACATTGGTAGCAGAGGATGGCTAATAACTACAATGTGCTACCTCGGTTCGACAAGAAGAGGTCATATGAAAGTTGGAAACATTAACTTGGAATCTGGACATGAGTTACTAATCTGGATGAGAAAAAGCAAGCACGTGCGGTGGTATTATCGCTCGAGGGAAGAGCGAGAGATACAGCACTGGAAATATCCGTTGAGGATTTGAACAAGGATGACGGTATTGGAACTTTGATTAGAGCAGTGGATTCTGTGTTTCTTAAAGAAGAGAGAGACCGTAACCATGACAGTGTTACTAGAGATATTTCGGTTGCAGTGACGGACTACATAATTGATTTCCAACAGAGGTACAATAGGATGCGCAAGTATGACATGGTTCTCCCGGATGCAGTGTTAGCTTTCAAGTTTCTAGATACTGCCTGTCTGGATGGTGGAGAGAAACAGTTGGCTTTGACTGCTTGTACTGTGGTGACTTTTGCGTCAATGAAGTCGGCACTAAAAATACTTTTGGGTGAAAAGACGTCTGTCGCGCCAATGACAGATGGAATGCAAGTGAGTGATGCAGCATATTACACTGACCAACAACCAGAAGAGGGCGCCATTGCCCGGAACAAATCCATTAGACAAATATGGAAGGAGATCAAAATGTGCCATTTGTCAAAGCACTTACCATTGGGTTAGACTGTCCTCATAAAAATGAACAAGTTAAACTAACAGAGGAAAATGTATACAGAGAGAGAACAGTGTAACATTACACTGTTTTCAAACAAATCTGATGCTGAGATCTTTATAGTTGAATCCTTAGGATTGTGATTGATACTGCATGTACACGCACAGTGTGTGGTGCAAAATGGCTTGATAGATATGTCAGTGAACTAAATATGAAAGAAGTACAAAATATGATTGACACACCAAGCAACAGCTTTCCAATTTGAAGATGGGAGAATCGTCCATTCTAACGAGTTAAGATACCAGCAAAAATTGGTCAGACTGTGTCATCTTGAAACAGAGGTGGTCCCTACAGATATCCCCTTACTATTAAACAAAGCTTCCCTCAAGAAGGCGGGGGCTGTACTAGACATAAAAAAATGACAAGGCATTGATGATTAAACAACCAGTAACCCTTGAACTTACTACCTCATGCCACTATTGTGTAAACATTTTAGACATCACACATGTAAAAATGAGATTCTGACAGACACAGAGCACACAGAGATTCTGACAGTCACAGAGAACATGAACACAAAGGAAAAACACAAAGTATTGTTAAATACAAGGACAGAGAAAGTGGTATTCCACATACAGCAACCGTCATTGGACGAGCAGGAAAAGCCAAAGGAAAACACCAGAACTGCTACAACTTGCAGTACTCTGACCCAGCTACACTTTCTGGTACAACAGGGTCAGCTGATCTGTCACTTGTAGATAATCACAGAATTGAACCAATGGAAAATCGAGAAAAAAAAGGAATGACGTTCAAAATGATGTACTTGAAACAAGGATGTGTCATTTGACTCAGCTAAGCTAGATGAGCTCAGTAATTGGAGGAAAAGTGGAGTGTTTGAGGAAGTCAAAGACATTGGCCAAAAATGTGTCTCAACGAGGTGGGTGTGTACCCTTAAAGAATCCTTAACTGGAATAGTGCCAAAAGCACGTCTAGTGGCCAGAGGTTTTGAGGCGCTGGCTGCTAAAGAACTTCCAAAAGACTCGCTGACGTGCCTCAGAGTCACTCAGATCGCTGATGACAGTGATCTGCCAGAAAAAATGGAACCTTCACTCCATAGACATCAAATCTGCATTTTTGCAGGGAACAGAGCTGTCAAGGGACATTTACATCTGACCTCCGTCCGTCTGAAGCTAAGAGCGAAGGAACACTGTAAACTAAAAAAAGTGTATGGCCTGGCAGATGCATCACTACTGGTACAACAAAGTCAAGGCAACAATGCTGAGTACAGGTGGAAACATGTCACAAGTGGATCCTGCAGTCTTCTATTGGCTTGATCAAGACTGCAATGTGACTGGAGTACTTGCCTGTCATGTTGATGACTTCATCTGGGGTGGCTCACAGACCTTTGCTACAACTGTGATTCCACACCTCAAAGCTGTTTTTTCCAGGTCGGCCGTGAGGAGCATGATCATTTTTATGTTGGCATAGAGTTTATTACAGTTGCTGGAACAATACTGATGTAACAGGAAAGCTATATCAAGAATCTTCAACCTATCCACATGGATTCTTCAAGAGCCGTACAAAGGAATTCCCCTCTGTGGAATTTGAAGCTGATCAATTGAGGTCAAAGATGGGTCAAATTCTATGGGTTGCTAGACAGAGTAGACCTGATGTAATGCTTGATGGCTGCAACTTGGCATCCAACACAAAACACGCCGCTGTACAAACCATTCATGAGGCAAACAAAGTTGTTCGTAAACTGAAATCACAACAGGTGACTAAAGTTTCAGCATGTTGGAAAAGATGACTCGTTGTCTTCAGTGATGCTTCCCTAGGGAACCATACAGATGGAGGCACACAAGGTGGACATCTAATCGTGTAAAGGGGTGAAGGAGGAAGATTCTCATCTGTTGGCAGTCAAAAAGGATCAGATGAGTTGTCCGAAGCACGCTTGCTAGAGAAACACTTGCTCTTGCAGATGGAATTGACAATGCTATCTTTCTTGCAACTCTGTTCTCAGAGTTTACCACTGGTGAGACAAAACGGCATATTCTACCTGTAGTTTGTCACTGACAACTACTTCTTAGTTGATGCTGTGAAGTCAACCAAGTCTGTCACTGAGAAAATACTTTGTCTTGATTAGCAGCATCAAGGAACTTATTTGTGGTCGACCACAAAGGAACAGCTTGCTGACTGTCTGACTAAAAAGGAGCATCCAGTCTTGTGCTCCTACAGGCTCACAGTAATGGAAAGTGGCAGCGTGAGTAATACAAATAAAAACTGTCACACAACCCATTTGTAATGAGGGACTTGAATAATACTTGGACATTTATGTTGTTGAAGTTTTGTCTTTAAAAAAAAGTGTGAGATTGTGAAGTTCATGTTTTTATGTATCCCTATTTTTCTGTTATTACGGGGCTATCACTCTGTTATTCAGGCGCCTGTGCAGGAGTCTCGGGGTAGATGAACCTGGCCTGAGTGCAATGGCAAACATGTAGTGTGCGAATATGGTTTAGTAAACGTTGTTAAACTGGAACCTTGTTGTTGTGTCATTTTGAGTTAACACTGTCATGGTAGTGGTAAGATGGTTTCCTTACGGATTATGTCTGTTTCTAGTGATGAAGCTTTGGTGATGTCGGAGTATGAGGCTCATTGGCCAAGGTTGTCTAAATATTTTCAATGCTGTGCGCTGCAGGTCGCCAGAAAGAGACAGATACGGACGTCTCAGACAGTACGGCCGGCGCTCCAACTCCCGGGACCGGGACAGGAGGAGGAGACATGGCCGGGACGAGGACAAGTTCAAGGGCAGCCTCTCTGAGGGCATGAAGGCCGACAAGGAGTCCTCCGAGGAGGAAGTGTGAGTAGAGGGTGAACACCCACACACAAACAGACAAATGCTACACTGCAATATGGTAATTATCTGGGTGATTATGTGCTTTTGTAAGTGGGTTAATTTTGTTACCAGGCTTGAGGACTTTGACGGTGAGGAGGTGGATGAAGAGGCCATCATAGAGCAGCGCCGGCAGCAGCGACTGGCTATCGTCCAGGTCAGTTCCCCATCCCTCATCCAGGGCTCCAGACTAACATTTTTCCCTGGTGGCACAAACTTTTTCAGTTTGTGGCATCACGCAATAGAAACATGAAGTAATCACTTATGAAGTAATTCAGTGTTTTATTAAGAGGTCTAATAGGCTACTTAGATGGTATTACATAAATAAATTGTTTCATGTAACACGTCCATGCAGGAATGCATGAATCGAGATATTTTGATGTGCAACCTAGTCCAGTGATTTTCATGAGTTATATTTAACTGTTAATACAGGACTCAAGAATTTTGTTTTGTTCAACAGAGATGTATTTGACTACGTAGACTCATTTATTTGGCGCTAAATGACCACCTAATAAGTGGAAACTCAAACGCATTAGCTAGATTGCTAACTCTAAACAGGATTGGTGTCCACGGGCCCATAAAAATTCGTAGTCTTCAATTAATTTCTCATTAAGTTTTAAAACGTCTTAAATTCAGTTTGCAGAGGTCTTAAAAAATGTGACGGAGATGACTTCAGTGTTTCCGTTATATTGTGCCGGTGCTGCTTAATTGTTCCACCGCGGCAGAAAAAACATCAAATAATACTTGAGATCCACTTCCTAAGTTTTCGAGAGCTATCCAGCCATGTGCACCTCTGTGTGTGCACATTAGGGCTGACCCCATTTAATTGACTGTTTGGTCGATAAGCTGTTGGTGTACCGATCATTTTTCAGTCAAATCAAACTTGATTTATCACATACGCCGAATACAACACCTTACCGTGAAATGCTAACTTACAAGCCCTTATCCAACAGTGCAGTTCAAGAAGAGTTAAAAAAAATATTTAACAAATAAACTAAAGTAACACAATAACATAACATTAAAAAGGCTATATACAGGGCACCAGTACTGAGTAGGGGTGAAGTGACTGCAAAGATAAACGGCGAGTAGCAGCAGTGTACAAAACAAATGGGGGGGGTCATCGATATAATAGTCCAGTGGCCATTTGAATAATTGTTCAGCAATCTTATGGCTTGGGGGTAGAAGCTGTAAAGGAGCCTTTTTGGTCCTAGACTTGGCCTTCTGGTACCGCTTGCTGTGCAGTAGCAGAGAAAACAGTCCATGACTTGGGTGACTCAAGTCTGACAATTTTATGGGATTTCCTCTGACACCGCCTATTATATTGGTCCTGGGTTGCTGGAAGCTTGGCCCCACTTGGCCATACGTACTACCCTCTAGCGTCTTGCGGTCGGATGCCAAGCAGTTTCAATACCAAGCGGTGATGGAGCCAGTCAAGATGCTCTCATTGGGGAAGCTGTTGAACTATTTGAGGATATCAGGGCCAATGCCAAATATTTTTAGCCTCCTGAGGGGAAGAGGTGTTGTCGTGCCCTCTTCATGACTGTGTTGGTGTGATTGGACCATGATAGCTCCTTAGTGATGTGGACATCGAGGAACTTGAAACTCTCGACCTGCTCCACTACAGCCCAGTTGATGTGAATGGGGGCATGCTCGGCTCTCCGTTTCCTGTAGTCCAAGATCAGCTCCTTTGTCATGCCGACGTTGAGAGGTCTCTGACTTCCCTATAGACTGTCTCATCATCATCGGTGATCAGGCCTACCACCGTCATGTGGTCTGCCAACTTAATGATGGTGTTGGAGCCGTGTGCGGCCACACAGTCGTGGGTGAACGGACTACAGGAGGAGACTTAGCACGCACCCCTGAAGGTCCCCCGTGTTGAGGGTCAGTGTTGCGAATGTGTTGTTGCCTACCCTCACCACCTGGGGTCGGCCCGTCAGGAAGGCCAGGATCCAGTTGCAGAGGGAGGTGTTTAGTCCCAGGGTCCTTAGCTTAGTGATGATCTTGGATGGCACGCTGGTGTTTAACAGTGAGCTGTAATCAGTGAACAGCATTCTCACGTAGGTGTACCTTTTGTCCAGGTGGGAAAGGGCAGTGTGGAATGCAATAGATTGTGTCATCCTGTGGATCTGTTGGTGCGGAATGTGAATTGGAGTGGGTCCAGGGCGATAGTCATTTAAAAAGGATACCTTGGCGTTTTTGGGCACAGGGACTATGCTAGTCTGCTTGAAACATGTAGGTATTACAGACTGGGTCAGGGAGAGGTTGAAAATGTTGGTGAAGACCCTTACCAGCTGGTCAGCGTATTCTCTGAGAACGCATCTTGGCAATCCGCCTGGCCCTGCGGCCTTGTGAATGTTCACCTGTTTAAAGGTCTATGGATAGCGTGATTACGGAGTCGTCCAGAACAGTGGGTGCTCTCATACATGGTTCAGTGTTGCTTGCCTCAAAGCGAGCATAGAAGGCATGTAGCTCATCTGGTAGGCTTGCGTCACTGGGTTGCTCGTGGCTGGGTTGCCCTTTGTAATCCATGATTGCTTGCAAGACCGGTGTAGTAGGTGCCGGTGTAGTAGGATTCGATCTTAGTCCACTATTGATTGGTCGCTGGATGACGTAGCAGAATTTTTTTTTATAAGCGTCAGGATTTGTATCACGCTCCTTGAAAGCGGCAGATCTAGCCAGCTCTAGTCCAGAACCTGCTGGTTTTCTGTCCTACCTGACAACTAATTGCACCAACCTGATGTCCCAGGTCTTAGTCTCTGATTAGAGGGAACATTGAAAAAGCACAATGTAATTGGCTCCGAGGTCCAGAATTGAGTTTGAAGGGCCGAGGCCAAACAAAAAACAAACAAACAAAAAAACATGCAGGCAAATGAATCTCTAAAGAGTCAAAAATATATCTGATTACTCTGGATCGTATTATGACACATCAACATATCCATCATGCTTTCTCTGAACATGTTAGATGAAATAGATAACTTCTTTCATGTCTGTCTTGGCAGTGAAAAGAGTCAGTCTAGAGCCCTCCTGTTTAGCTGACTTGCGTCAAAGTATGGTCATTTGATACCTGATTCACTGAATGAGGAAATTATTTTATTAGACTTTTTGGTTGTAGGCTAATGTTCTAATGTAAAGGCATAGCACCTCGAAGAGAGCTACAGGGTGTATATGCTTCTGTTCCAGCCCTATTCTAACACACCAGAATCTACAAATCAACTACACAACAGGATGAGTTTTATACAGTAACAGTGCTGTATATTTGACTTTAAGGATTTTTTCCTCTGTGATATTTTATAGTATTGAGTATCAAAAGCCGGTAATGGTATCGAAGACAAAATTCTGAACACTTTGTGTTTTTTGATCTGGCTAATGATTAGCTCTTTGTGGTGGTCAAACAAATGCAGATGGGAAACCCCCTGCTTCAGCCAGCTATAGCCTAACCACTATACTACTATATCCATAAGGCTCCAGGAGAATGCGCATTGCTAAAATAGCACACCTGGCTGCTAATATGAGCCATGTAGGCAATAGACTCAGGTGAAAGAGCTATCCCTAAAAATAAAAAAAATAAAAAGCCCAACATGGGCTCATTTCTGGAAAGGAATATTTGCAGGTGTGTTGCTCACGCATGCCTCAAAATTGGTATGAAATGGCATTCCAAGTGGCATTTAAAAAGGTTGTCTTAAATTCAACTTCATGTAACCTGCAGATATCCTGATTAATCTTATCTTTACAGGAATCGTGAGGATAATGTTTGATTGTTTGACCAAATCATGGTTTTGGCTCCTTAAAAATAAAATGACGTTTGGAGTGAGGTGACCATGTCGAAAGGGCAGCTCGCACAGATTCGGCCAAATACAAGTCGCTAAATGAGACTACATGGTTGTCTGGAGCCCTGATCATCACATTTGCTGTTGAACTGTACATAGCTGTTTTAGGGATCCCCAGCCCAGTGTTTCATATTTGGCTACTACTCCAATATAGGATGTTTTCTGATTTGCCTTTTCATTATTGATATTCACCCCCTCGAAACCCATATCTTGTTTTTACTTAATTCCATTGTTGTGACCACTCTATACCTGGCACTACCTCTCTCTCTCCCTGTGCAGAAATACCGTGGCGGCAACGAGGACAGCATGGCGTCCATGGCGTCGGAGCCCAGCAGCCCGCAGAGCAGCACACGGAGCCGCTCGCCCTCGCCAGACGACATCCTGGAGCGTGTGGCGGCCGACGTCAAGGAGTACGAGCTGGAGAATCTGGACACGTTTGAGGAGAACATCAAGGCCAAGCAAGGCCTCATCACGCAGGAGAAGGATGGTGAGTAAAGGGATTCAGGTTGGGAGAAAATAAAGGGAATATAGGGAATAGGGTGCCATTTGGTCTGCTCTGTATTGCAGTCTCAAAATATTAGCTCATATGCAATGTGCAATCTGGGTGGGTCATCTTGGTGATAACTTTTTCTGTTTTTAGTTTATTTTGAAGTTTACAGGTGTTCTTTAGTAATACAGGTTGTTTGCTGAATGTGCCCGCATTAGCTGTAACTGTGGCCGTGTCTAGACTTGACAGTTCATACAGCTTTAGTATTCTGATCATAGACTTCTGATCATGGAATGTATCTTCAACTATATTTTAAATGTGCGTACCGTGTCCACAGTGTGTCTGGATTCCCTTTTCCCGCGCTATATTCAGACTTCATTTAACGAGGCAAGTCAGTTAAGACACATTCTTATTTTCAATGACGGCCTAGGAACGGTGGGTTAACTGCCTTGTTCAGGGACAGAACGACAGATTTTTACCTTGTCAACTCAGGGATTCAATCTTGCAACCTTGCGGTTAACTAGTCCAACGCTCTAACCAGTTGCCACACGAGGAGCCTGCCTGTTACGCGAATGCAGTAAGAAGCCAAGGTAAGTTGCTAGCTGGCATTAAACTTATCTTATAAAAAACTATCAATCATAATCACTAGTTATAACTACACATGGTTGATGATATTACTAGTTTATCTAGCGTGTCCTGCGTTGCATAAAATCGATGCGGTGCGCATTCGCGAAAAAGGACTGTCTTTGCTCCAATGTGTACCTAACCATAAACATCAATGCCTTTCTTAAAATCAATACACAGAGGTATATATTTTTAAACCTGCATATTTAGCTAAAAGAATGGTTAGCAGGCAATATTAACCAGGTGAAATTGTCACTCTTGCGTTCATTGCACGCAGAGTCGGGGTATATGCAACAGTTTGGGCCACCTTGCTCATTGCGAACTAATTTGCCAGAATTTTACGTAATTATGACATAACATTGAAGGTTGTGCAATGTAACAGCAATATTTAGACTTAGGGATGCCATCCGTTAGATAAAATACGGAACCGTTCCGTATTTCACTGAAAGAATAAACGTTTTGTTTTCAAAATGATAGTTTCCGGATTCGACCATATTAATGACCTACGGCTTGTATTTCTGTGTGTTATGTTATAATGAAGTCTATGATTTGATAGAGCAGTCTTACTGAGCGATGGTAGGCACCAGCAGGCTCATAAGCATTCATTCAAACAGCACTTTTGTGCGTTTTGCCAGCAGCTCTTCGCAATGCTTCAAGCATTCAAGCTAGTTAGCAGGGTGCGCGCTAATAGCGTTTCCAACGTCACTCGCTCTGAGACTTGGAGTAGTTGTTCCCCTTGCTCTACATGGGTAATGCTGCTTCGAGGGTGGCTGTTGTCGATGTGTTCCTGGTTCGAGCCCAGATAGGAGCGAGGAGAGGGACGGAAGCTATACTGTTACACTGGCAATACTAAAGTGCCTATAAGAACATCCAATAGTAAAAGGTATATAAAATACTAATCGTATATAGAGAAATAGTCCTATAATTCCTGTAACTACAACTTAAAACTTCTTACCTGGGAATATTGGAGACTCATGTTAAAAGGAACCACCAGCTTTCATATGTTTTCATGTTCTGAGCAAGGAACTTAAACATTAGCTTTCTTACAAGGCACATATTGCACTTTTGCTTTCTTCTCCAACACTTTGTTTTTGCATTATTTAAACCAAATTGAACATGTTTCATTATTTATGAGGCTAAATTGATTTTATTGGTGTATTATATTAAGTTAAAATAAGTGTTCAATCAGTATTGTTGTAACTGTCATTATTACAAATAAATGTAAAAAATCAACCGATTAATCGGTATCAGCTTTTTTTGGTCCTCCAATAATCGGTATTGCCGTTGAAAAATCATAATCGGTCGACCTCTAATAACAACACAACAAAAACTGATGACAGAAGCTAACTAGCCAGCTAACCTCTCGCTAGCTAGCAATCGATGCTAAAGGGATTACACATGGGTCGATATAACTCCAGCCAACTTCTTATATTTATTGGCTAGCATTTTTGAGGTAGCAAACACATTCCTCTCACACTAAGAACGTATTTCCTCCCACTTTATAATGAAAGGTGCCTCTCGGTCCCAAAACACAAGTTTTCTGGAGACTTTTGGAAGGAGTGTTGATGACGTTGCCCACTGTATGCACTTTTGATAGCCTGATTGCATATAGACTGAGGAGAAATCCACACACAATGTATCCCAGACCACCTCCCTTACCATCTGGTCAGCCAGATCTGAACAAAATCGGACCCGCAAAAAAACAGTCTCAACATCAACAGTGAAGAGATGACTCTGGGATGCTGGCCTTCTAGGCAGAATTGCAAAGAAAAAGCCATATCTCAAATTGGCCAATGATGTCTGTGTTCTTTTACCCATCTTAATCTTTTCTTTTTATTGGCCAGTCTGAGATATTGCTTTTTCTTTGCAATTCTGCCTAGAAGGACAGCATCACGGAGTCGCTTCTTCACTGTTGACGTTGAGACTGCAGTTTTGCAGGTACTATTTAATGAAGCTGCCAGTTGAGAACTTGAGGCGTCTGTTTCTCAAACTAGACACTCTAATGTACTTGTCCTCTTGCTCAGTTGTGCACCATGGCCTCCCACTCCTCTTTCTATTCTGGTTAGGGCCAGTTTGCAGCTTTTTTCAGGTCTCTCCAGAGATGTTCGATGAAGTTCATGTCCGGGCTCTGGCTGTGCCACTCAAGGACATTCAGAGAATTCGTTCATCTTTCCATTGATCCTGACTAGTCTCCCTGTCTCTGCCGCTGAAAAACATCCCCACAGCATGATGCTGCCACCACCATGCTTCACAGTAGGGATGATGCCAGGTTTCCTCCAAACGTGACGCTTGGCATTCAGGCTGAATAGTTAAATCTTGGTTTCTTCAGACCAGAGAATCTTGTTTGTCATGGTCTGAGTCCTTTAGGTGCATTTTGGAAAACTCCAAGCGGGCTGTTGTGAATTTTACTGAGTTGCTTCTGTCTGGCCACTCAACCATAAAGGCCTGGAGTGTTGCAGAGATTTGTCCCCTTCTGGATGTTCTCCCATCTCCACAGAGGAACTCTTAAGCTCAGAGTGACCATGGGGTTCTTGATCACCTCCCTGACCATGCCCTTCTGCCCCGATTGCTACGTTTGGCCCGGGCGGTCAGCTCTAGGAAGAGTGTTGGTTCCAAACTTCTTCAATTTAAGAATGATGATGGCCACTGTGTTCTTGGGGACCTTCAATGTTGTAGAAATGTTTTGTGCTTCAACACAATCCTGTCTCTGAGCTTTAAGGACAATTCCTTTGACCTCATGGCTTGATTTTTGCTCTGACATGCACTGTCAACTGTGGGACCATATATAGACAGGTGTGTGCCTTTTCAAATCATGTCCAATCAATTGAATTTACCACAGGTGGACGGACTCCACTCAAGTTGTAGAAACATCTCAAGGATGGTCAATGGAAACAGGATGTACCTGATCTCAATTTCAAGTCTCATAGCAAAGGGTCTGAATACATATGTAAATAAGGTGTTTCTGTTTTTTATTTTGTAATCATTTGCAAAAATGTTTTTTTTGATTTGCCATTATGGGGTATTGTGTGTAGATTGAGGATTTTTTCAAATCCCCCTTTTCAAAAATATGGAAGAAGGGGTCTGAATACTTTCCGAATGCCCTGTAAGTGACAAGTGTAGACACCGCCTTTGTGGCAGACTGGGCTGTTTAATCTCATGTTTCCTCCCTTCCCCTTCCTCCAGGGCCCCTCTCTTATAAGGTGTGCTGGCATTGACAGGGGATACAGCGCAATGGCTCTCTCTCATGTTTGACACCTTTGTCTCGTGTGGTAGAAAGTTGCAACGTGGTGCCGTTACACATATGACTAACATTGACCAAATGCGGTCTGGTTCCCCAGTGGTCATTCATTTCACGTCATATTTTTGGGCCGTAACATGTGCCGGTTGAAGCATGTTTCCGTTAAGTGTACTAAATCTCTCGTTTCCTCCCTCTGTCTGTCAGGACCCAAAAAGCCCTCGGCCCCTGATATGTTTACGGAGTCGGACGTCATGTTTGAAGCAGCCATTGATGTAAGTCTTACAGGAGCCTCACTCTCCTCCACTGATCTCCAGCCATGTTTATATCTCTGATCTTTAGAGTGCTACTCTGGGCTAAACATGCAAGCCCATCTTCTGAGTGATCTGTCTGTGGCAAGTAGTTCATTATGCGAGTGTGGTTGAATGTTTGGTCATGTTGGTCTACACAGAGTGCCAGGATGAGAGCAGCAGGTGTTGGGGGGAAGGACTTCAAAGAGAACCCCAACCTCCGGGACAACTGGACCGATGCAGAGGGTTACTACCGTAAGTGCCCTTGACTGGATACACTCTTACAAATGTTACGAATTCATCGATGAAAGGCTGCTGAGCTTTTCGCTCTCAATCATCCATGTTTGCAAACAGTCCATGTCGTCTTAGTATTCCGCTGTGTATGAGTGCAGTCCTTTTGATTTCACTATTGGTTAATAGTGTTATTTGAGGCCTAGTAACTGGATATCTCATTGAGGAAATAGCCAAGACTTTCTAAACATGCCCCTCGTGTCTATCCTACTGTGTTTTAGGCGTGAACATCGGGGAGACGCTGGACAAGCGCTACGACGTGTACGGCTACACAGGCCAGGGAATGTTCAGCAACGTGATCAGGGGCAGGGACACGGCCCGCGCCGGACAGGATGTGGCCGTCAAGATCATCCGCAACAACGAGCTCATGTAGGTCCTCGGGCAGGCAGCCTCAGGACTCAAATGGCACCCCATTCCCTGTGTAGTGTACTACTTTTGACCAGGACTCTGGTCAAAAGTAGTGCACTATGAAGGTATGTAAGGTGAACGAGCTAATTGTTAGTCGCTCTGGATAAGAGAGTCTGTTAAGACTAATGGAGCCATTTGGGACGCATACAGGTTCGCTCATGGTTTGGGGAACATATTGCCTTCGTCACCACATTTGAATGTGCCCTCTCATTAGAAGTATTCTAGCAACGTCTATGTGGATCGTCCAGGGCTTTTTTGGAAAATATATATTTACCTCAATAGAACCTACCTAGATAAATAAACCAATAGATGCTGACCTTGCTGATTTTGTGTTTTGGGTCTCCAGGCAGAAGACTGGCCTGAAGGAGCTGGAGTTCCTCAAGAGGCTCAACGACGCCGACCCAGACGACAAGTTCCACTGCTTGCGCCTCTTCAGACACTTCTACCACAAGCAGCACCTGTGTCTGGTGTTCGAGCCCCTCAGGTACTAACTGGGAGACTACCACTACTGCACTGTGGCAGTAGTGGGAAATAGCAACCTATTCCTTTTACTACTGCTCAACATTTGTGCACTATAAGGAATAGGGTGTCATTCCATGTCCTCAGTGGCAGGACACACCGCAATGTGTTTTGTCATCTAGCACACTTCTTCACTGGCTCTAACACATGTCTCTCTGTGAAATGTGTGTCTCAGTATGAACCTGCGCGAGGTGCTGAAGAAGTACGGTAAGGACGTGGGCCTTCACATCAAGGCTGTCCGCTCCTACACCCAGCAGCTCTTCCTGGCACTCAAACTCCTCAAACGTTGCAGCATCCTCCACGCTGACATCAAGCCTGACAACATCCTGGTACGAGGCCCATATTATCATCACATGACTGTTACAACTGCACTGAGGCCGGGTCGTGTTCAACGACACAAAATGGAAGAAAGAGGACAAACTGGGAGAGACTACCTGGATTTGTCCAATAAAAAAACACTTCTATTCGCTTTGCGTTGAAAAATGTATTGAAGCGTTTTGCGATACTGTGCCGTAATGAATATGACCATGGCCTGAAGGTCCCATCTAACAGTGTCTGTTTCTCGATCTCTCCCCTACAAGGTGAACGAGTCGAAGACCATCTTGAAACTCTGCGATTTTGGCTCGGCGTCCCATGTTGCAGACAATGACATCACGCCGTACCTCGTCAGCAGATTCTACAGAGCTCCAGAAATCAGTACATTTTACTTTGAGATTGTTTGCTTATAACGGTTTAGCTGTAATAGAGCTCTCTGATGTTGTCCCTGCTTGGATCACAGTCCTCATGATGTCTTGTCTCTGTCACAGTCATTGGGAAGCCGTACGACTACAGCATAGACATGTGGTCAGTGGGCTGCACGCTGTACGAACTCTACACCGGCAAGATCCTTTTCCCTGGCTCCTCCAACAACCACATGATCAAACTGGCCATGGACCTCAAGGGCAAGATGCCCAACAAGGTAAACTGTCCACATTACTGGACCTGGCTGGTCTCTCCTAGCCTTAGTCTCTCTCTGTGTTAGATTTTGACAGGAAGTCATAACCTGGGGCATTGTACACTGTGCTGTAGCTTACAGATTATGTAATGGTTCTTTTGTTCTCAGATGATCCGGAAAGGCCTGTTCAAAGACCAGCACTTTGATCAGAACCTCAACTTCCTCTACATTGAAGTAGACAAAGTGACCGAAAGGGTTTGTATATGTTATACTTTTCAGCTGCTCAGTTGTTGGGGAAATTATCTAAGAAATGGGTTAAAAACAGCTAGATTTGCTGGGCTAGTCATGAAGGCTCATTTATTTATTTATTTCCCTCCTCCATCCTCACCCCACCTCCCTCCACACACCACAGGAGAAGGTAACCGTGATGAGCACAATCAACCCCACCAAGGACCTGCTGTGTGACATGGTGGGTGGCCAGCGGCTGCCCGAGGAGCAGAGGAAGAAGGTCCTGGTCCTAAAAGACCTGATCGACGGCACGCTGATGCTGGACCCTGCCAAACGCATCAGCATCAACCAGGCCCTGCAGCACCCCTTCATCCAGGAGAAGATCTGAACTCAGACCAGTCCAACAATCAATCAGGCCCTGCAGCTCCCCTTGATCCAGGAGAAGATCTGAACTCAGACCAGCCCAACCATCAACCAGGCCCTGCAGCACCCCTTGATCCAGGAGAAGATCTGAACTCAGACCAGCCCAACCATCAGCCAGGCCCTGCAGCACCCCCTTCATCCAGGAGAAGATCTGACCTCAAACCAGCCCAACCATCAACCAGACCAGCCTTGCCAGGTAGAAATACAAGACCAGACGCCCCATTGAGAATGTTATGGATAAATTGTTTCCCCTATTTTGATTATGATGGGTACGATAACCTGGTATGTTTTAATTGTAAATAAGTAAAATAGACATTCATGAAGAAAAAATAATTTTGATTTATCATAAACCCCACCCCCCTCTGGCGGTGATGCAGCAGTTATGGACTATTTCTATTTAGCTGGCATTGAAGTGAATGACATTAAAATAATAAAATTATTGTAAACATGTCTAATGCATTGTCGAAGTATCTGAGTGTAGGTCGGTTTAGAAATGTGTGTTGTGTACTAGTCGCATCAAGGAGATGCATCATCTTCAACGGTAAAATTTTTAATGATCACCAACATTGCTCATTCTGCGACTGTGCATGCTTTTGAATGTGCACCCCTTCGTTGTGCTCTAGATGTGTCTAGCATAAGCCTGTGTACTGTTAATGCTCTCTGTAACCAGGTTTCCAGCCAACCTTTTTATGCGAGGAAAGTACACGTTAGATACAAAATGTCAAGACAGGCCGCCTGATGGAAACGGCACGTTTTGTTGGTGAACTTTCCAAAATGTCTGCAAAATAAAACACCAGACAGGTTGGGATGTTTTTGTCGGTAAAATTCATTACGCGAGAAATGGCAGAAACGTTTTTGTTTGATGCTCCTTTCCTAATAAATGTAGAGAGTCTTATTCTGGTGACATGATTGATGCTTGACTGCCGTTTGACAAATACAAATAATCTCACTTTTATCCATAATAATCTCATGTCGGTAGCCTAACCGCACTGTATCTGCAAGCTGTTGGCTAAAGCACACGTACTAAGACCAGAGCGGGTACATTCGCTATATAACGCAACTTTTGTTGTGCCGAAAACCATCTGTGGAGTTGAAAATGTGATGGAAACCAATTGAACTTATTCTGTACATTTAAATGAACTGCTCTACACCA
The DNA here is from genome assembly GCF_018296145.1 of Oncorhynchus tshawytscha. Classification (NCBI taxonomy): domain Eukaryota; kingdom Metazoa; phylum Chordata; class Actinopteri; order Salmoniformes; family Salmonidae; genus Oncorhynchus; species Oncorhynchus tshawytscha. The sequence goes on along the minus strand of NC_056457.1, from coordinate 12,452,889 downwards.
CGTTCAGCCTTTTATCTGGAACAAGTCATTTTGATGGAAATATCTCTGGTGGGGAAATGTGCATATTGTTTTTGTGGATTTTAGAATATTCACCAATTGGATGGTAACCTAGAGTGTGTGCGTAGCAGCATTGATGTCCCACATGATGGCACCACAATCCCCATTTCACAGGTCCCAGGCCTGTGCTTAAGGAATGGACTCAACAGTAGTACCGTACTCCCCTCGAACAATAAGACCGTTCCATTTCAAGGTCGGTCATTGTGTTATTTTACAGAACAGAGCAGCCCCACTGACTCCAACGGTTTCACATATTTCCTCCTCTCTCTCTGACACGGTCCTGGCTATAGGCTCTCAGATTTAAGTGCCTCCTGTATGAGCCTTGTGTGTAAAACACAGAACAATGCCGGCCTGTGAAAGCCGCCACCTCGTTCTCCTCCCATGTTGTATATATTCCATTGTTGCCACAGTCTTTCTCCATGTTAAAGATTTTCATGTTTGATTTGTTTCTTTTCTCATTGAGGGAAAAAATATTGTGATTTAAGCAAAGAACTGAGATGTGAAAGAGCACCTTCAGTGCACCACCACTTTTAGTAATAAAATATTTCCTATTCAATATTGTTTTTGTTCCTCTGTTCTCAAGTATAATACAATACAAATGTACACCAGTGTAATTTCTCTATCTATTTCCTGAATTAAGGTAGCCCAGTGGTTAGAGCCTTGGGCCAGTAACTGTAAGGTTGCTGGGTCGAATCCCCGAGCTGACAAGGTAAAAATCTGTCTTTCTGCCCCTGAACAAGGCATTTAACACACTTTTCCCCGGTAGGCTGTCATTGTAAATAAGAATTTGTTTCTTAACTGATTTGCCTAGTTAAATAAAGAATAAAAGAATTAAGCATTTCTAATTATTGATGGGGTTCTGTGGCTAAGGCAAATGGATTACTGGGTAGAGGGCATCCTTGTCTTCAGTGTAATTTCTAAGCAATGCCTTGTTGACTTCCTCTGTACGTTTGGATGTTGACTCAGGAAGATAATATTGAAAACATGACCTCGCACTGATGGGTATCCCCATCTCTCCATTTACCAGTGAAGTTTTGCCCTGAGAGCACCAACCTGGCCCCTGACTCCCCCTACCATTTGCGTCTGAGGCAGACTGAGGAGACATAGCTAGAGGCAGAGTCACGAAGAAGAGAACTGTCTTTCTAAAGGAGACTGGTCTTCAAAGCCAAAGAGCCCATCTCATGTGTCCAGTTGGAACCATTTTTAGCCCTTCTCATTGCTGAAATCTTCTGACGCTAGGTAGTAGGTACCCTTTGAGAGTCCTCCATTTCCTCTGTGATTGCAGTGGTAAGAGCATTTAGGAAAGGGTCTACCCATCAAAGTCTCAATGTCCAGTGGAAAGGCAAAATGATGTGAATCCTGGCTTTACTTACTTGAAGGGCACCTAAAGGTCTTGAAATGGATGCTGATGGGTTGGGTTGCCAATGTTAAAAGATTGGGTGAATTATGGGCATTGTGAAATGGCAGATGGTGAAGAGATCAATCTGAGAGATTCGGGGACTGATGAGCCATTACCTTTGATCTCTGTACTGGAGCCACATAGAATCTATGGAGGGAAAACCGTTGGTCAAAATAAAATAATCTAAGTGCATCACAGAAGATTGGGGATTCACTGTATTTGCACATTTGCTTATGTATACAATAAAAAGCCAATTAAGAAGGTAATGTTTTTGGACAAACCCAAAGGTAAATGCATTCCTTTAAGCAATTCAGGGAATTTGTCATTTAAATGCAATTCTTACTCCTGATCAGAAGGTGGCAACAAAAGCACAGAATGCTTCTCCTTAATTCAATGTGTAAGAATTGAGGGTAAGTAGTTTGATAGTCAGTGAGTTCGACCAGTGGCCTAGCAAGTTGCATTTCCCTTTGGTGTGTGTACTTTATCCTCTTAGATAATAAAAAAAAAAGTGTTTGGCGCTAGACATTAACCCAATATGTTGGCACGACATTTGATTTGAGAGTACAGAAGCTCTGAACTGGAGGTTTATACATAAATTGTTTAGTGATTTAATCCCATTTCAAGGGCAGTGAATTCTTAGTAATGTAGTAATTCTTAGTAATGTTTGTCTCATGCAGAAATGGCAGTGACGTTCGCAGTCAATGAATGGTTCATTCTATCCCATTTACTTATGTGTTATGGTGGGTTGATGACCTTAGTCCAACAAACCCATGTAACCTATGGAAGATCGGCCCCTTATCCATCTGAGTGTGTTTTATATCGTATCCAAACCAGCACACATGCAAGACAGGAGACTTTAAATATAATTTCCTTTTTTTTTTATTAAAACCATACAAACATTTGTGGTCAGTTATAAAATAGCAAAGTGGCTCTTCTGGCAGACTGGCAGTGCTGAGCACTACGTGCACCATTCAGAGCCAAATCTGCCTGGACTAGAAGCAGGGTCTGGGAATCCCTGCTTTAAGAGTAATTTCTTTATTGGCCCCTCGTGCCTCATCCTCATATCTGAGCTAAACCTACAGAAAGAATAATGTATTTACAGGTATAAAAACACAAAAAGGCAAGAAAATGTGAAAACAAAAGAAAACTAAAGATGCATTTTACACATCTTGACCTTTTCAATAATCATTTTTTTTAATATAAATGTTTATGTAAATTTTACAGGTCTCACAAAACACTTAGCATGTGTATTTTTTTCATAATTAACAATGGAAGATTGGCAGTGATCTTTTTCTTTTCCGACAGGCAGATTTTAAGGCACATACCTCATGGCCATTCCCTCTGGTCTCCTTTGACAAGGGAATGAATTCTTACCTCTTTCAAAACAAAACACCATTGATGCACAGCTAAAAAAGACAAAAAGTACCAAAAAACACAAACGATTCCGTACCTCATTGCTTTGCCACTGAAGAATAAGGAAACAATTTAATATACTGTACACACTGTCATGTGAGACTGTAAGGTGATACTAACACTGTTGAAAAAGTTGCTGCACTCCGTAGTGGCAAGACATACGGTGCTGTACTACTTTGGAGAATAGAATATGGATTATCCAATATTTGAATGTCTAATAGACATCAGATTTCTAAAATGGTCAAATATAATGGTGGATAAAAAAAACTAACAGAACATACAAACGCTACACTTTTGGTCTGTGAATCATATGCTACGCTTAGAATGAATGGATCTGTTGGATCGACAGCGAGAATCTGATTCTCACAAAGAAAATATACAAAAAAACACAGTTATACACCTGTGAGTACCATTACGGACATTGTAAAATCAAGCAATTGGAGTGTGAATTAAAGAGCTACTTATGACGCTTGTGTGAATTCTAAGACTTTGAAGACTGGTCCTTTTTAAACGTGGGCTCAATACCATATTATTTGTGATACTCTGTCAAACACACACCATCAATTGGTAAGACTTGGTAGAAGCACTGAGAAACACTAACATTTACATATTCGCAAAAGTAACATACTAACAAAATGACGATAGCAAAGGTGTAAATATCATTTTATAAAGCAAGTCATTATAGAAGGATAATGCCATGGGCATCCGTTGTACCATAATGGTAAATGGCACATCCAATAGGATTAGATACTTGGCACGTGCTAGTCTACGTACTTATAAAGACAGTGTTTATGTTTGACCTTGAATACAACATGCATTTATACCAACAGTGTACAGCAAAAAAAACAGCGACGATACACAGAATACTGTTTCAAAGGGATGAGACCAGAAAGGCCGTCAGAGGCCTCACTTGCTCACCATCGTAATACAAAGGGAAGGGCTTCCAAAAATAGCCTTCATTCCAGAAAAGGAATATATCTATATATACTTTTTGTCACATCCCCTGTCTCAGAAGGGAGGGGATGACACTTTTACAAAATAAATCTGATTGGCAACAAATTTGTTTCGGGGTGCACTATGTAAGTATAATAAACTCGTAAGCTGTCACTTTTTCTTAAGCGTCGCCACCTTTTCCCCTCTGTTCTTTACATGCGTCAGTTTTTTCCTCTACTTCCTTTCACCAACGGGAGGGAGGGATGGAGCAAAGGAAGGAGGGAGAGTTACTGCATGATGGCTAGGAACTTGCTCTCCTCGGCGAGGGTGGTGAGCAGGGAGCTCATGTCCCCGATGGCCATGTTACTGAGGTTGGAGGGCATCATGCCCGCGGTGCTGTGGAAGGTGGCGGAGACCCGGGGCGTGGTGAGGCGGGACGAGTTCCGGGACATGCCCTGGAAGATGGAAGGGTTGATCACCCCCGACACCAGACTACCCTGGTCGTAGCCCACCCGCACGTCCTCTATCATGGCTCCGAAATCCAGCGGCAACACGTTGTCTAGCACGTTGACCAAGCCGCCCGCGCGGCTGTCCACCGTGCTTGTCACCTGGTCAGCCACCGGGGAGAGGAGGGAGGCCGCGACCGAGGAGTCTCCGCCTAGCCCCACCTGCTCGTTCATGGTCTCCAGCAGACACTGCTCCTCCATTGGAGAGAAAGATGAGGTCTTGGTCTCCAGCGGGTCAAAGCACACAGCCTGGTCGCTGAAGCTCTGGTCCAGGTAGCCCTGGTCGGGAGCCTCCAGCTTCAGCCCGGACACCTGGTGGGCCAGGGAGCAGTGACTGGCTTGGTTCCTCAGACTCTGCTGCTGCTGGGTGAGGTTCTGCTGGGTAAGGTTGACATGGCTACCGTTGGTGGTGCTCTGTTGGGCATTCAGGTACTGCTGTGGTCTGGCGGGGTGCCTATAGCTGCTGTTGGCCTGCTGCAGGCGAGGGGTGGGGGCCTGGGGGTGGTGTTGGAGCGCTGAGGCCTGTGAGAGGCTGTCCACAGAGGCCCGGCTGAGGAGCAGGTTGTCTCCAATCTGCCTGGAGGTTCCATGGTTCTGGGTCTGGTACTGCTGCTGGCTGTAGCCCTGGGGCAGAGGCCCCACAGAGATCTGGGAGAAGTCAGGCCGGCCGAAAGTGTGTGTGGGGTTGTGGCCGTTCCCTCTCATCTCCATGCAGGAGTGGGTGGTCGCCTCTAGCTTCACCACGCCATTGACTCTGCATAGGGGTTGGGGCTGGCCTGGCTGGGCACAGCGGTTCTGGAAGTCTCTGGTAGTAACTGTCTGTTGTTGCTGCTGCACCACCATGTTCCCAAACCTCCCGAACGATGAACCGGCACCCAGACCTTGGTGCTGCTCTGTGGCGGCCCATCGGCCACACCTCTGCTGGGCCTGGACCTGGGGCTGCCTCTGGGGGGACCTCTCAGCACTCCCTGAGCTGACCTCGTTCCACTGAATGGGCATGCCGTCTTTACTGGGGCCCTCTCTCTCCAGTCCCTGCTGCTGTTGGTGGCGCTGCTGGAGACTGTGGATGCACTGGTTCAGCCCTGGGCCCTGGTCCTGTAACTCCCCTCCAGGGAGATGGCCGTTGTCCCCAGCCACATGGTTCTCCAGGTGGTTGTTGTAGGAGTCTGCCTGGTCCTGTGAGCGGAGGTACTGCACCAGGTCGTCAGGCAGCATGTCCTCATCCCCCAGTAGCAGGGCTCCCTCCTCCTCCATAGCCAGGGCCTCCAGGGCCGCATGCTCCATGATACTGGGGGGGCAGGGAGAGGAAAGCAGGCCCCCTCTCTGGAGATTCCCCTCTGAGCGTGTGTAGTTCTGCAGGCTGAAGCTGCGGCCTTCTGCCGTGGGATGCTGGAGGCCTGCTAGAGGGGGAAGTGGGTGGATGTTGTTAAGGCTGCTGAAGCGCTGGACCTGGGGCAGCCCGAGGAACTCCGGGTGGGTTTGCTGAGGCTGGGTCCGCACGGGGTCGCTAGCCCTTCGGTCCGGGCCATTCCCCGGGCCCTCGCCGGGGTAATAGCCCCTACGCCGGTAGTCTCGGTACCCGCCGTGGCCCCCGTACCCATTGGTGGTGCTGCCGTCGCTGCAGCGGCGCGGCCTGACCAGTGGGGGCAGCGCGTGGTTGCCTCCACATCCGTCTTGGCCATCGCCCATCATGGCCATGCGGGTCTTCAGGCTCATGCGCTCCATGTTGGGCAGCGGCGTGGGGGGTGGGCCGCCCGTGGCAGCAGCGTACTTGGCCTTTAGGTGGTAGTGCTGCGCCGGCGTGAGGTTTAGCATACCCTTGGAGCCTCCCCCGACGCCCGCCCACCCTCCACCCACAAACACTCCACCTCCTCCCCCGCACTGGCTGGCCTCGCTGGAACGGCGTGAGGCATCAGTGGAGATGGGGTCATAGGAGTCGGTGGAGCTAAGGTTGTGGTGGCGGCGGTGGTGACCAGGGGTGTTGGCCGCCTCGCTCTGGGACGCCTGGCTGGAGCGCCGTGACGAGAAGCACGGAGAGATGCCCGAGGAGCGCCGGCTGCTGCTCAGGTAGGCCGAGCTGGTGGCGCTGCCACTGCTGTCCCGCCGGTCACTGTGCTCGATGCCGCGGAGCAGGCTGAGCACCGTCAGCTCTGTGCTACCCAATTCGGGACGAGGAGGAGGCTGGGATAACCTGCCCAGGCATGAACCTGAGAGAGAGAGGGGGGAGTGAGAGGGAGAGAGGGGAGGAGTGAGAGAGCGAGGGAGGACGGGGAGAGAGGAAAAGAGACAGAGGGTGGAAGGGAAAAGGAGGGGTGGTGGAAGTGTATGTGGGGGGGAAACAGAGAGAGAGTGTGGAGAGAGAGAAAGATGAACACAATATAAGTGAGGAGAGATCCCTCAGACAGATGCAACCTTCTCACAAACACAGTTTGGCCATGAAATTCTATTACATGCTCTAATCACTGATGTGATATATGATGTGATATGATATGGGTTTGATTCTGATTTCCAGCGGAACATTTGTTAAGCCTGTGAATTCAAGTCCGATCTGCAGGGAGGGAAATTCCAGGTAATCAAACCGCGATCTGCTGAAACATTTGGAGTTCTTTTCACAACCCAATACTAGTGTCAATATTATTTTACATATCTATTGGCTTTTACAGTGTTCAGGGATGTTTAATACTGATATTGAATGTCTATGGAGTAAAACACACTTCTCAGCCTAAGTCTCTGTAATGAAACACTATTATTCTTTGTGTAACATAAGCATGGCCTCAGAGGACCAGAACAGGGTGGTGGATATGAGCATGGTGGATCCTTACCCAGCACGGCAGGTCCCTTGGGTGGCGGTGTGGGGGACAGGGGGCCCACCCTGGGCATAAGGGCTCCTCCTCCATTCACCTGCTTCAGCCTCTCCATCTTCATGTGCTCCATCCATCTCATGGGCCGGCCCACATTCCTCCTCGCCTGCAGCGCCAACGTAGCCGCCGTGGCTGTCGACACCGTGGAGTCCATTATGGGGGCGTCACGGCCCCCCTCCAACTCCTCCAAACCCTCCTCCTCCTCCAGCTCCTCGTCTTCCTCTCCCGGCCCCTCGCCCAGTCCCACCACCCCTCCCCTCACAGCAAGCTGGACTCCATGGCTGGGATAGGCGCTGATGGGGGACTGGTCACTGCTGCATGTAGACTGACCGCCAGGGCTTGGCTGAGACGTCTGTGTGGGGGGGCGGGCGTAAGGGTATAGGGAGGATCAGGTAAAAGATGAGAAGAAGTAGAATGGATTATTACCAAGTACACGTGACACACTGAGAACACGTTCATTTTCTCAAAGGTCTGCGAAATATGATTAAAACACACGATGACACCATGTGATGCAGCTGCCTGGGACATGCTTTCCACAGGAGTAAACAACAACACAATGGCATTTCTGATTGTGATTGGTCATATTAATTCATTGAGTCCGGGCATGACCTACCACCTTCATATCTACAGACCAGGTTTGCATTTAACTGTCATTACAGCAGTTGACATGAACACAGGGCTCGGTTTGTCCATTGGTTTGTCCAATGTCTTCTGTTTTGTAAACAACGTCAACTGAATCACGGAAGCGTGAGTAACGCCTCCCCTGTGTGTCGTCCAATGGACCGGTCCAGACTATAACAAACACTCCCGTGAAGGTAGTGGGATATAGACTATTTCAGACAAGGGGGTGGGGGTGGACAAAGGCTTCTTTTCAGACTAACTAAGGCCTAATTGGGTTGTTTACTCTGATTTACCCAAAATGGAGATCAGTGAAGAGAAAAATATTCACTTTTTGGCACGGTGCAAAACTGCAAAGCGAGACATTCCTTTCCTGTAGTTTGAATGGTCCGGATTCCACCAAATGCATTCGGCTGCACAATAGAGCCCCCGGCAGTGTTGGGCACACTTTTAATACACATAAACAATGTTGGAAATGCACTTAGTTCTGCCCCAAGCTATTTCACTTAGGGAAAACATTGCTCTCCAAAATAAGAAAAGGCTTTGATGAGAATGAAGATTTCTCATTGCCACATTGCAATGTGAAGTGTGTAAAAGAGAGAAAAAAACGTAACGACCGTGGACAGTTTTGTAAAGACGTCTAATGAGCTAAATGATGATGCCACAAGGGAGGAGGATAAAAGGTAAACAGACTCATTTTGAATGAAATGGCTACTGAAAGGATGTTAATAACAAGGTGAATGAGACACGAGGGTTTTTACAAATGCAATATGGCAACATGAAGGGACACCTATCTCACCTGATTACCCACTGTCCATAGAGAGAGAGAGAGAGAGAGAGAGAGAGAGAAAGGGAAGAGCAAAGCATGGCGCATTGGACAAAAGAAAACATTCATTTGTTATAGTGTTATTCGTAAGAGGTTAGATCACACGTAAAACCCATGTGCTGTCCACATCCCCGGCTGACGTCCCAGTAATCATGTTCGGTTTAAGTGAGCATCATGGTATAGTACATGGTTAGAGTTCAAGTGAATATATACTGAGTATACCAAACATTAGGAACACCATTTAGTTGCACCCCACTTCCCCCCTTTTTGCCCTCAGAACAGCCTCAATTCGTCAGGGTATTTGGTATTTTATTAGGATCCCCATTAGCTGTTGTAAAAGCAGCAGCTACTCTTCCTGGATTCTACAAAGTGTCAAAAGTGTTCCACAGGGATGCTGGCCCATGTTGACTCCAATGCTTCCCACATTTGTGTCAAGTTGGCTGGATGTCCTTTGGGTGGATGTCCTTTGACACAAATCAGTGCGCCTGGCATCTACTACCATACCCCATTCAAAGGCACTTAAATCGCTGTCTTGCCCATTCACCCTCTGAATGGCAGACAGACACAATCCATGTCTCAATTGTGTCAAGGCTTAAAAATTCTTGTTTAAACAATCTTCTCCCCTTTATCTACACTGATCAAAGTGGATTTAACAACATTAAATGATCATAGCTTTCACTTGAGCCGGTGTTCTTAATGTTTTGTCCACCCAGTAGAGCATCGTTAGAACCTATTAAGGTGACATTTCAGATAGATGGGCTGCTATCCCCATAGAAATATAATTACTAAATCGGGCAATCCCCATCCAATTTACCATTCCGTGATGGGTGAACCAACAGCAGTAATTATATTTCTCGGGTTATCCCATCATGCAGTGTATGTTACTGTGTGCCCTCAGAGAGGGGCTCACCATAGGCTTCTCCGTCTTGATGGACTTGACCTGCAGACATTCGTCCTGTTTCGAGGTAGCGTGGTTGTACTCCCTTTGGTCTGCGTATCCCCCTAGTTGCCCCGGCGACCGGCCCTGTCCGTTGCCCCCCTCTCGGGACTGCGGCGGGGGACGTGGGAAGGCGTCGCTGCGCTGCTTCTTGGTCACGTGCGCCTCTGGCCCGTGCACGGTCTTTACGTGCTTGCGTAGGGAGCTGGGGTCCGTGTAGCGTTTGGTGCAGCCAGGGATCTTACACACGTAGGGTTTCTGGAACATAGAGATACATTATATTGCATTATATTATTAGTATAGGATATTATGTTAGCATACGGTTCTATTTAATTAATGTTCTGGAAGGAGAGAGGAGAACAGATGGGGCCAGTGACAGGATGCTTCTGTTTCTAAAGGCCTCCAGCAATGAACCGCATACACATATACAGTCAGTGGCGTACGGAGAGGACTTGTTGCTGAGCTGTGTGTGTGCGTGCTGTGTGAGTGAACCTGTGTGTTTGCGTGTGTGTGTGTGTGTGTGTGTGTGTGTACCTCGTTGGAGTGTGTGCGGTTCTGGTGCTTGGCTCTGTCAGAGGCGTTGGAGAAGGCCTTGTTGCAGCCCTCGTGTTCACAGACGTACGGCTTCTCTCCAGTGTGGGAGCGCAAATGGGTCTTCAGGTTCTCCAGGCGAGAGTAGGCCTTGGGACATCCCTCAAACTGCGAAGAAGAAGAAGAATGAGAAAAGAGAGCGATGAGGAGTCGGAACCCACACACTCTTCAAACACAGCTCTAATGCTTCATCCTGGCCGAGACCAGTTAACCTCAACAATATATATAACTGACGAAGGTAGAAGTGTGATAGATTGTTTATTAAATGTAAGGATGCACCATCCTCACATACCCACAACCACCTAACAACAGCTAACTCTTTATGTATTCCCATATCTAAGCCCATGATGTGAAATAAACATTGTGGGAGTGTTGTGGGAGTGTTGTGGGAGTGTTCTCACGGTGCATCTGTGTGGTTTCTCCCCGGTGTGTCTCCTCATGTGGACCACCAGCATGTACTGGGCCTTAAAGGGCTTCTGTTCCCGAGAACATTCATCCCAGTGACACACAAACTCCTTCTTCTCCCCGTGGATGTGGTCGTTGTTGATGTGCTGAGAGAGGAAACAAGCAGAGGTCAATCACAAGTCAATCTGGATTCAATGTGATTTGTTATGATTCAATATATTCATTATGATTCAGTTGATTCGTTATTCATTATGAATCAAGACTGGTAGGAGTCAACAGTATTTTGTCTGTAGAGAAGCTGCTTTAACCAGACGTGTAGTGACTGGCGAGCACCACAAGGGGGCCAAGGGACCCAGAATAGGTGCAGTGTTACCAGAGTATGTGAGCAGAGCATGGAGCAGAGCGTGCCTAACTTGACTGGAGCGTGGAGCATCGGCCTTCTCGCCAATTTCGCTCCAGTAGCACTCACGTCTACTTGTGTGTTGTTATAGCCCCTTGCTTTAGCTACTGTCATGGAGTTCGCTAAATCTTTTCAGAAAACGGATTAAAAAAAACCCAGGTGCAAAATCAAGGTGAGGACTAAGAGCAAGAGAGGGTCATTGTGGAATCTGAAAAGGCAGGAATCCCAAAAGCATGATGGTGTACTTACTATATGCACATGCTAAAATAAAGGAATGAGGTAGGTAGATAACTACGTGTGTCACTGTAGCAAAGTATTTATAAACTAAAATTCACATCTCTTAAAAGTGTCCTTCATTTATGTTATATTATCTATACAATAGGCCATAATTGATTTTGGCCCAATAGGCCTGGCATATTCCAATTTTCAAGGAGCTTTCCATTTTGATTGGGTTATTTTGCCTAAAAACCTTCCGGCCATATATATATATGTATAAAAAGAAAACTCTGAATCCCTGTCCAGCCTGGCAAGAGTGGTCAAAAGGGTGTTTAGCATCCTCAGTGGCTCTGCAAGTGAGGAGAGGATATCCTCCGCTGCTGGTCTGCTCTCCAGGCACCATCTCATGATCCTGAAGCAACAGACTGGCCAAACTCGTGTTTCTAAAAATGTAGACTGCCTAATAAGGCATTTTTTGTTGTTTAATTTGTATTTAATTCTAAGTAAGTCACAGCCTATGATGACAATTTATAGACTGTGATGAATTAATACAACAAAATGTTATTTAGTGCTTAATGTCCCCGAATCCATACAAGCCTGGTGTATTGCACTTGAAAATGCGTCACAATATATTTCTTTGTAGGCTATAGCCTTGAAATAATTGAAATAATATAGCCTAAATAATTCATGTCTGTTCTTCTTAGGCTCCCTGTCTGGCTCCTGACCTATTTAGAGTGTTTATATGCTGTTTAATATGACATGTAGCCTATTTGAAATGATGAGAGCTTCTTACAATCACCTTTTCATCTTTAATAAAATAATTTTGAAGCGGCAGTTTTAGCGCAGCAGTTGGAAAGGACTTCGAGCGCCGGAGCGCTCAGGAGTCCACGAGCGATGAGCGGGAAATCCGACTGCTCAACTCACATCCTCTGAGTGTTACAGAGATCGAAGCAGTAGGAAGCAAATAACGGCAGTTGGAGAAAGGGAACTCTTTCTGTTGCACACATTATGTATGTATACACATGACAGAGCGGGGTAACCACGTATTTAATGGAAAAGGAACATTCAAAATAAGGACCAAATCCCACAGTTGACAGAGACTTAATATTTACTTTGTGCCAAGTCCAGTAAATCCCTACTGAAGTTCCTTCCTCATCATATATTTTCTTAGCTTTCTTTTCAGTGTTATCATCCATCATTGTTTCCCCAATCATTTTTTCTCTCTCTAACTTTCTATCTCCTCCCATTGTTTCATATACTCTCTCTCCATTCCCTTTTCTTCCATTCAAATTTGTACTCTGAGGAATAAAGGGGAGACTCGTGAGTCTCAGTGTCCGATCTGAACAGGCTTTTCAAATAAAACCCTGTCACTTCCCATCACATGGGAGCTCCTGCCCCTCCGTGACAAGTGCTGACAGTTGTGCTGCTGTGGCAACTTCCAATCTGAGGCTTGGGGGGGAATCTAAAGTTCACTCAAAGTGTCTCAAATGCCAGAGCTTTACATCTCCAGCAAAGCATTATATCTAGTGAGCACGACACAGCCCTGGTTTCTCTCTCTCACCTCCTCTTGCTCGCCTCATCCCTCCCTCTCTAAACTCTCTCTCTCTGTCTCTCTCTCTCTGTCTGTCTCTCTCTGTCTCTCTCTGTCTGTCTGTCTCTCTCTGTCTCTCTCTGTCTCTCTCTGTCTGTCTTACACACTGACCAGTAAAAAGGGGTAAGTGGACGGTTAAAGGGGGATAAGAGAGTAAAGACAAAGAGAAGAAGAAAAAATAAGGCACACAGACTTGGAATCCTCCGGGGATGAAGTCAACATCTGGCCCTCTCACAAAGACAACAGTGTAGTGTGGTGGCCTCTGAAGGGCCTTTCCGAGAGCAATTTAAACCGAGGGAGACAGACACAATATCCTGACCAAAAGGAACCTGTCTTATTACATTCCTGAGCAGAGACGGGGAGAGAGACCTCTGCCTTAGGGGGATGGGAAAGAAACAGGGGGATAAATAGAGACTTGACTTTGAGAGGTCTTAAACGTCTGGGAGAAACAAGTCATTGTTAGAGTATCTTTGTGTTGTCTTGTAACACATTTTGAGCAACCAAACAACAGGAGGAGAACAGCAGAAGACAAGAATAAGAGAAAGAAGGGGGAGTCAGTCGAGTGTTAGAGGTAAAGAGGTGCAGAGGGAGGGGAGTTCATCCTCCCATTCCACTTTATGACACAAAGGCAGCCTGTGTCTGTAGTGTCCTGCCTCTTCAACTACTGAAGAACCCACATACTTATAAAGACACTCCCAAGAAGTCAGGGCAGTGTGTGTGTGTGTGTGTGTGTGTGTGTGTGTGTGTGTGTGTGTGTGTGTGTGTGTGTGTGTGTGTGTGTGTGTGTGTGTGTGTGTGTGTGTGTGTGTGTGTGTGTGTGTGTGTGTGTGTGTGTGTGTGTGTGTGTGTGTGTGTGTGTGTGTGTGTGTGTGTGTGTGTGTGTGTGTGTGTTTGTTTGTGTGTGTCTGCGTGCGCCTGTGTGTGTGTGTGTGTCCCCAGACAAAGGTAGCATTGTCCCCAGCCAGCAGCCCCTCCCCCTGTCCAGTCTGTGACCCAACACTCAAGCCTGTGGGGTCCTGACCAGGGCACCGTCACAGACTTTTGTTCCCATCAAAGGAAGGGACGTACCCCTAAACAGACAGAACCCTATGAAGTCGGACCTTACTTCAAGAGAAAGGCCCCCATGGGCCCTCGAGACTCAGAACATTTGCACTTAACTAACCCCTTATGTAGTGGGAGCCAGGGGTGTCCTACACAGGCAATATGATGACAGAACAAGTGCACTAAAACTGCCATCTCTTCACCAGCCACGTGCACTTTCCTGCCCTGTTCTGCTCTCAGAGTCCAGTTACATCAATCCGTTACACAATGCAATCGTTAAGTTCCGGCTCCAATTGACTTTACGTATCAACAAGGGTCCTCCATTCATTTCAACCTGACACGTTTACATTTTTGGAGTGACAAAAAAATTATAATCCCAGAGAGAAAACGATTGGGGGGTTGGAGATTGAGAGCCGTGGACATTCGTTTTCCCTTAGATTGATCTTCCCTCCTCCTGTCACAAAACCGCTCCTCACTCCTTCCCCTCCCTTTCCCCTCCGTCTCTGTGAGGGAATCCCTGTGGCAAGCGATCAGTCTGCGTCGTGCGCCGTTCCATATCCCCTAGCTGAGTGCAATGGGAGGGATGGGAGCACCTCAGTGTTGTTGCGCTGTTGGCACCCGCTCCCCTGTTCCCCCTCGACCCCGACCCCCCCCAACCCCTCCCGCCAGCCCGTACAAATGACCAGGGGCCGTTGACGGATGTGATGCATGGGGCCCAGCGCTGACAGAGAGGGGCCCGGACCGCAGACGACCCTAATGGTCATGATCTAATGGCAATTTGTATTGAATCAATAATCTCAATGTTGAGCGGATGGACAGACAGGACGTGTTGGACCCTGCGTAATGGACAAACTGGGGCTGATAGCTGCGGTGGCGGCAGCACACAAGCGGGTTATTCATCTTCACCCTGGCAGCTTATTGGCCACTGAGATGGATTCAGGAGTAAGAGGGCCAGAGGGAGACACAGGCGCGGGCTGGGATGAGCACAGAGTGCACACACACACGCGCGCACGTACGCATGCACGCACACACACACAGTACACATACGCTTACAGGTATAGAGTGACGTATCAATGTTAGTGTATAACACACTGATATAACACGTTGACATACAAACACACACACATAATTTGATATGCATAATTTGCATAGGACAGGTACAGAATATACTCAAAGGAAATTGTATTATTTATTATTTTCACTCACTCCAGATAATTTCATGGATTTACACCTACAGAGCAAATTGGCTAGCGTTACCTAGTGTTGATTTTTCAGTGTAACAGAACAATTAACACTGCAAGTGTTAAATTAACCCTCATTGGTGTAAAATAACCCCAGTGTTGGTGTTAATAACAGCGTTGAACCAAAAACATGCCCAGCATTATCATATTTCCCAGCATGCTCTATTGTAGGTTGATTTTTTTAGAACTGTTTGTTTCAATATCTATGCTTTGTACATTGATTGGTTCATTCATATTTTGCTACTCAAATATAAATGACATACATTTTCTAAACTAATATGTTATGATTTATTGCATCCGTTACGGAAATGTTTGTTCCAATTGCTTTAGGTAGTCTTATATCATAGTCTTCCCAACCCTGGGAGTCATTCTGAATGCAGGCTGTAGCTACAAATGACAAATTACAAAGGTTAGCTATCCCCTCTCTGGCTGATTTCCAAACGTGATGGGGAAACGAGACTTCCTGAAGTATTGAGGCTTTCCAGCCAATGTTGTCGAAAATAAGTTCATTACTCAGAGCTTCCTTATCTGTTCACAATTAGTGACATCTGCTGGTCAGCAATAAATAGCAACGTGTGATTATCAGATTTTTTTCCCCCCTCCACTGATTTTATCCAAACACCATGGCGCAGCGGCAAGTCGTTGGCTTTAATAGCCTACAATCAGTTGGATTAGCAGGTTCACTTCATGCTTCCCTTTTTTGCCTTCAAGTTGACTATTTTTCAAAAACGGAATCTATGGCACTATTTAGGATGCTTAACACAGAAGCTTATACTATACTAAATAAAACAAATGATTTGTACAACAGTGCAGAAAAGTGTACTTTCACATAAAACCATTTTTGAAATAGTGTGACTTCAACGGGATTCAACCTCATATCTGTCCCTGAATGTTCCGTAGTTCCCTATGCTACCTGCTAAGCTACCGGTCAGGTGGAACAACAAGTACAAAAATCCTAACTATATTTATAAGTACGGTATCCAGTAGAGGTCAGTGTTTGAAAGCAGTGTCAGTGTTTGAAAGCAGCATCGAAGAAAGCACCGGAACCACATCGAAATCAGTGGGATCTCGCATTTTGGAAAAAGCACTTGATCAAACGAAGCGTCGGACGTCATAGATGACGTACTTCTGATAAAGTGATACGCGCATCGGCACACTGCTTCGAAGTAAACTGCTTAGTGATTTCGACACACGCATCGGAGCACCAGTATCAAACGTAACATTACTAGATTCCAATAGGATTTACACGTCACTTTGCAAGCCAGTACAATGTGACTTGAGGGCCTGCTGTGGCCTGTAAACCATGCATTTTAGGCCACTGTATTAGGGTAAATCTAGGCCCTCAAAATAAGGTCTTATAAAATACATATTGTATTGTGTTAAAGAATTACATTTTAATGTTAACATACTCGCTTAGGATCTTGGTGAATTCCAAAGGACTGAAAATGGATGGTGGTATCTCTACAAGTCACTTGAAAGGCAAGGCACCATGGGAAATATGCAAATAAGGCATTATACTAAGGAAAGTGTTAATGTAACACTGTTCCAGTGTCTATACGGGTCCACACTTTCAGTGTTAAACACTTGGTGTTGATTTAACTCTGGAGAATGTGCTGTGCATGTATTATAGCTACACATGCATACACATAAACACACCAGATACACAGAATCCCATCAATACTTTACCACTTTCCTCCATTTTCCCCAACCACTTCAAAATCCATCTACAGTGCATCCTTATCAAACTCTTTCTGGGACATACATTAGAATGCAAGCGTGCATGAAAATAGGGCCTGTTTACAAGGCAATTTCACTAAGCTGTGGGACCCGCAACACCGTTTAGCTTTATCAAACTGAGCCTAATAAATCATATGCTCTTTTGTGATGTCAATTGGCTGAAGTGCTTTGTGCAAAGAAAGAAAGAATTGGGAAAAAGAGGCAAGGGAGGGAGGGATATGGAGGGAAGGAGGGAGGGAGAGAGTGAGGGAGTGGAGGAGGGAGGGGGGGTTTAGAACTGGCATGTGTAATTCAGCACAGCCTTTTCATCTTGGAGTAAGATACTCCAGACAGATAAGGTGCCTAATCCTTCTCCTGATCAAAAAAGAATCTGCATTTTACCAATTAAAGGGCTGCGCCAGCAGGCGGAGAGGGGGCCGCATTCTGACTGAGCCCAACTTTATCTCCCCTCAACACCGGGGAGGCACGCAGGCTGCAACCACCGCCTTATAGCATGGTTGTATACTGGGGGAGCTAACAGGGGAGCTAACGCTAACATCATGCCATCTCCATCTAAGAGCAAGGACATTACAACGCCACCTAGGGAGATGACCCAGAATAGGGGGAGGGGGGGGGTCGAAGTTGACTGCTACTTTCAACATGCAGGTACACACACAACCCAGCTCAGGGTCACCCCATTTGAGACCCTTTCTGACCCACCCCCCCACTTAGACTCAGCAACATCTCTCCAAAGACACCCCAGTTCAAAACCCCCCAAACATCTCAGACAGAGACATTAAAGAATCCAGCACCAACCGCTTATCTTTAAAAGTACTCCCTCGGAGGGTACAGAGGAAAAGGAGAGAAGAGGAGCGGGAGCGTGAGAGTGATGCTAAAAAAGGTATTGGAGTTTGAGGAGGGTGAAGTGGGGGAAGGGAGGTCGACGTTGAGAGGCAGAGTTGAAATAAGTGATAGAGAGAGAGAGAGAGAGAGAGAGAGAGAGAGAGAGAGAGAGAGAGAGAGAGAGAAAGAAATTAAATAAATACAGCAACTGAAAATTGACACCCGCCTCGCTTTTGCTGACTGGGTAGGCCAGATAAGTGAGCTAAATTGCGTAGATGCGATGTTTATCTTATCAGCGGCACCGAGAGCGCTTAAACGCGGATGATAAAGGAACGGGCACAGCGTGTCCTGGCGCCAGTGCATTTGTAGAGTGTAGAAATGTGCATCAGGAGCGCGACAGGAGCCGCTTTTGAACCAAGGTGGAAAGCAATGAGGGTGGTGTACGGCGGATTTGAATTCCAATTCATCTTCATCTTCGTAACCATCACTTTTTTCTAACACTTCAAATAGTCGTTTTGAAGTGTATAACTTGCCTCACTTGCTTCAGATAGCAGTTTAATTTAGAGTTTTTGCCTAATATCAGACTATTGACAAAGAACAATCGATTGAAAACAATCAAACAATTCCAAATGTATCAGAACTGAAAACTATGTCGTTAACTTTACCTCACACTACCAATCAAAGCCAGGCTGGAGGCATATTCTATTATTCCTCTCCATAACCATTCTATAAGATGAGCTTAAATAAAGGGGGAAGGGATATCCCATTGTTTGGCTGTATGGACCCCCCAGCATTAGAGGAGAGACACTGTGGTCCAAATACTATACTTATCCTATTACTGAAGGGGGTGGGGGTGAGGAGGGGGAGGGTTGGAGATAAGAGGGTTTTCTCCCCCGCTTGCTGAATTTGAGGGGAGGGGTTCGCTAGGCAAATAGTTTCATTAGCATGTCCCGGCTAACCCTATCTGCATGGGCACATAAAATGAGAAATAAAATACAATGACGGAGAGAGAAAAAAACTATTCTGAGTGAACTTGCAAGGGGAAAAGACAATGAGGACGTGTTGACTATTTCCTGACATGGAGCAGTATCTCTTCTCAGATGCACAGCAGTGAAACCTACGCGAGGTCAGGGTAGTTAGTGTGTGGAGAGTGGACATCGTTAGGGTAAAACAGATGTTCACCCGGTAGAACTAGAAGGAGAGTGAACAAGCTCTTACCCAGTATGATGCACCGCCCTCACCCCGGCCCAAATCGCCCTGCCCCCCGGAAACAGGGGCAAGAACTTGTCAAGATCCTCAACCTTTGAGCAGAGCCCTTCAAACGCGGGAGGCAGCCCATTCCGCGCTGAGGATATCAATTATAGATAGGGGTTACCGCCGCGGCCGCGGATTGCAATGTCAGACGCCGGGATAGACAGCCGTGGAGAGCTGGGGAGCTATCTATCAGATGTGTGCTGATGGGGGTGGTTGGTGTGTGTGTGTGTGTGTGTGTGTGTGTGTGTGTGTGTGTGTGTGTGTGTGTGTGTGTGTGTGTGTGTGTGTGTGTGTGTGTGTGTGTGTGTGTGTGTGTGTGTGTGTGTGTGTGTGTGTGTGTGTGTGCGTGTGTGTGTGTGTGTGTGCGCGCTTGAAGATACATGTAGTTAAAAGGGACACCACGGTGGCTTCCTTCTCACCATCAGCCCCTCAGCTCCAGCTCTCATGTATCAAACACTGAGAGTGAAGTCAAATCTCCCCTCTCAGTGGGCCTAGTGGTAAGTAGCACACAGCCGGGTCACAGGGGAGACCAGACCAACACCAACGGCATCAGCAATATCATTAATAGTTGGGTTAAGAATAGGCCCTCAGGCTCTACAGGATGAGAGTCCTGGGCAGTGTGAGGAGCTGTATGACAGATGGGGGGAGTATATTACAGTCAATACGGTACAGACGTGTAGACAGTACAGAACAGTGGAGGCTCACGGCCTGGTTGTGCAGGATTTAGTCTAGTCAGTGCCGGCCAAATCAGTTAGTGTCGTAGCACAACAGAGACGTGCTCGGCAGCCTTTGAGCCCATTAACCATCGTCCCCGAAACCAATCTGGAATCCGGCAAGGGCATTACTCAACGCCTGTAGGCTGCAGAACACTCTGCACTGAACACTGAACATGGTGACATACAGGGGGTGGCTGCTGGACCAGAGTGTGGAGAGGGTGTTATGACTGGGGACAGAAGTCCAGGAGAACTATAGGACCAGTTGACTTGGAGGAAGGGGCTCCTAAAATGCACTTCTAAACCGGGTGTCCTACTTACTGCTCTATTATTTGCACAGTATCTGCATTCTAAATGTGTCATAACGTTTTGAACTTGACATTGACAGAGTTTGTATCGCAAAACCAGACGCCATAGTCTCCTATTGATTCTACCTCCTGGAATTGAAGGCTTCCATACTGAATGACCAGGTACTCACATGTACTAGCTGCTCCTGGGTGTCAAACTCCCGGTGGCAGCTCTCCCAGTGGCAGTTGGTCTCGTACACCACCTCTGGCTCCTGCTTGCTGTCGTCCTTGTCCCCTTCCTCCTTCACAAGAGTCATCCCATCAGGATGGTCCTACAGTACAGAAACACAACAGAGTTACAAAAGAGGACCCAAAACGGACTGTTTTACAGTAGTGACCCAACACTGACCATGTTACAATAACCAAACACTGACAGTGTTACAGCGAGGACTGATTTCCCCACTCGCGTCACTTCTTGTTGAACGTGGAACGAGGGAGAGCTCGGTTTGTTGTTTTTGGAAAGTATGTTGTTTTGGAAAGTTTTAAAATTCCAAAGGCACTCGCACATCTGAGCTATCTTTTTTGCAGGTGCATGGTAACAGTTGAATAAAATGAGAGAAAAAAAAAATGTTTTTAAAGTCTATTGAAAAAGTTTGGTTCCTAGCTAGCTACAGCGACACGGTTGGCATCAGTTGCTGGGACCGCCACTATCTGTCCAGTGATCCTGCTGACCAAGGCTGGGTCTAGCCTAGC